>NC_052158.1:64013288-64313288 GCF_902713615.1 Scyliorhinus canicula | reverse complement strand
ATGGAATGGACGATCGCCGGGCGTTTGTCCATTTATACCTCGTTAATGGAGGCGTGGTTAACTCAGCCTCTCGGCCAATCGGTCGAGAGGCGCATGACTGACCAGGGCCAATGGTAAGCCGGTGTTCTGCCCCAATGGCAGACGGGTATGCAGATCATATCACCACATTCACCCCTTGCGGAGAAGGAAGGCGGGGGTGGGGGTATGAACGAGAGCCAGGGTGGTGGGGGGGGAGAGAACTGGTGATATGAGTGGCAGCCGGGAGGATAAATTTTCTCTCCTTTCTCTTATCGAATTTGGGTGCTTCCCACTGGCCCAGACAAAACGATATGTACACAAAGTCCATGGAGCTGTAGAACTTTAGAAAGATTCGATCAGTCTTTTTGTGGTCCTTGACGTCCTGGCAGACCGCCGCAGTGGAGGAGTTGACGTTGGGTCGGCCGATGGTTCCGCTGACGTTCTGGAGTCCGGGAGCGATGGACCTTGAATAGTCTCCGTCACCTGAGCTGGCCATGGAGATGCCATGGATGTGGAATGGGGAACCTGAGTCGGGTGTTGGGGTGAAAAAAAAAGAGGGGGTTCAGTGGTGGGGGGGGAGAAGGCCGCACGCCGGTGGGTGCCAGGTCCCGGAGGGAGACCGTGACCTGCCGACCGTCGGGGTACTCCACATACGCGTACTGCGGGTTAGCGTGGAGTAACTGGACTTGTTCCACCAATGGGTCGGACTTGTGCACCCGCACATGCTTCCGGAGCAAGATGGGTCCGGGAGTGACCAGCCACGTCGGGAGAGGGGATCCGGAGGATGACTTCTTGGGGAAAACAAGAAGACGTTCATGAGGTGTCTGATTAGTTGCGGTACAGAGGAGTGAGCGGATAGAATGTAGGGCATCAGGGATCACCTCTTGCCATCGGGAAATAGGGAGATCTCTGGACCGGAGGGCCAGTAGTATGGTCTTCCAGATGGTACCATTCTCCCGCTCGATCTGTCCGTTACCCCGGGGGTTATAGCTGGTTGTCCTGCTAGAGGCAATGCCCCTGTCGAGCAGGAATTGACGCAGCTCGTCGCTCATAAAGGAGGACCCCCGATTGCTGTGAATGTACGTGGGGTAGCCGAACAGTGAGAAGATGGAGAGGAGTGCCTTAATGACAGTCGATGTGGTCATGTCAGGGCAGGGAATGGCGAAGGGAAAGCGGGAGAATTCGTCAATCACCGCCAGGAAGTAAATGTTGCGGTTGTTAGAGGGAAGGGGCCCCTTGAAGTCAATGCTGAGACGTTCGAAGGGGCGGGATGCTTTGATCAGGTGTGCGCGCTCAGGGCGGTAGAAGTGCGGTTTGCAGTCAGCGCAGATGTGGCAGTCACGGGTTACTGACCTGACTTCCGCGATGGAGAAAGGCAGGTTGCGGGCCTTAATGAAATGGTAGAGGCGGGTCACCCCTGGATGGCAGAGGTCCGTGTGGAGGGAGCGGAGGCGGTCTATCTGCGCGCTGGCGCAGGTACCACGGGACAGGGCATCAGGAGGCTCATTGAGCTTCCCAGGACGATACAAGATATCATAGTTGTACGTGGACAACTCGATCCGCCACCATAAGATCTTGTCATTCTTGATCTTGCCCCTTTGTGCATTATCAAACATGAAGGCTACTGACCGTTGGTCTGTGAGGAGGGTAAACCTCCTGCCGGCCAAATAGTGCCTCCAATGTCGCACTGCTTCGACTATGGCCTTTTCCACAGAGGGGTGGCGGAGTTCGGAAGCCTGGAGAGTTCTGGAGAAGAAGGCCACGGGTCTGCCCGCTTGGTTCAGGGTGGCCGCCAGAGCAACTTCTGATGTGTCGCTCTCGACCTGGAAGGGGAGGGACTCGTCGATGGCGCGCATCGTGGCCTTTGCGATGTCGGCTTTGATGCGGCTAAAAGCCTGGCAGGCCTCTGTCGACGGCGGGAAGGTCGTGGTTTGAATGAGGGGACGGGCCCTGTCGGCGTAATTGGGAACCCATTGGGCATAGTACGCGAAGAACCCCAGGCAGCGTTTGAGGGTTTTTGGGGTATTAGGGAGAGGGAGTTCCATCAGGGGGCGCATGCGTTCGGGGTCGGGGCCTATCACTCCTTTACGCACTACGTAGCAGAGGATGGCTAGACGGTCGGTGCTAAACACGCATTTATCCTTATTGTATGTGAGGTTAAGGAGTTTTGCGGTTTGGAGGAATTTCTGGAGGTTGGCGTCATGGTCCTGCTGGTCGTGGCCGCAGATGGTGACATTATCAAGATACGGGAAGGTAGCCTGTAATCCGTACTTGTCGACCATTCGGTCCATCTCCCGTTGGAAGACCGAGACCCCATTTGTGACACCAAACGGAACCCTAAGGAAGTGGTAGAGGCGCCCATCAGCCTCGAACGCGGTGTACATGCGGTCACTCGCGCGGATGGGGAGCTGGTGATAAGCGGACTTAAGGTCCACAGTGGAGAAGACCTTGTATTTCGCGCCCAGGACCCGCACGTGGAGTCGGCGCCCCAAGATGGCGGCGCCCAGGACCCGCACGTGGAGTCGGCGCCCCAAGATGGCGGCGCCCAGGAGGCCCTCGTGGTCGCTGGGGGCGGGGCTAGCGGTGCCGGCGAGCCGAGTGGAGAGGCTGCGAGCGGGGGAGATGAGGCGCGCAGGCCAGGCGCAGGAGCCCGGGGGTGGAGGGAGAAGACTCACGTGGCGGGCAGGTAGGGACCGGGAGGGCCCGGAGAGGTGAGCAGGTCGGGCTCCGGGCCCCGGGGGCGGGGGGGGGGGAGGGGGCGGGGGGGTGGAGGCTCACGAGGCGGACAGACAGGGACCGGGAGGGCCTGGAGAGGCGCGCTGGTCGGCCGGCGGGGCGCGAGTCGGGAGGAGCTTGGTGCGCTGGAGCGGCCCCAGAGGAGAGAGAGAGGCGAGCAGGCCAGGCACGGGGGCCTGGGGGCGGGGGGGAGAGTGTTGCGCGGTGGCTAGGAGGGGACCGGGAGGGCCCGGAGGAGAGAGAGAGGCGCACAGGCCGGTCGCAGAAGCCTGGGGGCGGGGGGGGAGAGTGCTGCGTGGCGTCCAGAAGCGCCGCAGCCAGCGTTTTGGCCTGGCAGACCGTGGAGTAGTGGCCCTTCTTCCCGCAGCTCTTACAGAGGGCTGAACGGGCTGGGCAGCGCGCGCGAGAGTGTTTTGCGTGCCCGCAAAAGTAGCAGCGGGGCCCCATGGACTTAGAACATAGAACATAGAACAGTACAGCACAGAACAGGCCCTTCGGCCCTCGATGTTCTGCCGAGCAATGATCACCCTACTTAAACCCACGTAACCCGTATACCCGTAACCCAACAATCCCCCCATTAACCTTACACTATGGGCAATTTAGCATGGCCAATCCACCTAACCCGCACATCTTTGGACTGTGGGAGGAAACCGGAGCACCCGGAGGAAACCCACGCACACACGGGGAGGACGTGCAGACTCCACACAGACAGTGACCCAGCCGGGAATCGAACCTGGGACCCTGGAGCTGTGAAGCATTGATGCTAACCACCATGCTACCGTGAGGCCCGCGGTACATGCCTGAGGGAGGTCGGCAGCGGCAGATGGCGGTTGTGAAGCATGCCAGGAGGCCTGGCTGGGGTCATAGAAGCGGGCGTTTTGATCAGCGACCTCCAGAGAGGAGGAGAGAGTCAGTGTCTCAGTTAAGCTGAGGTCGTCTCTCTCCAACATCCGCTGGCGGATAGCGGGGGACAGCATCCCAGCCACGTAAGCGTCTCTGATCAGTATTTCCATGTGCTCCGTAGCTGAGACTGCAACGCAGGAGCAATTCCTCCCCAGGGTATGGAGGGCCCGGTAATATTGGTTTAGTGACTCACCGGGGAGCTGCCGTCTGGTGGCCAGCAGATGTCGGGCGAATACCCTGCTGACTGGTTTGATGAATTGTCCTTTTAGCTTTTGTATTGCGTCATCATAATCCGTTTCCTCTTTGATTATTGCGTAGGCGTCAATACCCACGCTGGAATGGAGGACGTGCAGTTTCTGTGCCCCGGTTGGGGGGGTGGTTGTAGATGCTAGGAACCCTTCGAGGCATGTCAGCCAGAGTTGGAAAAGTTCTGCAGAGTTCGGAGTTTGCGGGCTGATGCGGAGGCATTCGGGCTTAATGCGGAACTCCATCTTCAAAGTCTTAGTCTATTAAATTGATGTGCCATCAATTGTACGCGAGACGAGTGCTTTACAAAAGTCAGGCTTTAATAGACTAGAACACAGCTCTGCGATCGTCTACAATGGAATGGACGATCGCCGGGCGTTTGTCCATTTATACCTCGTTAATGGAGGCGTGGTTAACTCAGCCTCTCGGCCAATCGGTCGAGAGGCGCATGACCGACCAGGGCCAATGGTAAGCCGGTGTTCTGCCCCAATGGCAGACAGGTATGCAGATCATATCACCACACACATCTCCTCTAAATTTTGCCCTACAGACCTTTAACCTATGCCCCCTGGTGACTGACCCCTCCATGCTGGGAAAGAGTGTCTGCCCATCCACTCTACCCATGCCCCTCATAATCTTGTAGACTTCTATCAGGTCACCCCTCAACCTTCGTCTTTCTAATGAAAACAGTCCGAGTCTTTTCAGCCTCTCCACAAATCTAACACCCTCCAGACCAGGCAACCTCCTGGTAAATCTCCTCTGCACCCTCTCCAAAGCCTCCACATCCTTCTGGTAGTGTGGCGACCAGAAGTGTGAGCAATATTCCAAGTGCGGCCTTACCGAGGTTCTATACAACTGCAGCATGACTTGCCAGTTTTTATACTCGATGCCCCATTTAATAAAGGCAAGCTTCCGTATGGGTTCTTGACTACCTTGTCCACTTGTGTTGCCACCTTCAAAGGTCTGTGGACATGCATGCCCAGATCTCTCTGACTTTCTATATTCTTAAGAGTTTTGCCATTTATGGTATATTTCCCCTCTATGTTAGACCTACCAAAATGCATTACCTCACATTTGTCCGGATTAAACTCTATTTGCCATTTCTATGCCCAAGTCTCCAACCTATCTATGCCCTGCTGTATCTTCTGACAATCCTCAACACTATCTGCCACTTGACACCTTGGTGTCATCCACAAACTTACTAATCATACCAGCTACATTTTCCTCCAAATTGTTTACGGACACTACAAACAACAGAGACCCCAGCACAGATCCCTATGGAACACCACTAGTCACAAGCTTCTATTCAGAAAAACACCCTTCTACTGCTACCCTTTGCCTTCTGTGACCGAGCCAGTTCTATATCCATTTTACCACCTCACCTCTGATCCCGTGTGGCTTGACCTTTTGTACCAGTCTGCCATGAGGCACCTTGTCAAAGGCTTTACTGAAGTCCATGTAAACAACATCCACCACTTCCCCTCATCAATCACCTTTGTCACCTCCTCAAAAAACTCGATCAAGTTAGTGAGGCATGTCCTCCCCTTCACAAAACCATGCTGTCTATCGCTTATGAGTCCATTTGTTTCCAAATGGTTATAAATACCTGTCCCTGAGAATTCTCTCCAGTAATTTATCTACTACCAACGTGAGGTTCACCGGCCTATAGTTTCCAGGATTATCCCTGCTACCTTTCTTAAACAGCGGTACATTAGCTATTCTCCAGTCTTCTGGGATCTCACCTGTAGCCAATGAGGATACAACGATGTCAGTCAAGGCCCCAACAATTTCCTCTCTTGCTACCCTCAGTATTAAACTAATGTGGCGGGGGATGGGAACCAATACAGGAAGTCGGAAGGTAGCAAAACAGGGACAGAAACAAAAGGCAGGAAGGGGAAAGTGTAAGGCAGAGAAGCCGTAGTCAAAAATAAAAAAGGGCGACAGTACAAGGTACAGTGACTGAGGGGAGCTCTGAATAGGCCCAGTAATACTAAAAAGAATAAAACGGGAAGTAAAAACATTATTGGAAAGCGACGCGGCAGGTTGTTACATGAAGATATGGGTTCAACGACAAGGAAAATTGGAGAAAAATGAAGAGGAAAAATAATTTAGGAGAGGTTACCTATCAAGGTGGTAAGATTCAAAACAGAGGTATAAAAGCCAACATAAGTGTACTTTACCTGAATGCTCGTAGTATTCAGAATAAGGTAAATGAGTTGATAGTGCAAATCATCGTGAATGACTATGATTTAGTGGCCATTACTGAAACATGGTTAAAGGATGGTCACGACTGGAAATTAAATATCCGAGGGTATCAAACTATTTGGAAGGACAGAGTGGATGGTAAGGGAGGTGGTGTAGCCCTGTTATTTAAGGATGACATCCGGGCAATAGTAAGGAATGACATCGGTGCTATGGAGGATAAGGTTAAATCCATTTGGTAGAACTCAGGAATAGTAAGGCAAAAAAGTTACTAATAGGAGTAGTCTATAGGCCACCAAATAGTAACATTATGGTGGGGCAGGCAATAAACAAAGAAATAACTGATGCATGTAGAAATGGTACAGCAGTTATCATGGGGGATTTTAATCTACATGTCGATTGGTTTAACCAGGTCGGTCAAGGCAGCCTTGATGAGGAGTTTATAGAATGTATCCGCGATAGTTTCCGAGAAACAGTATATAATGGAACCTACGAGGGAACAAGCAGTCCTTGATCTGGTCCTGTGTAATGAGACAGGATTGATTAATGATCTCATAGTTAGGGATCCTCTCGGAAGGAGCGATCACAATATGGTGGAATTTAAAATATAGATGGAGGGTGAGAAGGTAAAATCAAACATTAGTGTTTTGTGCTTGAACAAAGGAGATTACAATGGGATGAGAGAAGAGTTAGCTAAGGTAGACTGGGAGCAAAGACTTTATGGTGAAACAGTTGAGGAACTGTGGAGAACCTTCCAAGCGATTTTTCACAATGCTCAGCAAAGGTTTATACCAACAAAAAGGAAGGACAGTAGAAAGAGGGAAAATCGACCGTGGATATCTAAGGAAATAAGGGAGAGTATCAATTTGAAGGAAAAAGCATACAAAGTGGCAAAGATTAGTGGGAGACTAGAGGACTGGGAAATCTTTAGGGGGCAACAGAAAGCTATTAAAAAAGCTATAAAGAAGAGTAAGATAGATTATGAGAGTAAACTTGTTCAGAATATAAAAACAGGTATTGAAAGTTTCTACAAATATATAAAACAAAAAACAGTGGCTAAGGTAAATATTGGTCCTTTAGAGGATAAGAAGGGAGATTTAATATTGGGAGACGAGGAAATGGCTGAGGAACAGAACAAGTTTTTTGGGTCGGTCTTCACAGTGGAAGCCATAAATAACATGCCAGTGACTGATGGAAATGAGGCTATGACAAGTGAGGACCTTGAGATGATTGTTATCACTAAGGAGGTCGAGATGTGCAAGCTAATGGAGCTAAAGGTAGACAAGTCTCCTGGCCCTGATGGAATGCATCCCAGAGATGGCTAGGGAAATTGCAAATGCACTAATGGTAATTTACCAAAATTCACTAGATTCTGGGGTGGTCCTGGCAGATTGGAAATTAGCAAACATGACACCACTGTTTTAAAAAGTACGTCGGCAGAAAGTGGGTAATTATAGGCCAGTTAGCTTAATTTCGGTAGCGGGGAAGATGCTGGAATCTATCACCAAGGAAGAAATATCTAGGCATCTGGATGGAAATTGTCCCATTGGGCAAACACAGCATGGGTTCATAAAGAGCAGGTCGTGCCTAACTAATTTAGTGGAATTTTTTGAGGACATTATCAGTGCGGTAGATAATGGGGAGCCAATGGATGTGGTATATCTGGATTTCCAGAAAGCCTTTGACAAGGTGCCACATAAAAGGTTGCTGTATAAGATAAAGATGCATGGCATTAAGAGTAAAGTGGCAGCATGGATAGAGGATTGGTTAATTAATAGAAAGCAAAGAGTGGGGATTAATGGGTGTTTCTCTGGTTGGCAATCAGTAGCTAGTGGTGTCCCTCAGAGATCAGTGTTGGGCCCACAATTGTTCACAATTTACATAGATGATTTGAAGTTGGGGACCAAGGGCAATGTGTCCAAGTTTGCAGACAACACTAAGATCAGTGGTGAAGCAAAAAGTGCAGAGGATACTGGAAGTCTGCAGAGGGATTTGGATAGGTTAAGTGAATGGGCTAGGGTCTGGCAGATGGAATACAATGTTGACAAATGTGAGGTTATCCATTTTGGTAGGAATAACAGCAAAAGGATTTATTATTTAAATGATAAAATATTACAACATGCTGCTGTGCAGAGAGACCTGATGCAACAGGTGATTAAGAAGGCAAATGGAGTTTTGTCCTTCATTGCTAGAGGGATGGAGTTTAAGACTAGGGAAGTTATGCTGCAATTGTATAAGGTGTTAGTGCGGCCACACCTGGAGTATTGTGCTCAGTTTTGGTCTCCTTAACTGAGAAAGGACGTACTGGCGCTGGAGGGTGTGCAGAGGAGTCACTAGGTTAATCCCAGATCTGAAGGGGTTGGATTACGAGGAGAGTTTGGGTCGACTGGGACTGTACTCATTGGAATTTAGAAGAATGCAGGGTGATCTTATAGAAACATATAAAAATTATGAAGGGAATAGATAGGATAGATACGAGCAGTTGACCACTGGCGGGTGAAAGCAGAACTGCAGGGGCTGGTTTAGCTCACTGAGCTAAATCACTGGCTTTTAAAGCAGACCAAGCAGGCCAGCAGCACGGTTCGATTCCCGTAGCAGCCTCCCTGGACAGGCGCCAGAATCTGGTGACTAGGGGCTTTCCACAGTAACTTAATTGAAGCCTACTCGTGACAATAAGCGATTTTCATTTTTTCAACTAGGGGGCATAGCCTCAAAATAAGGGAAGTAGATTTCGGACTGAGTTTAGGAGGAACTTTTTCACCCAAAGGGTTGTTAATCTATGGAATTCCTTGCCCAGTGAAGCAGTTGAGGCTCCTTCATTAAATGTTTTTAAGATAAAAATCGATAGTTTTTTGAAGAATAAAGGGATTAAGGGTTATGGTGTTCGGGCAGGAAAGTGGAGCTGAGTCCACAAAAGATCAGCCATGATCTCATTGAATGGCAGAGCAGGCTCGAGGGGCCAGATGGCCTACTCCTGATTCTATTTCTTATGTTCTTTATATTCTTACTCTGGGTAAATCACATCTGGCCCAGGAGACTTATCTAACTTAATATATTTTAAAATATCCAATACCTCCTCCTTTTTGATGTTAACATGATCCAGGCTGTCCACATACCCTACCCAAGAATCATCTTCCACAAAGTCCCTTTCTTTGGTGAACACTGATGCAAAGTACTCATTTAGTATCTCGCCCATTTCCTCTGGCTCAACACAAAGATTCCCCCCACTGTACTTAAGTGGTCCAATCCTTTCCCTGGCCACCCTCTTGCTTTTTACATATGAATAAAAAGCTTTGGGATTCACCTTCAACCTACTTGCCAAGGATCTTTCATGACCCTACTCATAGTGGTTAGCACAAATGCTTCACAGCTCCAGCGGTCCCAGGTTCGAATCCCGGCTTGGGTCACTGTCTGTGTGGAGTCTGCACGTTCTCCCCGTGTGTGCGTGGGTTTCCTCCGGGTGCTCCGGTTTCCTCCCACAGTCCAAAGATGTGCAGGTTAGGTGAATTGGCCAGGCTAAATTGCCCTCAGGGTCCAAATTGCCCTTAGTGTTAGGTGGGGTTGCTGGGTTATGGGGATAGGGTGGAGGTATGGGCTTGGGTAGGGTGCTCTTTCCAAGAGCTGGTGCAGACTGATGGGCCGAGTGGCCTCCTTCTGTACTGCAAATTCTATGAAAAAAATTCTATGACCCGGCCTAATTTTCCGCTTCAGTATCTTCCTACTTTCTTTATACTTCTCAAGGGTTTTGACTGTCTCCACCTTTTTAGACCATACAAAAGTCTCCTTTTTCTTTTTGACGAGGTTCACAATATCCCTCGTTATCCAAGGCTCCCTAAACTTATACTTATCGTTCATTCTCTCAGGAACGTGACTTTCCTGAATCCTAATCAACTGTTGCTTGAAAGTCTCCCACTTGTCTGATGTTGATTGACTATCCAACAGCCGCATCCAATTCAAATTCTTCAATTCCTGCCTAATGTTACTGTAATTTGCCTTTCCCCAGTTTAGCACCTTAACGCGAGGGTTACCCTCATCCTTGTCCAAAGTACCCTAAAACCTATGGAATTGTGGTCACTACTCCCAAAATGTTTCCCTACTGAAATCTCAACCACCTGTCCTGGCTCATTCCCCAATTCCAGATCCAGTTCTGCCCCTTCCCTAGTTGGACTATCTACATATTGCATCAAGAAGGGTTCCTGGATACACCTTACAAACCCCCAGCACTAAGTGAGTCCCAGTCAATAAAGGGGAAATTAAAATCCCCTACCACAACAACTTTGTTACTTTTGCACATATCCAAAATCTCTCTACCTATCTGCTCCTCTACCTCTTGCTAGAAGTCGGGGGACCTGCAATAAATGCCGAACATTGTGATTGCCCCCTTCCTGTTCTTGTGCCCAGTTTGCCTCATTGTATGAGCCGTCCAAGGTGTCCTCCCGCAGTACGGCTAGAATATTCTCCTTAACCAGTAATGCTGCTCCCCCACCCTTTTTACATCCCCCTCTATCTCTCCTAAAGCATCTATATCCTCCAACATTCAGCTGCCAATTCTGGCTTCCTTTACCCATGTTTCTGTGATAGCTGCAACATTGTAATTCCAAGTACTAATAAGTGCTCTAAGTTCATCTGCCTTACCTGCTATACTTCTGGCGTTGAAACAAATATACTTCAAACCACTGCGTTTGAGCAGGAAGAGCACCGCTTTAAGAATTTTATCCCTTATTTGGCTCTGCATGTTCTTCCCACCAAAATGCACCACCTCACACTTCACCGCTTTGAACTTCATCTGCCACCTATCTGCCCACTCCACCAACTTCCCTACGTCTTTTTGAAGATTGACGCTGTCTTCCTCACAGTTTGCAATGCTGCCAAGTTTTGTAAGAAGTCTTACAACACCAGGTTAAAGTCCAACAGGTTTGTTTCAAACACGAGCTTTCGGAGCACGGCTCCTTCTTCAGGTGATTCACCTGAAGAAGGAGCCGTGCTCCGAAAGCTCGTGTTTGAAACAAACCTGTTGGACTTTAACCTGGTGTTGTAAGACTTCTTACTGTGCTCACCCCAGTCCAACGCCGGCATCTCCACATCATGGCCAAGTTTTGTATCATCCACATGATTGTGTTACTCCTTCCAGTATGCAACTAGGCAGTTCATGCTGAATGCTAATCACTCTTTGCACTAAGAGGAATTTCCTGACATTAATCCTAAAGTTTCATTTTATTCATTTCAATCTTACCATTCCAAGTAGGGTTTGCTCTTTGTGCAAAGCTAAAATTCCAGATATCAATCCTAAACTCACCTTTTATTAATTTGAACCAGTTCTCCTGTGACCTGATCACATGGTTGACTTCACTTTTCCGAATTTACTTATTCCATTCATCTTTACTATTTATCACATCTCAGTACAGCACTTCTCTGATGCCTCCTTGATTAATTCCAGCTTTTGATTAATCCCAACAGTGCAGAAAGAGGCCGTCCGGCCTCTCGAGTCAGCACTGACCCTTGGAAAGAGACCTCTACCCATGTCCACTCCCCCAACCACCCCACCCTATCCCCATAACCTAACCTACACATCGCTAGACACTATGGTCAGACCCCATTTCTATGGTCAGACCCCATTTGGAGTATTGTGAGCAATTTTGGGCCCCATATCTAAGGAACGATGTGCTGGCCTTGGAAAGGGTCCAGAGGAGGAATGATCCCTGGAATGAAGAGCTTGTCGTATGAGGAATGGTTGAGGACTCTGGGTCTGCACTCATTGGAGTTTAGAAGGATGTGGGGGGATCTTATTGAAACTTACAGGATACTGCGTGGCCTAGATAGAGCGGACATGGAGAGAATGTTTCCACTTGTAGGGAAGACTAGAAGCAGGTGACACACCATCTCAGACTAAAGAGATGATCCTTTAAAACAGAGGTGAGGAGGAATTTCTTCAGCCAGAGGGTGGTGAATCTGTGGAACTGTTTGCCGCAGAAGGCTGTGGAGGCCAAATCACTGAGAGTCTTTAAAACAGAGATAGATAGGGTTTTGATCAATAAGGGGATCGGGGGTTATGGGGAGAATCCAGGAGAATGGGGATGAGAAAAATATCAGTCATGATTGAATGGCGGAGCAGACTCGATGGGCTGAGTGGCCTAATTCTGCTGCTATGTCTTATGGTCAATTGATCATGGCTAATCCACCTAACCTGCACATCTTTGGACTGTTTGAGATAATCAGGGGATGGGGAAAAAACCCAACGAGAGACAGGGACAACGTGCAAACTCCACACAGTTACCCAAGTCCAGAATTGTACCCAGGTCCCTGGTGCTATGAGGCAGCAGTGCTAGCCACTGTGCCTCCCTTATTGCTCAAACCTGTGAAACTATAAATCATCCTTCATGGCGCCTTCTAAGCACTGCCTCAAACACTTTCCCTGTGAATCAGGGATCAAGGCTCCAAATATCAACAATGGGCTGAAGAAACCAATACTAAACTAACGTGTTATAAGGTCTCTATGGTTCCTAATGATGGCCGTATGTACAGAGGGACCATTCTTAAAGCCTCTTTCAGGTGAAGCTGGTGAAATCAATCCAGGTCGGTGACTTTAACTCTGCTGCAATTTTATTTAATAGTTTATAATACAAACCTACGGGGTTAACGTTTCATTATTGTTGAAATGACAGAAGGGCGTTCTTTTATTTTTATTTATTAATTAATCCAGCCAACCCTGAACCCAAGCTACTTTACATTTGCCCTGCATTACTGCTTAATCATCAATCCCAGATTAGCAGTTCTCTTAAATCCGACTGAATCTCTTACTCAAATTTAACATCCTTTGTAAGGTAATCATGTCGGCCATAATCCTCGCTTCCCCCTTCATCCTTTATGCCTCAGCTTTGAAGTGTCTTTCTCCCTCGTCAGGGTTAAAGGTCGCCGATAATCCTTCTGATCTCTCCCAACATGCTCAGTCTCTGGCGAACCGAGGGGGAAAAAGATATACAAGGGATGTAAACACAAGAAGCATTAAAACCTTCAGGAACAGGAAGGGACCATCAGGTACGAGTTTCAGAAAATCTTTGCGGCTGATTCATCTCGTCTGTCCCACACAAAAGACAGACATTCTCTTGAGCTGTTTGCAAAGCCTCTCCCAGGCTGTTGGTCTAGTGATTCTTCAGCTTGTAAGATTTTGATAATTTTACTTATTTCTATGGTCTGCCATGACCAGAAGGTTAAAAAATATTTTATTCTTCAACCACTTATTTAAAGGATCATTTTGAATTTCTGTCAGACACTTAACAACAAAGGTAATTGGGGAAAGGAAGGCAAGTTGCGTGTGCAGAAACTATGCTTGGTAGAAGTCCCATAATTTATCATCCTTTAAAAGTGGAATGTCCCCCCTCCCCAAAAATGGTCATCCCTCCTGGAGGTGTCACACCTCAAAATTATATGCAGGGCAAAATGATTGGCTCAAGCCGAATCCTGATTAAAACAAGTCACGATTAACTAAGCGGGCAATGCTAATTGGTCGAAATTCGCTTCCACATGGAAAAAGGCTACCAATCAGAAACAACAGCCAATCACAACTTTCAAAAACCAATCAAGGGCCACTTCCATTTTTTGGACAGTTAGGAAACTGCGACAAGGCAGCAATCGCCAAACCTGCCAATCAAATCGCTCAACTAGATTTATTCAGTTTTTATTGGATGACCGTGTTGTTTGACAATGAAGTGCAACTCCAAATTGAATATATAATGTGGTAAGAATGACCCAACTATGATTTTAAAAAACTTACTCATGGCCTTACCCTACACTAGTTTTCCTTCATGAGGCCTTGCTCCACCTTTGAAGCCTGGATTTGATGTTTCCGAGAGTCAGCAGGAGTTTATTTTTGCTTGTTGCTGTTTTCCTGGGTTATGAGCAAGATCAGCTCATTGCTTCTCAACAACTTTTTTAGGGCCTCTGCACTCGCATCGACCTTTCGTGAACTGCAAAGCTTCCTTTCACCGTTCCTCACAACTGTTACAACTCGCAGTGATTCCTTCTTGGAGCACGAATTCCATGGGCAGCAGGGCACCGATGATCATAAGATGCTTCTAGTGTAGCTGAGGCCCACATAATATAGGCCGGGGACGATTTAACTAAATGGGAACAAAGTCTCACAGCGAGGTCAGCTTGCTTCCCGAGAAACACAAGGCTATAAACCGAAACTTGCATTTGATAAGGGGCCTCAATGGGGAATGTGCGGTCGAGGTCACACATAGCCCCATTTTGTACACCGAGGAGCTCCGCTCACAGGAACTCCTCAGTGTAGCAAGACATCAGGACACCATTGTTAAACGGCATCCTGATCTCCGAGGCCCCTGAAACAATCCCTGACGCACCAAGCCCCAATGCACCATGGGAGGAGCCCTGCCCCCCACACAGGGTACATGCAGCCCAATTGCACCTGAGCAAAAGAAAAAGCTAGTTTGGCACCTTGGCAGTACCAGGCTAGCACCCAGGTGGCACTATCAGTGTGCACATCTGGTACTGCCAGGGTGTCACACTGGCCAAAGGACATTCACCTGGGTACCTCCAATCCCCTGGGAGACACCTATGAGTGCCATTCCATCTGGTCCCCATTTGTGGAGACCAGTAACGTAAAGCACTCACTTGAGGTTTCCAAGGCAAGAGAGATTGATCCCACACCTTGGGTGGCTCAGGAATCTGCACATTAAAATGAGACTAGCTGCATCGCTTTAATATGCAGATTTGCTAAAATGTGGGAGGGAATTCACATCACAACGCCTCGTGAGATCGTGCTAAATCTCACAAGGCTTTACAAGGATCGGGGTCTCCAGGCTTTTATCGGCCACACTGCGCTGCGGCAAGCTGCTTTACGGGCGCAGCGAGGCCATTAAATCGTGCCCATGGTCTTCTTAGTAACTTGTGGAAGCAAGCGGTAAGAGAACAGAGGTCTATTTAACTATTTACAATATTCTTGTCAAGGCAGCAACTCACTCCCAGTTAAGTCCTTCCTGGGAGAACTAACTACACTGGGCCCTGCTTTGGGCCTGGTTTTATGTTTGTTTGTAATGAGCTGCAGCAGGGTGGCCTCCGCCCCCTCTCTGGGAACCTCATACTCCACCAGCCCTACGGAGAGATCAACAATGGTTTCCCCATGGGAGCTATAACATCCCTCCCCCCCAAATTCTGAAAGTTAATCTTCAGGCGTCAATGTCGGTGGGCTTCTAGGCCACCTTTCCCGTGGTTGTGCAATTGCCTTCAGCGACTCAGGGTCGGGCAGAGCAGATCGGTTCGTCAACCGCCATTTCCTGGTCAACCTCCGAAAAGCTTACGCCGGGACCTCGGTCCCGGACACAATGTCATCCGCGGGAAGGACACTTCGGTGTCCATTTCTGATCTGGAGTTATCCTCCTGCTGGATCATGCACTGTGACGGCTGGGTCCCCAGGCTGAGGGGCGGTTTCTGGCGATGCTAATGCTGCTGGTTGGGCGTTGTGAAGCCTGGGCTCTCACTTCTTCAGATGGTCCAAGTGCTTTCGCTGAACTCTCCCCTGAACCTGGATTTTATATGAGACCCGACCCATCCTCTCCAGCACGACGCCCCTGGGAGCCACAGTGCCCCATCACCAAAACTGTGGACATAGACTGCAGCCTGGAGTGAAATTGCTGCACTGGTGTCCTCAAGTCATGGTGCCTCTTCCGTGTCTCCTGCTGCACCTCCACTTTCCTGCCCAGATTCGGAGACTCAAAAAAGGATCCCAGCCATCAGCCCATCAACAGTTCCGTGGGGCTGTGCGTAATTAAAAAGGAATCGTGCCAGCTGCATATCCATGGAACCCATGGATTTTTTTAATGCCCCTTTTGAAGGTCTGGACCCTCCTTTCCGCCAGGCCATTGGAGGAGGGATGATATCGGACGGTTTAATTATGCTGAATGCGAATCCGCTTTGTAAACGCAGCAAATGCTGCGCTAGTGAACAGTGTCCCATTATCCGTTACCAGGACATTCGAGATCCCATGGGTGCGAAACGAGCCCCAGAGATTTTCTATTGTGGCCCTGCAGATTGTCGAGACCATCCTATACACCTTCAATCACTTTGCGTTGGTATCCACGATATCGAGGAACATGGATCCCATGAAAAGCTTCGCGAAATCCGCATTTAGACGCACCCACGGCGTCCTGGCCATTCCTCGGGGTGAAGGGAGGCTACCTGTGGGAGCTTCTGATGGTCCTGGCATGCCGGCCAGCTCTCAATGTCTCCATTGATGCCTGGCCACCAGACATACCTACGGCCCAACATCTTCATCTTAGAGGTGCCTGGGTGCCCACTGTGAAGGCATGTTAGTTTGGAACAAACTCCAGCCGGGTGCCCCCTGTCTGGGACGCTCATAATCAACGAGTCCTTTGGGGAGATCAATAACGGTTTCCCTGTGGTCCTCGTAGGAGTTATAACAGTCTACATTGATAATGCTACCACTGTTATTATTTACTCAATCACAATGAATCACCCCTTCACTTCTGATCTCAGGAGGATAACAGTTTTTATTTAAAAGTTTTACTCCTTCAGCTTATCCAAAATGCTTTCCACTATTGTGCGCAAGTAGCTACTTAATTGTCTCATCCTCCCTTTCAAAGTAAATACTCACATGTTTGCATCCACAGATTGGGGGCTCGATGTGGGGACCTCCATCCCACCCCAACTGGATCTCAACATCCGTCAGGAGGAAGTTTCTGGATTTTTGTTCCTCAGCCCCAATGGAGCAGCGACATTATCTTTTCAAACTCGGATGGTTTGCGACCAGGAGTGGAACCTGGAGCTGAAAGTTGACCAATGTAATCATTACCCTTCTTCTTTGAGGTGATGGATGTAGCAGGTTTGGGAGCTGCAGTCTAAGAGGCCTTGCAAACCTGCTGCAGTGCATCTGGTAATAAGTAGACATATTAGCCACTCAATGTTGGGGGTATTTCGCCTAGTGCTGATCAAGTGTCCTGCTTTCTCCTGAATTGTCAAGCTTCTTGTGTGTTGTGGCATCTACACTCATCCAGAGGGGAGGATTCCTTCACAATTCTGACTTGTATCTTTTGAGTAGCAGTAAGACTTTGTTGAGTTAGGAGGGTGAGGAACTACCAAGAATACCTAGGTGCTCATCTGGTCTGATAACCATGGTTACAGTGCGAAGACAGGACTTGCTCTTCACAATCGCTGTACATGGCGACTCCTACAGCGGGGGGCGGCACGGTGGCACAGTGGTTAACTGTTGCCTCACAGCTCCAGGGTCCCAGGTTCAATTCCGGCCTCGGGTGACTGTCTGTGCGGAGTTTGCACTTTCTCTCCGTGTTGGCATTGGTTTCCTCCAGGTGCTCTGATTTTCTCCCATTCAGTCCAAAGATGTGCGGTTAGGTGGATTGGCCATGCTAAATTGCCCCTTAGTTTCCAAAACGGTTAGGTGGGGTTACAGGGATAGGGTGGAGGCGTGGGCTTAAGTAGGGTGCTCTTTCCAAGGGCCGGTGAAGACTCGATGGGCTGAATGGCCTCCTGCACTGTAGGTTCTATGATTCTATGATTCTACAATATACCACATTGCACCTACAACAGATAAAGGTGCATTGACTGGGCCAAGTAAGCTGTTTCCTCACATTAGATCCCTCACCGCATGTCATATGCTCTGTTTGCCAGCCATGTCACTTAGGGCTGGGATAGCTTGAGCTATACTGGTCACGAAAAACATTTGTGATGTGGGGACGAGAGTGAGAAATACGCTCTCTGTATCCTCCGCAACTGAATGAGCAGGAGCCTGTGTTGCAGTTTGTCAAGGACTGTGTGGGAGCTTCTCTAGCCTCTGCAACAAAGCCCTGTGATAGAGATCACAGGCACGAACAAGGTCCCCTTTCTTCAATAGAGGCTCCAACTTCAAAGGTATGCTCTTGGCTGACTTCATCATATTTTAAGAATGTTTTTAAAAATTCATTTTTTACGGGGTGTGGACTTCGTTGGCTAGGCCAGCATTTGTTGCCCATCCCTAATTGTCCTTGAGAAGGTGGCGGTGAACTGCCTTCTTGAGCCACTGTGGTCCATGAGGTGTAGGGTACAGATAACATTGACCATGGCTTTATAAGCCTCAGAAAGGGTCAAAACCACTCAAGGCAGATTGACGGCCATGTTGAGAAAATGTCCAGCAGCCTTGGCATGTCTATAGCAGTCAGGGTGAAGGTGGTTTCAACTTAAGATGACCTGGGATTTTCCCCATTAAACAGCCTCATGCCAATGACAGGATATGGCAGCCGGTGACTAGTGGTGTGCCTCAGGGGTCTGTGCTGGGACCACATGTTTTCACAAAACACATTAATGATCTGGAAGAAGGAACTGAAGACACTGTTGCTAAGTTTGCAGATGTTACAAAGATCTGTCGAGGGACAGGTAGTATTGAGGAAGTAGGGGGGCTACAGAAGGACTTGGACAGGCTAGGAGAGTGAGCAAGGAAGTGGCCGATGGAATACAATGTGGAAAAGTGTGAGGTTATGCACTTTTTAAGTAGGAATGGAGGCATAGACTATTTTCTAAATGGGGAAATGCTTAGGAAATCAGAAGCACAAAGGGACTTGGCAGTCCTTGTTCATGATTCTCTTAAGGTTCAGTCGGCAGTTAGGAAGGCAAATGCAATGATAGCATTCATGTCAAGAGGGCTATAATACAAAACCAGGGATGTACTTCTAAGGCTGTATAAGTCTCTGGTCAGACCCCATTTGGAGTATTGTGAGCAGATTTGGGCCCCGTATCTAAGGAAGGATGTGCTGGCCTTGGAATAGGGTCCAGAGAGGTTCACAAGAATGATCCCTGGAATGAAGAGCTTGTCATATGAGGAACGGTTGAGGACTCTGGGTCTGTACTCGTTGGAGTTTAGAAGGATGAGGGGGGGAGGAGGGGGGGATCTTATTGAAACTTACGGGATACTCCGAGACCTGGATTGAGTGGACGTGGAGAGAGTTCTAGAAAAGACCAGAACCAGAGGACATAATCTCAGAATAAAGAGATGATCCTTCAAAATAGAGGAGGAGGAATTTTGTCAGCCAGAGGGTGGTGAATCTGTGGAACTCTTTGCTGTGGAGGCTAAATCACTGAGAGTCTTTAAGACAGAGATAGATAGGTTCTTGATTAATAAGGGGATCGGGGGTTATGGGGAGAATCCAGGAGAATGGGGATGAGAAAAATATCAGCCATGATTGAATGGCGGAGCAGACTCAATGGGCCGAGTGGCCTAATTCTGCTCCTATGTCTTATGGTTTTATGGTTTTATATGCCAGAAATTTGGGTTGGACCAACCAGCAATACGGGCATTGGAGGTGACTAACTCTGACGCAGAACCATCGAGCTGTCATCCACATGAGGTCCGGAGCCACCACCATCCAACCAATTATAGTTCACTCTGTCGCAGATTCAGCTGTCAGACTATTCGTTTGTTGTTATCGGCTGTCCCGATTTGAGGTTGTTGTCTACTCGGGATTGTGAATTTTTGCCATTGGGCTTCATGTGACTGAACAGACCCATTCTCGATCCACAGATCTTTGGGCAGATAGGGCAAGATATCCCTTGAAGGAGTGGGATCGGGAATGCAGGATCATGAAGAGGTTGTGGCTCAAAGTGTGATGCAGCTTGACGGGCAAGTTGGTGCCATTTTGAATGATTGTCCGAAACTCCTCCCAGTCATTAATGTCAATGCTGCTGCCTCTCAGAGTGTCTTTGAAGCATTTTCTTTTTCCTCCCCGGAACGCTTGAAGTTTGAAACTAGGCAAAATAAGACTTGGTGAGGGAAGGCATTTTTGGGCATCTGGACACAGTGCTCATTCATTTGAAGGGGCTTTTACAGGGGTTTAGCCTGAATGCTTGTGGAGCTGGCTTCAAGAAGGATACAAGCTTTTGTTCAATGTTCTTCACATTGAATGTAGAGGATATGGTTGATGGAATTTCTCTGGTGTTTTTACGTGTCACTGATGCACAGCCCAGGACATAGAATCACAGAATTTACAGTGCAGAAGGAGGCCATTCGGCCCATTGAGTCTGCACCAGCCCTTGGAAAGAGCAACCTACTTAAGCTCACACTTTATTCCCTCAACCCAGTAACCCCATCTAACTTTTTTAGACACGTAGGGCAATTTATCATGGCCAATCCACCTAACCTGCACATCTTTGGACTGTGGGAGGAAACTGGAGCACCCGGAGGAAACCCACGTAGACACAGTGAGAACGTGCAGACTCCACACAGACAGTGACCCAAGCCGGGAATCGAACCTTGGACGCTGGAGCTGTGAAGCAACTGTGCTAACACCTTAGCCACCATGCCACATATTTGCAGTGGTGTGATTACAACTGTCCTGAACACTGGGACTCGTGTTAACTTGTGGAGGTCTTTCTTACAAACACTCGCGGCTGTAGCTTTTGGATGGCTGAGCTGGCTTGGCTGATCTGACGCTGGATCTCCTCGTCAATGGTGGCCTTTTGAGAGCGGCAGCTGTCTGAATGTGGGAAGTGCTCCGCATATTCCAGAGTCTCTCCTTCAACATATACGGGAGGTGCAACATTTGGCTGACCAGGTGTGGGTTGATATCTTGTCTACATTCAAGGACAGGTCAAGTGCCCTGAGTACAAAATTAGAGAGATCAAGAGTACTTTGCAAATCTGGTGCAGAGTGGGGGGCAGCGGCACTGCAGCCATCCGCAAACTGTAGATCGTGGCCGGAATTCTCCGACGGTTGGGATTCCCTGTTCCCACCGGCAGTGCACCACTGCCCGTGAGTTTCCTGGCAACGTGAGGTGGCTCCAAAGGAATATCCCATTGACAAGCGGCAGGCGTAGAGAATCCCGCCGCCAGCGAACAGCGCGCTTCCGAAAAACATGGGGCTGGTGAATCCAGCTCCATACATGCCTGTAGGGGCCAGTTCAATGTTGGCACGGAGGCAACTGAAGTGAAAGAGTTTTCCAGTATTTAATCCCAATGGCAGCTGCTCTTTGAGGTAAATAGCCACCGGTGAAATGAAATGAAAATCGCTCATTGTCACAAGTAGGCTTTAAATGAAGTTACTGTGAAAAGCCCCTAGTCGCCACATTCCGGCACCTGTTCGGGGAGGCTGGTACGGAAATTGAACAGTGCTGCTGGCCTGCCTTGGTCTGCTTTAAAAGCCAGCTATTTAGCCCTGTGCTAAACCAGTCCCTACCAGAGTAGATTGTAAATAATTTGGGGGCTATCAAACAGCCTGCTTGACCCCGGTTCGGATTCTGAAGACATCTGTTTCAGATCTCCCACTCAAGACAGCGGCAGTCATATGATCATGAGGCAATTGTAGGATTAAGATTAAGTTTCTTGGACATCCAAATCCTTGGAGCACAATCCACAGAACTTTGGGATTTACTGAGTGGTGTGTAACCTCGGCTGGAATGATTGATTGATTAATTAATATTTATTGATACGTACCAAAGTACAGTGAAAAGTATTTTTCTGCGGCCATGGGAACGTACGTTCATAGTAGACAAAAAAATAATCGACAGATTACATTGACAATGTTACATCAACAAATAGTGATTGGTTACAGTGCGAAAAAGGGCCATACAACAGCAGCAGAGGGCATTGTGAATAGTGTTCTAACAGGGAACAGATCAGTCCAAGGGAGAGTCGTTGAGGAGTCCAGTAGCTGTGGGGAAGAAGCTGTTCCTATGTCTGGATGTGCGAGTCTTCAAACTTCTGTATCTAGAGGCGAGATTCCTGAAGGGGATAGAATCCAACAGACAGTAGGAGGCAACATATAAATGTGTGAATCCCTTTCCTCATCACAGGTACTTACAAAATACAACAATGCTTGGCTAATATAAGATTTTGGCAGTGCAAAGCATTAAAGCGAGAGACTGGGAAATGTATACAAAGTCCAATGAAGTACCACTGATGTCAGCATTAATCAGCTCAGCCAGCTCAAGGCCTGCTCCCAGCCTTTTAACCACAAGAAACTCCTTCGCTAATCAATTATTTCAATTGCGTGAGATGTGAACTACTCTGCACTCCCTGCATTACTGAGGTGAATCCATGAGTAGCACGGACCGTCACTGAATCCTCACTGAATTTGTTCTTAGTTCTGTGTTTTTTTTGGACTGTGAAGAATTATTCATATGACCACAAGAGGGAGGCAGAGGCACACCTTCAAATGGGTTCAAGAGCCATCCTGGGGAAACAAATTCCATGTTAGGAACAGTTACCTCGCCAAAAGTTCCTTATGCACTTCTAACGCAACGACACACAAACCTTGTAACAAAGGTTCTTCAACTCCTTATCATGGAATCTTACAGGATGGAAAGGGGAGCGTTCGGCCTGTTGCATCTTCGTTGGCCCTTTGAAAGAGTTCTGCGATTTAGTTCCGCACCTCAGGTTTCTTCCCACAATCCGGCAAGTTTGTCCTCGGCAAATGCATGTTGAAATTTCCCGTGGAATCTGGTTCCACCATCCATTCGTGGGAGGAAACAGTCTTCTTCTACGCGCTCTGCTGTCAAAACACCTCATTAGTTTGAAGACATCTACCATGTCTCCCCTTAACCTCTGCTTGAAGCAGAGCAACCCCAGCTTCACTAGGGGCTCCACATAACTGATGTCCATCATCTCTGGTGCCAGCCTCCTCTCTGTCTCCCCCCGAAAGTGTAGTGCCAGGAATTGGACCAATACTCTGGCTGAGGCCTGACCAGGGAATTGTGTAGGTTTAGCATGACTTGTTTCTATATTTAATGCCCTTATTTACACTTTTGTGCATAGTTAAGAAAGGGGGTCACTTTAGCGTTCAATTGTTTGAAGGTTTGACGGCTGTGCATTCCATACATCGCCTCTGAACCTTATCAATTTTCCTCTTTTTCCCATCCACAAGACACTGCCTCTGTGTGGAAGTAATCGCAGGACCAACTCTTTGATACTTTATTTGTTCCTTATATTTATGCCTAGACAGCAACGATCCCTCTCACTCTGCCCAATTCTGTCTTCACCAGTTATCCATGCATTTGCACTGTGCAGCAAAACAGAGTGGCTGTGCTAAATCTCCCCTTAGTGTCCACAGATGTGCCGGTTAGGTGGATGGGCCATGATCAATGCGCGGGGGTTATGGGGATAGGGCGGCAGGAGTGGACCTAGGTAGGGTGTTCTTTCAAAGGGTCGATGCAGACTCGATGGGCCGAATGGCCTCCTTCTGCATTTTAGGGATGTTATTCAAAAGAGCTGCTTACTAGCGAGCGGCATCCTATGGCTGCCCAATCACCTCTCTAGCCAAGAAAAACTTTAGACCCCCAAACTGTGACCCAGGCACCCCAAATGCAGCCCCTGCAGCAACTATAATCTGCCCATCGTAGTGCCTCAAATTTAACTTTTAAACCTGAGGGCACCATGTTCAGAATCCAGTGACTGCCATTCTCCCAAACCCAATGTCTCAACTGTTGTCCACTCATTTCCAGTCCCATCAGTAGTCTCCAAATTTTTCTGGCCTATAGCTGTGCACTGAGTGGAGTATAGTTCACACAGTGACGTCAGATGGCACATGACCAAGACCTCGCGTCAATGTGGTGTTCGCCAAAGATATGTTAAGATCTCGAGATGGAGATAGCTCCATACCTGTACCTTATACTGCATATTTGTTACAAGTAATAATAATAATTTTTATTGTCACAAGTAGGCTTACATTAACACTGCAATGAGGTTACTGTGAAAAGCCCCTAGTCGCCACATTCTGGCGCCTGTTCGGGTTCACAGAGGGAGAATTCAGAATGTTCAAAATTACCCAACAAACACGGGCAGCACGGTAGCATTGTGGATAGCACAATCGCTTCACAGCTCCAGGGTCCCAGGTTCGATTCCGTCTTGGGTCACTGTCTGTGCGGAGTCTGCACATCCTCCCCGTGTGTGCGTGGATTTCCTCCGGGTGCTCCGGTTTCCTCCCACGGTCCAAAGATGTGCAGGTTAGGTGGGTTGGCCATGATAAATTGCCCTTAGTGTCCAAAATTGCCCTTAGTGTTGGGTGGGGTTACTGGGTTATGGGGATAGGGTGGAGGTGTTAACCTTGGGTAGGGTGCTCTTTCCAGGAGCCGGTGCAGACTCGATGGGCCGAATGGCCTCCTTCTGCACTGTAAAGTCTATGTCTATGTCTTTCGGGACTTGTGGGAGGAACCCGGAGAAACCGGAGGAAACCCACGCACACACGGGGAGAACATGCAGACTCCGCAAAGACAGTGACCCAAGCCGGGATTCAAACCTGGTACCCTGGAGCTGTAAAACAACAGTGCTAACCACTGTGCTACCGTGACTTGCTGTTAACATACAGAATAGTACGAAGACTTCTTTAACAGGCACCAACTCAATATGCTCCAGGATCTAAAACCCTGATCCTCATGTAAATGCTTAAAGACTGAGGAAAAGGACATCTTCAATGATTCCAAACTAGGGGTTGTTACCAACTGAAGCAACAGGTATTGAGAATGTTCACCAGGAAATGCGTCAGAGAGAGGAGTCTGGAAGATACACAGCAAAGGTTTACTGCAGCAGACAGCTCCATTGAATCTCCTTGGAAGTCCATCTCGGCATAGAATCCCTACAGTGCAGAAGGAGGCCATTACCCCCATTGGGTCTACACCGACCCAGAAGTCTCTCATGGCCCTTACCTTACCTGGGGAAACTGTATTTGTTGGCCTGGCTCTTCTGAATGTCAAAATGCTAAGGAGGGACCAGGAAGCTGGCAAAATGTTCAACTGTTCAAATCCCTCGTGAGGTAAAAATTGCCTATTCCAAGAATCTGACAGTTGGAATGATGGCCTTGGTTAAGGTAAGGTGTTGCAATGATATACTTTTGCTTTACAGGTCGACTCAACTTCAAGAGTGAGAACTGGCAGAATGCATTGTTGGTATAGTTCGGGGGTCTCTCTATCGTGCCTTGTGTGCAATAAACACAAGCCTTCCAAAAGAAGCCGAAAGACATCAGAATAATCTACAACCAGCTAGAGGACTATCTGAAAGGCCAAGTCTGGACGGAAGGAAGATAGTCAAGGTCAGAACTCCTAAAGAACAGATAGATTTAAATGTATGCTTAATATATATATTATTATTGCCCTCTACTGCTGCATAGATAAAAGGCAGGTGATTGAGAGTCGCATGCTCTCCACCCTCGTGTGTGACATCATGACACAATCTTATCCAATGGCGGATAGAGTCTTGAGTGCCGAATGGCCAACTCCTGTGCTTGGTTTGTATATCCATATGACCAGGAGCTTCCTTCAATCTGTCTGTTCTTCAGGAGTTCCAGTCATCTCTCTGACCTTCACAGCTCCAGGGTCCCAGGTTCGATTCCGGCTTGGGTCACTGTCTGTGCGGAGTCTGCACATCCTCCCCGTGTGTGCGTGGGTTTCCTCCGGGTGCTCCGGTTTCCTCCCACAGTCCAAAGATGTGCAGGTTAGGTGGATTGGCCATGGTAAATTGCCCTTAGTGTCCAAAATTGCCCTTAGTGTTGGGTGGGGTTACTGGGTTATGGGGATAGGGTGGAGTGTTGAACTTGGGTAGGGTGCTCTTTCCAAGAGCCGGTGCAGACTCGATGGGCTGAATGGCCTTCTTCTGCACTGTAAATTCTATCTATGAAAACACTGCTTAGGCCTGGGCTGTAGTATTGTGTTTGATTCTGGGCAATACACTTCATGTAGAAGTACTGGGTTGCAATAACTGGTAATCAGGGACTAACAACATTAAAGGTTTATTGATAATACCGAGCATCTCTTACATGCTGTGTGTCTGCTGGCGCCCAGGAGAGAACTCCCACGCACTCGATACGTGACCCTTTTTGTACCCGTGTCATCCCAGCGTCAACGTGACCACCCGATCTATACATTTGGAAGGATGTTGAGGCCTCTGAGGAGTTGCAGGGCAGCTTTACCAGATTGATAACAGGGAAGAGGGACTTCAGTTACCCGGAGAGATTGGAGAAGCCGGACTTCTCCTTTGAGTAGAACAAGTGAAGGATGATGTGATAGACATGTTCAAAAGCACGATTCAGTTCGATAGAATCACAGAATCCCTACAACATAGAAGGAGGCCATTCAGCCCATCAAGTCTGCACCGATCCTCTGAAAGAGCATGCCACCCAAGCCCACTTCCCTGCCCTATCCAAATAACCCCTGAACCTAACCTACACATCCGTGTAGAGTAAATATTTTCCACAAGGCCAATAAGCAGAGGACACAGATTTAAGATAATTAGCAGAAGTGAGTTGTTCTATTTGGGAATGTGCTGACTGAAAATACTAACTCTCAAAAGAGGAATTATTCCATCAAGGAAACATTTGCAGGGTTATGGGAAGGTGCAGGGGAATGTGAATTATTTTATGGGCCCTTGAGGGGACAGTTAAGAATCAACCACATTGCTGTGGGTCTGGAGTCACATGTAGGCCGGACCAGGAAAGGACAACAGATTTCCCTCCCTAAAAGACACTAGCGAATCAGGTGGATTTTATTTTTTTTAAATAAATTTAGAATACCCAATTCATTTTCTCCCATTAAGGGGCAATTTAATGTGGCCAATTGACCTACCCTGCACATCTTTGGGTTGTGGGGGCGAAACCCACGCAGACACGGGGAGAATGTGCAGACTCCACACGGACAGTGAACCAGAGCCGGGATCGAACCTGGGACCTCGGCGCCGTGACAGATGGGTTTTTATGACAACCGACAATGGTTTCATGGTCATCATTAGACTTTTAATTCCATATATTTATTGAATTCAAATTTCACCATCTGCCATGGCGGGATTCGAATTCGGGTCCCCAGAGCATTACCCTGGGTTTCAGGATTACTAGTCCAGTGACAATACCACTACGCCACTGCCTCCCCATGAATAATTGGAAAACTCTTTGAAAGATCCAGCACTGACACGATGGACTGAATAGTCTCCTTCTGTGTGAATCTTTGCTTCTGCTCTGCCACTTTAACTCACCATTAGATTTTCAGTTGACTGTGGTGGTAGGATCGGGGGTAGGTGGGCCCTTACTGTCGCGTTGCAACAATAACCCACCTGGGAATCCCACACCCCATCCTATTCCACCGCCCCCACACCCTACACACACCTGCACTCATAATGTGCACCCGGCCACAGTTGAAGCTGCTGCCTATCCCACGGATGGGTTGCCCAGCAACAATCATGGCCAAATGCTGAGGCTGCTTTCAATTAAATGAAAAACAGACCTTTCCTTCAGAAAGTGCCTCCATGTTGAGGCAACCTTTATCTATAAAATCATAGAATCCCTACAGTGCAGAAGGAGGCCATTCAGGCCAACAATTCCGCACCAACCCTTCAAAAGAGCATGTACCCATATCCATTTACCTGTCCATCCCGCTCTATCCCCGTGACCCACTGATCATCTCTAATCGAAGTGGCCACATTGGCTGGTGGGGCTGCTGACCTGCCTTTGCTGAAGGACCTTCCATTGGCTCTCTGTGAGAGCCTGCCCGCCCACCATCATGGACTAAACAGTGAGACTGTTCCCTGGCCGTTAATCCACTGACATTTCTCCGGCACCCAAATGTATATTTACCTCCCCAGTCAACACCCCCACCCTTCCCCACCCCCGCAAACAGCCGCCTACTTATGTGCTGTAAATAATTTTGCCAGGTGTACAGAGCTACTGCTGTTGAGCTGGTGCACAATACCCTACCAGTTATTCTATTTTATTTTTTATTGTATTTTTTTTTACTATTTACTATTTTCTCTTCTTTGGTATGTTTGGGTGTGCCGTTCTCTTCTATATATATATATGTTTCTAATCCTGTGTACATAATGATAAATATACTTTGTTCAAAAACCCAATTAAAAATATTTATTAAAAAAAAATCCACTGACACATTGAGATGAATGTGCGAAGGTCTGATCCTGATGTCAGGTTTACCACCCCAGGAATGGGACGAGGAACCCACTGAGACAGGGAAACAGGTTTGCAGCTGCATCCCGGCAAAGTTACAGTACCAGAGCAGGAATTCCAGGCAAATGTTCATCAATGTCTCACAAATTGGGCAAATGGATTGTGAGCTGCACACTTGACAGGACATGTCAGTGGAGGGGAACTTGCTGAAGTCTCACAAAGGAGAGGCCCACCCAAAATGGCCGCTTCCAGGCAATCTTGAAAGAAGCACACAAAAAACAAATGAAATAAAGACTGATTGAATGTTCCCGATAATTATGCCAAATATCTTCCTTCGCAACACATTTTGGATGGCCTTTGTCAGCTGCCTGTTTAAGAGGCCCAGCTGTCCCTTTATTTTTTTTACTGATGTAAAACATGACACTAAATGTTTACTGCGTTTGGTCCATTTTTGGGTGATTTCCTTTCAGGTAAGTCGGGATCACAGGGCCTACGGAGTCATATCAAAATATCGAAACCCGAGCCCTTCTTTCAGCTAAAGAATAACAGTGGCCTCCAGGGGAATTTCGCACCCATGGGAAGACGGGAACCATGTAGCAGCACGGGCAGCACGGTAGCATTGTGGATAGCACAATTGCTTCACAGCTCCAGGGTCCCAGGTTCAATTCCAGTTTGGGTCACTGTCTGTGTGGAGTCTGCACATCCTCCCTGTGTGTGCGTGGGTTTCCTCCGGTTTCCCCCCACAGTCCAAAGATGTGCAGGTTAGGTGGATTGGCCATGATAAATTGCCCTTAGTGTCCAAAATTGCCCTTAGTGTTGGGTGGGGTTACTGGGTTATGGGGATAGGGTGGAGGTGTTGACCTTGGGTAGGGTGATCTTTCCAAGAGCCGGTGCAGACTCGATGGGCCGAATGGCCTCCTTCTGCACTGCAAATTCTATGGTATCTATGTGCCAGGATGGGTGTAGGATGCGCGGTGGGGATGGGAATTAGTGGGATGGCAGTGGGGGGTAAAATGAGGGTGGCAGTGGGGGAGGAAAAAGTGGAAGTGGGGATGGCAGTGGAGTCTCTCAGGCAATTGGAGGCCCGCGGGTGGTTGGCCTTGGTCTGACACCCTGGCACTGTTAGTGCCTGCTACCTGGGCACCTTGGCACTGCCAGCTGGGTACCCTAGCAGGGCTATGCGGCACCCTGGCAGTGCAAAGGTGCCCAGGTGGCACTGCCAGGCTGGCAGAGGCACTGTCAGGGTGACAGGCTGGCAGTGCCAAGTTTGCATTTTGCCCATGCCAGGGATTGGGTCCGGGCCTGCCCTGCCGGTGTGTGATGGGTGCTCAAGAACCCCCTGACAGGTGAGTTGGGTCAGGGGCCGGAGGATGGAAAGAAACGGCACACCAATCTCTTCCTGCACCGAGGAGAGGAGCTCCTCAATGCAGGAAATTACACTAAAGTGCCGCCTCGGTCCGGCCTCTGTCGAGGCCTGGAAACAAAACAGAGTGCCGTTCAAAAGCGGGGACCCCGCTGATTCTGCCAAGGAATGACTCTGATTTTATTAGTTAAATCGGGCCCAGGATGTCCCAAAGTGGCTGACAGTCAAGGAGGTACGTTGTTTTGAACTGTAGCCATGGTTGCAATGGTGAGAAACATAACAGCCCATTTGTGCACAGCATACTCCCACAAACAATGCGAAAAATAACCGGATAAACTGTGGTGCTGGTTGATGGATAAAAGTTATCCAGGACACAGTAGCTGAATTTGCAGCATCTTCATAAAGAGCTGGCAGAGAGAACGGAGCCTGGAATTCATAGAACAGCGATTCCGAGGGACCATTATGATGCTGGATGATAGTGTAAAGCAGGTAATATCGACTCAGCCATCCGTTATACATCTTTCCCAGTTGTCATCTCCCTGACTTCAGTGGAAAGGCGGAGAATAGGTGTCCAATCTGATCTCACCCTTTTCATATTATTGGCTCAAATTATCCTTAGGGAGAGAGAAAAAAGACAGAGGGAGAGAGAGGGAGATAGAGATAGAGCAAAAGACAGAGGGAGAGAACAACAAAGGAAGGAAAAGGCAGTGAGAGAGAGACAGGGAAAGAGGGAGAGAAAGACAGAGAGAGAGAAGCAGGGAGAGAGAGAGGGAGAACAGAGGGAGAGATAGACAAAGAGAGAGAAAGACAGTGAAAGAGGCACAGAGGGAAAGAGAAAGACAGGGAGAGAGAGAAGGAGAGGGAGAGGGAGAGAGACAGTGTAATAGAGAAAGGAAGAGAGAGAGAAAGTCAGTTGTAGAGTGACAGAGAGAAACAGGGAGAGCTAGACAAAGGAAGAGCGAGAGAGAAATACAGCAATAAAGAGAGACAGAGGGAGAGAGAGAGAAAGACAGGGAGAGAAAGATAGAGAGAGGGAGACACAGAGGGAGCGATAGGCAAAGGAAGAGAGAGAGAGAAAGACAGCGATAGAGAGACAGAGGGAGAGAAAAAGACGGAGAGAAAGAGGAAGACTGAGAGTGAGGGAGAGAGACACAGAGGGTCAGATAGACAAAGGAAGAGAGAGAGAAAAGCAGCGATAGACAGGGAGAGAAACAGTGTGAGAAAGAGAGGGAAAGACAGGGAGAGACAGAGAGAGTGAGGCAGAGAAAAAAGACGGAGAGAAAGAAAGACAGAGAGAAAGACAAAAAGAAAGAGAAAGACAGAGAAAAAAAGAGCGAGGGAGAGTAAGACTGAGAGTAAGGGAGAGACAGAGGGAGAGATATGCAAAGGAAGAGAGAGAGAAAGAGCAAGAGACAGACAGAAGAAGAGAGAAAGACAGGGAGAGAGAAAGACACGGAGAGAGAGGGGGAGAGACAGAGGGAGAGATATGTAAAGGAAGAGAGAGAGGGGCGAAAGACAGTGATAGAGAAACAAAGGGAGAGAGAGAGAGAAAGACAGGGAGAGAAAGAAAAGCAGAGACAGAGGGAAAGACAGAGAGAAACAGAGTGCAAGAAAGAGAGAGAGAAAGACAGAGAGAGAGAGAAAGACAGAGCGAGAGAGTGAGAGAGAAAGACAGAGTGAGAGCAAGAGAAAGACAGAGAGAAAAATTGAGAGCAAGAGAAAGACAGAGGGAGGGAGAGAGGGAACGACAGAGGATTGAGAGAGAAAAAAAAAGACAGAGAGAGAGACAGATGGAGAGAGAATATAAAAAAGAGAGGGACGGAAAGAGATAAATAAAAAGGAATGTAAAGAGTGGGACTCATTTAAAAAATGGATAGGCAGAGAGGGAATAAAAAGAGAGCGTGAAAGGTTGATAAAGAGATGGGCAGAAAGATAGAAGGAGTGATACAAAGACCGATAAAGAGAAGATTAAAATGTACTCAACGTTGCGGTTACATATGAGTGAAAATAATTTCAATGGAAGGGGAGGGGAAGACATTTTTTCTTCGGCCCAACATTGATATTTTCTGTTCACACAGGCCTGGGAGGAGGGTTTAACACCCTGCCCCTTCTCATCAGGATTATCTTTACATTGATTTTAATTTTAAATAGATCACTGCTGCATTGAAATAGCAGACAGGAATGAAGGACTCGTGTTCACATCAGAAAGTGTTGACCTGAAAATGCACCCTTAAATGTATAATTTGCAGAGTGTCGATGTTTAGTGTTGAGTTAGAGCAGCAGGCAAAAGAGACAAGTTGTGAATAAAATATATTTGAGAAAATGTTAACATTGAACACTTTAGGGGAACAACTAGACTGTGGTGAATTGAGTTTCAAGACTATTAATGAATTGCAACTAGACTTTGCAGGTCATATTGTGGTTCAATGTGGAATTGATCACAGATATAGCATGGTGGTTAGCATCAATGCTTCACAGTTCCAGGGTTCCAGGTTCGATTCCCGGCTGGGTCACTGTCTGTGTGGAGTCTGCACGTCCTCCCCGTGTGTGCGTGGGTTTCCTCCGGGTGCTCCGGTTTCCTCCCACAGTCCAAAGATGTGCGGGTTAGGTGGATTGGCCATGCTAAATTGCCCATAGTGTAAGGTTAATGGGGGGGATTTTTGGGTTACGGGTATGCGGGTTACGTGGGTTTAAGTGGGGTGATCATTGTTCGGCACAACATCGAGGGCCGAAGGGCCTGTTCTGTGCTGTACTGTTCTATGTTCTATGTTCTATATGGATAAGTTCCCATTGTCCATCTCTGCTCTACAGTGAGTTCACTTACAGCCACCAGCAATGCAGGAAAGGGTTAAAAGAAAATTAGCCAAGGTTTTAATTTGGGTTCTCTGTCCCGTTATCCCTATCGGATCGAATGCTTGTGTGGAAGCCGGTGAAACTATCGGGTTAGATTCAGTCATGATGTCCCAATAGTTGATCAGCCTTTTTGGACATCCAAGGCCAGCCATTCTGCTCAGTCGTAATCCTGCCAAATTCATGGTGGGGTGGGGATCTCCCTCATGTGCAACCCACCACAGTTGGTGGGATCAGCCTCATTGCAGATCAAGGTGTTATCATAACTGTTCTTGGACCAGAGAAAAGACCTCTAGGAAGTACCAACCACAAGAAACAGGGCAGCTGACCTCCCAAGCCCTTGGATGTAGCTCTGGATCACTACTTGAGTTAGTCAGACAGGAGCTGCCCTGAGGCAATGGAAAGAGATGGACAGGGCAGTAAGTATAATCTTAGATGCTCTATGCATATTCATTCAGTGCTGGAAAAAGTTCAATGACCCGAACAGACCAGACAAGGTCAGAGGGGCAACTAAGTATCTTCCAACAATGGATAGTGCTGAGTCGCCAAGAAAGAAAGAAGTAGTACATATTGTTAGGATGATGCAAAGCACTTCTCAGCCAATGTTGAACTTCTGAAGTGTAGTCACTGTTGCAACGTAAGAAAAGCAACAGCCGATTTTTACCCAGAAGCTCCCACAAATAGCAATATGCTAGTGAGCAGACCGACCCAAAGGAGCATTTATTTATGTGGGTGGCAGTGCAAAGACACGTGTGGCATACAATGTTCACCCAACTCCTACTGTGCTAAGCGCGCAAAATGCATCTCTACTTCCCTCAATGACAATGTGTTCGACAGTTGACTTCTATCTGAGGCCTGTGGGGTCACCGGGGGCAGAGGTCACAAGCAGCCACATCCATAGGTTGAACCAATGTATTTTCATATTTCATTAATTTGGGGGTGTTGTATGTTTGGAATAAAGGTGTGTGGTGGGGAGTGCGGTGGGATGGCTTTATGAGCCGAAGACCATTGTGACTTGCTTCCATGTTCAATCAGCAGTTTTGTTTTTAATTATTATAAAGGAGAGCCATGCTGTTAGGGACATGGGCTACACAATTAAATTGATTCAGTGCGACTTCACAGTTTGCATTCTGCTGTTAATCTTCTTAATGTCACGGATGTATTCTGTTAACTTGCCAATGTAATTCATATGTCCCAGACTTTGAAGTAAGCAGAACCTGGAGCAGATAATCTGACAGTGATAGGCATTAGTGAGCAGCACGCATTCAAAATACATAAAAAAGAAAAGCTGCCTGGAGATTCTAGGCAATATTAAATGAATGCTACAGCACAGGATTCAGCTTGGCAGGCATTGAACGGCAGTCAATTTGTCACCTATTGACCATGTCTTTTAAGATGTTATTTTGCTGGCTGTACTGTAATTTGTTATGTTGCTGCAATGTAGAACAAGTGTATATTCCCCTTGAATTCCGTGAATGGGAAAGATTCCAGGGGTAATTTGAACCTAAAATTGGCTGATGTGGAGGACCTGATGGACTCTGGATGTTGTATGTATGGCAGCACGTGGGCGGCACGGTAGCACAGTGGTTAGCAGTGTTGCTTCATAGTGCCAGGGACCCGGTTTCGATTCCCGGCTTGGGTCACTATCTGTGCGGAGTCTGCACATTATCCCCGTGTCTGCGTGGGTTTCCTCCGGGTGCTCCGGTTTCCTCCCACATGTCCCGAAAGACATGCTTGTTATGTGAATTGAGCATTCTGAATTATCCCTCTGTGTACCTGACCAGGTGCTGGAATGTGGCGACTAGGGGCTTTTCACAATAACTTCATTGCAGTGGTAATGTAAGCCTACTTGTGACACTAAAAAAGATTATTATTATACTAGTCGTACGACAATGCCCTTCATGTCACACAGCTCGAAATGTTACAAAAAAAATCAGAGAAAGTATTTGTACTAAGGTCAGAAAATTTCTCATGCAATCTATCCAATTTTGGAACTAGTTGCCATCATCAGGCTCTGAGCAATCGAGCACTCGCAACATTGGCTAAATTCAAACCTTAAAATACAGGATGGAAAGATAGTGATGTAGCCCTGTTCCTTATATAGTTTGGGTCTTCAATGAAATGCTTAGATGTTGAAATGTATATGTACTTCAGTGTCTGTAATGTAGTGCATCGGTTTGTAATTGTAATATAATTTTAATTCAATATTCCTTCTTTTAATATCCTGTCCATTGCTTTCCTGTTACCTGCTAAATTTGTTTGTCTATTTTTGTTATTACATGATTGTCATGTTTTTAACTTGCTTACTGACTGAAATATGAGCATTTCGATGTAATTTGTACTGCAATTCAGCCTTTATGCAGCAAATGTGTTTCTTTTTTTTTAATAAACAATTTTATTGAGGTAGTTTTTGGCTTTATAAACAGTTACAGACATCATCAGAAAGAAAGCAAAAAAAGGCAAAAATGTGCAAACATCCATGTACTTTCAATACTTCAATCATAACATATTGCACAAGCCCGCTCCTCTCCCACCGGTACAACCGCCATATTTTCCCTCTTACTCTACTCTACCTACCCCCCACCCCCTGCTGACGCTCACTCTCCCGCAAAGAAGTCAGTAAATGGTTGCCACCTCCGGGCGAACCCCTGCACAGATCCCCTCAAGGCGAACTTAATTTTCTCCATACCCAGGAAACTTGACATGCCCGCAAGCTACAACTCCGTCTTCGGGGGCTTTGAGTCCCTCCGCGCCAATAGTATTCGTCGCCGGGCTATCAGGGAAGCAAAGGCCAAAACATCGGCCTCTTTCTCCCCCTGTAGCCCCGGGTCCTCCGAAACCCCAAAAATTGCCACCCCTGGACTCATCACCACCCTTGTTTTTAGTACCCGGGACATGACCTCCGCAAATCCCTCTCAGTACCCCCTCAGCTTAGGGCATGCCCAAAACATGTGCACGTGGTTCGCTGGTCCTCCCACGCACCTAGCGCATTTGTCCTCTATCCCGAAGAATTTGCTCATCCGAGCCACCGTCATATGGGCCCGGTGAACGACCTTAAATTGAATCAGCCCGAGCCTAGCAGATGTCGCGGTCGAATTTACCCTACTCAGGGCCTCTGCCCACAACCCATCCTCCATTTCCCCGCCTAGCTCCTCCTCCCATTTAAGTTTCAGTTCCTCTGTCTGGGACCCTTCCTCCCTCATGAGCACCTTATATATACCCGAGACTCTACCCTCCCCTTCTTCCCTCCTAGAGACTATTCTGTCGAGGATCCCCACTGGCGGGAGGCGTGGGAAAGATGGGACCTGTCTACAAACAAAGTCCCGCACCTGTAGGTATCTAAAATCATTTCCCCTTACCAACCCAAATTTCTCCTCCAAGCTCCTCAGACTCGCAAAGCTCCCTTCCAGGAACATATCAACCACCCTTCCCGCCCCCGCCATACTCGGAACCCCCCATCCATACTCCCGGGGGCAAACCGATGGTTGTCGCAGATTGGCGCCCAGACAGATGCCCCCATTTCCCCCACATGCCTCCTCCACTGGCCCCATATCCGCAGGGTCGCCACCACTACCGGGCTGGTGGTGTACTTGGCCGGCGGCAGCGGTAGAGGAGCCGTGACCAGGGCTGCCAAGCTGGAGCCCCTGCACGAAGCCGCCTCCACCCGCTCCCAAATAGACCCCGTACCCACCATCCACTTCCTTATCATAGCGATGTTGGCCGCCCAGTAATAATTGATCAGACCCGGCAGGGCAGCCCTCCCTCGCTGCGGTTCCTCTCCAACATTGCCTTCTTCACCCGCGGGGATTTTCCCGCCCAAAGCTCATGATCAGCCCGTTAACTCTTTTGAAGAAGGACTGTGGGATAAAGATCGGGAGGCATTGAAAAATAAACAAAAATCGAGGGAGGATTGTCATCTTTACAGTCTGCACCCTCCCTGCCAGCGACAGCAGGAGTGCATCCCATCTCCGAAACTCTCCCTTCATTTGCTCCACCACCCTGGCCAAATTTAACTTATGCAGCCTGCCCCAGTCTCGTGCCACCTGGATTCCCAAATACCGGAAATTTTCCTCAACCAGCCTAAACGGTAGCCCTCTCAATCTGTTCTCCTGGCCCCTTGCCTGGACCACAAACATTTCACTCTTGATCGTATTTAATTTGTATCCTGAGAACTGGCCGAACTTCCTCAGCATTCCCAGTATAGTTCCCATCCCGGCCACTGGGTCCGACACATACAGGAGCAGGTCGTCTGCATAAAGAGAAACCCTATGTTCAACCCCGCCCCTCACCATCCCCTTCCAACCCTCTGCGGCTGTCAGCGCAATCGCCAGCGGCTCTATGGCCAGCGCAAACAGCAGCGGGGAGAGCGGGCAGCCCTGTCTGGTCCCTCGGTACAACCTAAAGTACTCCGACACTTCTCTGTTGGTCCTGACGCTGGCCCTCGGGGCATGATATAATAATTTGATCCAGTCCACCAATCCCTCCCCAAACCCAAACCGTCCGAGCACCTCCCATAGATAGTCCCACTCCACCCTGTCAAAGGCCTTCTCGGCGTCCATTGCCACCACTACCTCCACCTCCCTACTCACTGGGGGCATCATTATCACATTAAGTAATCTTCTCAGGTTGGCCGCCAGCTGCCTACCTTTCACAAACCCCGTTTGATCCTCCCCAATCACCTCCGGTACGCATTCCTCCATTCTACCCGCCAGTACCTTTGCCAGGTACGCCTCCGGGTCTTTACCCCGCTTCAATATCAGTGATATGGTGGCTTGTGACATTGTCGGCGGCAGGGTCCCTCTGTCCCTTGCCTCATTGAAAACCCTCGCCAAGACCGGGCCCACCAGCTCAGAGAACTTCCTATAAAACTCTACTGGGTATCCATCCGGCCCCGGGGACTTCCCCGACTGCATGGCCTTAAGGCCCCCCAATACCTCCTCTACTCTAATCGGGGCCCCCAGCTCTTCCACTCGCCCCCCCCCACCTACTGTTGGGAATGTTAACCTGTCCAGAAACCTTTTCATCCCCTCCGGTTCTTCCGGCAGCTCCGAAATATACAGCTTACGATAGAAGTCCCGGAATACCTTATTCAATTCTGCCGGGTCCTCCACTTTGCGCCCCCCCCCCCCCCGGTCTCTTACTCTACCTATTTCCCTGGCCGCCTCCCTCCTCCTGAGTTGCTGCGCTAACTGCTAGCCTTTTTCCCATGCTCGTACACCACTCCCCTCACCTTCCTAAGCTGTTCCACAGCCCTGCTCGTGGATAGAGCCCCCAGTTCCGCCTGTAGTCTCTGCCTCTCCCTGAGTAAAACCTCCCCTGGGGACTCCGCGTGCTCTTCATCTATCCGACCCATTTCTCTGACCAGTCTATCCATCTCTGCCCTGTCTGCCTTGGCTCTGTGGGCCCCAATTGAAATCAGCTCCCCCCGCACTACTGTCTTTAGCGCCTCCCACAGGGTCGCCGCTGAGACCTCCCCCGTGTCATTCACCTGCAGGTAATTTTGCATACATCTCCGAAGCCTCTCGCAGATCCCCTCCTCCGACAGCAGTCCCACATCTAGCCTCCATTGCGGTCGTTGATAGCTTGCTCCCCCGAACTGCAGGTCCACCCAATGCGGGGCATGGTCTGAAATGGTAATTGCTGAGTATTCCGTGTTCTTTACCTCCCCCATACAGTCCATGCTTAGTACAAAGAAATCTATCCTGGAATATACTTTATGGACGTGCGAGTAAAACGAGTAGCCCCTTCCTGTTGGCTGTCTATCTCTCCAGGGGTCCACTGCCCCCATTTGCTCCATAAACCCTTTCAGCTCCCTTGCCATTGCTGAGAGTCTACCCGTTCTGGGACACGACCGATCCAAAGTCAGGTCAAGGACCATGTTAAAGTCCCCTCCCATTATTAGCCTGCGAGAATCCAGGTCCGGGATCTTCCCCAGCACTCTTTTAATGAAGTCCACGTCATCCCAGTTCGGGGCATATATATTCACCAGCACCACTCTTCTCCCCTCCAGTCTGCCCCATACCATCAGGTATCTGCCCCCCCGTCTGCGGATATACCCTCTGCCTCAAATTGCACCCGCTTGTTGATCATGATTGCCACCCCTCTGGACTTCGAGTCCAAGTTCGAGTGGAAGACCTGGCTAATCCAGCCCTTCCTTAGCCTGGTCTGGTCAGACACTTTCAGATGTGTCTCCTGCAACATAACTACGTCCGCCCTCAGAGCCCGCAAGTGCGCGAACACCCGCGCCCTCTTAACCGGCCCATTCAGTCCCTTGACGTTCCAGGTGATCAGCCTGGTCGGGGAGCACATCCCCCCCCCCCCCCCCCCCCCCCCATCCCACCCCGCCGGTCAGCCATAGCCTTTCTCGGGCCGGCCCCTGGCCCGTGCGTTGCGCCATTCCTGGCCCGCCCTCTGGCTGCCTCCACCCTCGACCTCCTTTCCCATGCCTTTTTCAAGTCCCTCCCCCGTCAGCAGAACAACCCCCCCCCCACCCCCAACCCCATCCCCCGATACCCCCACCCCTGCCATCTACTGGCTGTAACTTCCCCCCCCACCTGACTCCCTTGACTAGCTAATCTGCTAGCCCAGTGACTCAACACTCCGGCTCCTTCCTGTCTCAGTCCCATTGTTTCCCCGTCCTCCTCCCCACTCCCCGGCGCCCCATCCCCCTCTCCCACCCACTAGGGCAAGCCGGCTCCAGTGTCTTCTGCGAGCTGCACAAAAAGTACAAACCAGCCCAAACAGGAAAACAAAAACAGAAAAAAGAGTAAAGGCACAAAAATAAACCCAAAAAACAAACCCCCCCCTAAGAAACAAGAGAGATCCCAACAAAAAAAACCAAAAAAGGGCGGGGGGGTTAACCCCCCAAACCAATGTCCATGAACAAAGGAAAGAGTCCCAAATGTTCCGCTTGGCCCCTTTGGCCCAGCAAACCGTTGAGCAGCAGTCCAGGCACATTCGGCGTTCCTTCCCACAGTAATCCTCGGGCCCTAATTCGCGTCCTTGGGGCCTCCTTTCGGGACCAGCCCCAGGTCCCTCACAAAATCCATCGCTTCTTCGGGCTCGGAGAAGTAGTGGTGTTGACCCTGGTGCGTGACCCATAGCCGAGCTGGGAACAGTAGACCAAACTTCACGTACTTCTTGAACAGCACCTCCTTGACATTCTTAAAGGCTGCTCGCCGCCGAGCCACCTCCTGGCTTAGGTCCTGATAAATGCGGAGAACACTGTTGTTCCACGTGCTGCTCCTGGCGCTCTTTGCCCACTGCAGCACCCGCTCCTTGTCCACGAACCTGTGGAACCTAATCATCATCGGGCGGGGGGGGGGGGGGGGGGGGGTCCGCCCGGCCGCCCCTGCCTTGCCTGCACCCTGTGTGCCCCCTCCAGCTCCAGCGGTTGCGGAAAGGCTTCGGCCCCATCAGCTGCTTCAGCAGGTCTGCTACAAACGCTGCAGCATCAGCTCCCTCCGCCCCCTCCGGGAGGCCGACCATCCTCAGGTTGTTCCTGCGGACTCTATTCTCCAGCTCCTCCACTCTGTCCAGCAGTCTTCTCTGCCGCTCTTTCAGGCCGTCAACTTCTAGCGCTGCAACCGTCTGCGCATCCGCCTGCTCCTCCACCGCCTCTCCCAGCAACTTAACTTTAACATCCTAGGGCAGCACGGTGGCCTAGTGGTTAGCACAACCGCCTCACGGCACTGAGGTCCCAGGTTCGATCCCGGCTCTGGGTCACTGTCCGTGTGGAGTTTGCACGTTCTCCCCGTGTCTGCGTGGGTTTCGCCCCCACAACCCAAAAATGTGCAGAGTAGTTGGATTGGCCATGCTAAATTGCCCCTTAATTGGAAAAAATAATTGGCTAATCTAAATTAAAAAAAATAAAAAAAACTTTAACATCCTGCGCATCCAGCCTCTGGTTCAGCTGATCCACCGCTTTCTGGATTGGGTCCAAGCTGTCCCGCTTCAGCGCTTCAAAACTGGACTTAATTACCTGGAGCATGTTATCCAGCGCCTGCTGCATTGCTGAGTCCAGGGTCCGTGTGTCCGCCATCTTAGGTCCCAGGTAAGTTTCTTCAGGTCTTTGTCTCTGTCCCTTTTTCTCCTTTTTCTGCCTTCTGGACTCTCGCTGTTCCATATGCCGCAGCCCGCTCCTCAGCGCCTTTGCTGCCGCTTTCCTTCGCACAGCTCCTTAAATTTTACCTTCTGGGCCTCTGAAGTGGGTCCAAGTTGTCCTGCTTCAGCAACTCCAAAACTTCTTTTATTCTCCTGGAGGAAGGAAGGTCCGTGGGTCCGCCATCTTACTTTCCAGGTCCGTTTCCTCTGCTCCTTGCCTCTGTCGCTCTCTCTCTCTCTTCCCCTACCTGCTGGCCTCCCACGTTTCCATCGCTGTCAGCCCGCTCTCCAGCCCTTTCCCGGCAGCCTTTTTGCCGTCCCCGAGGTCCCGCTATCGCGGGGAATCAGCTCCAAAGCCCCCTCCGGAGTGAAAGCCCACCGAAAGTGCGGCTCACTCAGGCATCGCCGCCACCGGAAGTCCAGCAAATGTGTTTCTTGACCAAAATACTACTACTAAGTCACTGTTATTTGTGGTGGAGTATTTTTATGCAATTTGTCTTGATGGGAATTGTTGATTTAGAAATGGCTTTGTTTGTGTTGCTAGGTCTGACCAGAAACAAAATACCTGCTTGTCCTTCACCAAATTAGAGGATCACCTCATCAATAAAGGGACAGATAGACATTGGGCACAATCGTCCGGGATTTGTGGGAGGAAACCGGAGCACTCGGAGGAAACCCACGCAGACATGGGGAGAACATGGAGACTCTGCACAGACAGTGACCCAAGCCGGGAATTGAACCTGGGACCCTGGCGATGTGAAGCAACAGTGCTAACCATTGTGCTACCATGACACCCTAGTATCAAGAGCCCGAGACCAAATTCAGCAAACGCTTCTGTATTCTTTCGATCTGGCTGGTTTGCGTGGTGTGAGGCTGCAGCGTCCCAGACAGACACAGCTTACTCAACCAAGGCATGGATGTAGCCAGTATAGCTCAACAATCAAGTTATGGGCAGGGAGTTTGAAAGGGCCGAGGGATCTTGGAATCAACATCCGTTTATTTGCTTTTTCTTTTGCGTACTGTCCATCGGGCCAGCCTAGTACAAGTCAGCTTGAAGGTATATACCCAAGGTTCTCAAGTTTTTCAACTCTAACAGGGTGTAATTATCTCAGAGGCCCGTTTTAATCACAGATGTAGGTGTCAATCTATATACATATACTGGTATCACTGGGGATGTGTTCGCCCGCTAATTGTGGTAGGGCAGAAAATCCTGCCATCCAAAATATCCTGCCCTTAAGAGTATTTTGATAATGCTTTTAAAAATAGAGATTTTACTATCAAATACACAGATTTTTCCTCTCTATTGAATAGAATGAAGTAATTATTGATCAAGAAATCAGTGATCGCAGAACAGCATGTATGTTTTGTCAGATATGAAGATATTTAATAGGCACAGTTATTGGTTACTTTTGTGATCTCCATGCACTATGCCCAGTGATGTTTTAAACCACTTTGGTTAAATCTGTTCCGGTGATTCACACCAGCTCAGCAGAAATCAGGAAACAATTGGAGGGCTCCTTACGTTGTAAACCTTCCTACTGCTCCACCCGGGCTTCCCCACATCACATGGCAGCCATGTTTACACGTTCACAGCTTGCAAACCTCCTGCCTCGAGTAACTCCCCATTACCTTACCTTGAACCACATTAATTCAAAGTCAACCTTAAAACAGGTCCTTCCCTTCTGAAAGTTTCTGATTCTTGTTCCTCGATCTATTTCTTGGACCCTCTGAATGGAGTTGCATGGTCACCATCCATCTCAAGGCTGGATGAGAAACTCTCACAGGTTGCCCGCGGGACATGGATGTCCCTGCCCCTGATGAAAATCTTGTTTGGCTACATTGATTGAGGGATCATTTTTGGCCAAGGGTCTGAGGAGAACTTCCTTGTCTATGTTCAAAGTAGTCTCGTGGTATGCCTTACATCCCCCTGAGAGGGTTTTATAAGATCATGAAGGACCACTCCAAGGAGTTCCGAACAACTTTGTTTATTTACAATAACTATTAAATATATCACTTGTGGATCTCAACTGGGTCTCTCCCAAGCCTGTGCCTAACTGGCCGGATTTATATATGGTACAACTATATATCGTATAGAGGTTCCCCGGCCCCCTTAACAGGGCAACGGGAAAGTTAATTCCCACCCTGTAAGATACTTGCAGGTTATAACAGGGGGGGGGGGGGGGGGGGGAGACAGGTCCTCGGTTTCGCATCTCCTCAGCACTGAACTGGGAGTGTTGGTGGGTTCATGTCCACGGGTTTATGGAGTCGGATTTAAACATTCCAATAATAATAATCTTTATTGTCAAAAGTAGGCATACAGTAATACTGCAATGAAGTTACTGTGAAAATCTCCTAGTCGCCACATTCTGGCACCTGTTCGGATACACAGAGGGAGAATTCAGAATGCCTAATTCACCTGACAGCACGTCGGAGGAAACCCACGCAGACACGGGGAGAACGTGCAGACTCCGCACAGTCAGTGACCCAAATCAGGAATCGAACCTGAGACCCTGGAGCTGTGAAGCAACAGTGCTACCCACTGTGCTACCGTGCTGCCCTTCTGAGGTGCGATTTCTACCAATAACGACGGACAGAGGTGCTTACTTAAAACATAGCCAGATCATGCAAAAAATAAAGAATTGCAAAATAGTTTTCAGCTTGGGCTTTCTGAATGGCGAAGATGATGTTAATAACAGTTTAAGAGCATTAAAGTCACTGGAATTGTGACTAATTAAAGTTTGAGTAAACTAACTCCGATAATGTCATTAAAAAAATTTATTTACAGGATGTGGGCATCGCTGGCTGGACCAGCATTTGTTGCCCGTCCCTAATTGCCCAATGAACTGTATGGTTTGCTGGACCATTTCAGAGTGAAGTTAAGAGTCAACTACATTGCTGTGGGTCTGGAGTCGCAAGTAGGCCAGATCAAGTAAGTGAGACAGATTTCCTTCCCCAAGGATGGTAGCGAACAAGACGGGTTTTTGTGACAATTGATGAGAGTTTTCATCAGATGACTGAGGTAGCTTTATACACTGGGGGTGAATTCGACCAAAACATTTCTAAGGGCGCGATCCAATGTCCATGCTGCGCCTGAAAAGCAGCTGGCCGCGGCGCAGTGTGGCCGATAGAAGTCAGGAGACCCAGCTCCCAGGATCTATCTGACTCACAGTGCCTCGCGAGGCTTAAAGCGATCTCACAAGATGTTGCGATGTGAATCCCGCGCATTGTGAAGAGGATCACGTTTTAGAAAATCTGCATATTAGAGTGAGACAGCTAGTCTAACTTTAATGTGCAGATTTCTGAGTTACTCGAGGCATGGTATCTATCTCCCTTGCCTTCTAGACCTTACACGAGTTGCATTTAGTATTGATCTCCACAAACTGGGACCAGAAAGAAGAGCACTCGTAGGGGTCACCTCGGGGACTGAAGGCCCCCGGGTGCATACCCTTTGGGCAGGATGGTACCTTGGCACTGCTGGTGGCACCCTGGCAGTGCCACCTGGCTGCCAGCCTGACACTGCCAATGTGCTGGCGATCAGGCTGGAGGTGCCTTGTGTGGGTGTTGAGGATGTGCGGTTTGGGGGGGGGGGTGAAAGGTTTGGGGTCACGTTGTGGACCTCGGAGATCGGGATGCCATTTAACAATTATGCCTCGATCTCCCGCTGCACTGAGGGAGGTCTGGCGAGTGGAGCTCTGCAGAGCACAAAACAGGGTTTTGTGCATGTTCCCTGCTTAAGCCCCCTTTTCCAACACATATGGTGTTTTATAGCCGTGTGTTTCTCTGCGCTGTGAGTGCTGGGAAACGAGGCTAAACACGCTCAAAATGGGACTTTGTTCCCTTTAAGTTGAATCATGCCCTATATGTCATTTTGCGTGAGTTTGGTGGGGTGTTTCTCGCTGGCGTTTTGGGCGAGATCGACAACAGTAATCATCGCCACAGAGGGTGGGATTTGCCGACCAACCCGCCGCGTACGTTTCGGCGGCGGAGGCAGACAGCCAGCAGGATTTACTGACCCCGCCATTGTCAACGGGATTACCTCCCTCATGCAAACTTAAACGAGCCATGGCGCGGGTGAGATCCAGATCGTGACGTGACGTGCGGTTTGGTTGAATCTCAGAAGACATCTCGATTGTTGCGTTTTTCGTGAGATTCAACGGCCTTGTCGTGACACTAAGTCGGGCTCGTCGAGGCCAGTAAGTCACATCCAATATTTAGGACAGCATTTTGCAAAGCATTGGAAGGTCCTACAGACTGTAAGACTGAAGAAACCTCCCTGTGATAATAAACTCACTCAGTCCATGTATACGACATTTGAGATAAGGACACAGCTATCAAAGGTTGAGGAGGATGGACAAGAGGCCGGAACTGGAGGAGAGGACAATTTTTGAAGGTTTACTGGATTGGATGAGGTTACAGAGGTGTGAGACCATGTAGGGATTTGAACATACCTGAAACAAACTCAGATCAGTTATGTACGCACAGTTGCTCAACAGCCTTGGTGTTTCTGGTTTCATGTCGAGGAGGTCCCGACAAACCAGTCTGAGAACTGAGCCTCCGGCTGTCACTGCAGTCTTGCCAAGTGTCAACCATTTATGTTTGTAGTCAGTGACACCTTCACTCATATGGCCCCTTTGGCAATGCGCCTCTTGAGATGAATGCTGTTGGTGCTGCATCTACCACGTTTCCATGACAGAGAGCAATTGCTAAAGCTGACAGTGTAACATAAGTGCCGCCTAAATATACAATTAGTAAGAGAGCAAAACATTAGTAGTATCTGCTGTACATGCGAAACAGGAACCCGTAAAAAGAGGTATAGATTTGCATCTATATAGTGCCTTTCCAACCTCAGAACATTTCAAAGTGGTTTCACAGTAACTTCGGCCACTGGCCGGCGTGGCATCAGAAACAGCTGCGCATGTGCTGCTGGCTGGGCCATTGGCACGAGCATGGGTGAAATTTTAATACCTCATTTTATAAATGTTATAATGCCTCAGAATGAAGACTGGGTTAGCCAATCCACGACGGCCAATCAGGAAGTAGCGGTAGTTCTGGTGGATTGGCCATGCTACATTGTAATAATAATAATAATAATAATAATCGCTCATTGTCACAAGTAGGCTTCAATGAAGTTACTGTGAAAAGCCCCTAGTCGCCACATTCCGGCGTCTGTTCGGGGAGGCCGGTACGGGAATTGAACCTGCGCTGCTGGCCTTGTTCTGCATTGCAAGCCAGCTGTTTAGCCCACTATGCTAAACCAGCCCCTTGTTTCTCGTGTCCAAAAGGTTAGTTGGGGTTACCGGGGTCTTGGGGACAGGGTGGAGGCATGGGGGCTCCTTCAGAGGGTCAGTGCAGACTCGATGGGCTGAATGGCTTACTTCTGGACTGTAGGTTTTCGAATCTTCTAAACGTGTCACCTCCAACATGTCTGAATGCAACATAATAATAATAATAATCGCTTATTGTCACAAGTAGGCTTCAATGAAAAGCCCCTAGTCGCCACATTCCGGCGCCTGTTCGGGGAGGCCGGGACAGGAACCACATATCTACAAACCCTATATCTAAATATGAGTATGAAGATCTGTGCCCAAACTATCTTGTTCAAAAGTGTCTTGCTCAGAATGGCAGTGAGGGTGGTGTGGTGTGGGGAGTGGGGGTGGGTGTATGGGCAGTGGGGAAGAGAGGCGGCGAATGTTTGAACAGTTGCAGGCAGTGAGTTGTGAAGCTGTCGCCAAGTTAGAAAGGCTTTGTGGAGAAAACTGCTGTATAGCCTGTCTAACTTATAGAATCATAGAAATTACAGAGCAGAAGGAGGTCAATAAGCCCATCGAGTCTGCACCGGCCCCTGGAAAGAGCACCCCACAAGACCACACCTCCACCCTACCCCCATAACCCATTAACCCCACCTAACCTTTTTTGGACACTAAGGGCAATTTAGCATGGCCAATCCACCTAATCTGCACATCTTTGGACTGTGGCAGGAAGCCGGAGCACCCGGAGGAAACCCACACAGACATGGGAGAATGTGCGGACTCCACACAAACAGTGACCCAGCCGGGAATCGAACCTGGGACCCTGGAGCTGTAAAGCAACAGTGCTAACCACTGCACTACCGTGCCGCCCCGACTTGTTGGGTAGTTGCTGGTCTCTTAATTCCAGAGTCATGGTACCGAGCCCCACAAGATTTTTTTTTTAATTTAGGAAGGTAATAAGTTGAACATACCTGAGTAAGAAACTTTTCGGCATTGTAACGTGTGCACAGTTCTTTGGCAAATCTTCAGGGGCGGGATTCTCAGAGGTGCGCCAATCGCTGGCAGCGGGATTTTATCTTCCCTCTGCCTGTCGGTGGGGTTTCCCATTGAAGCCATCCCATGCCGCCGGGAAACCCATGGATGGGGGTGCGCTGCCGGCGGGAAAAGAGAACCCCAACGGCTGTAAAATTCTGGCGATGTATAATTCTGCAATGAATGTTGTAACTGACACATTCGTCCGAAGGCGTCTGGTTTAACACCTCAGGGATCAGTTATTGTGCTGTTGCTGGTTCTGCTGCTACTTTCGAATTGGCATCTTACTCTTAATTTTCAGGCGGGCATTAGGCTGGAGCATACAGTAGGTGAGGCACTAACAACTGTGAGCGTGAGGGAAGTGCCCACATCAACACCCCCATCCCCACCCATGTTGCAGCAATAATATACACAACCAAGTGGTTTGCAGCAAATTAAATAACAGGACAATTGAAATGTAATCACTGTTGCAATGCTGACAGCCAATTTGCACACAGCAGCGTAAACAGCAATGTGATAATAGAACATAGAACATAGAACAGTACAGCACAGAACAGGCCCTTCGGCCCTCGATGTTGTGCCGAGCAATGATCACCCTACTCAAACCCACATATCCACCCTATACCCGTAACCCAACAACTCCCCCCCTTAACCTTACTATTAGGACACTACGGGCAATTTAGCATGGCCAATCCACCTAACCCGCACATCTTTGGACTGTGGGAGGAAACCGGAGCACCCGGAGGAAACCCACGCACACAGGGGGAGGACGTGCAGACTCCACACAGACAGTGACCCAGCCGGGAATCGAACCTGGGACCCTGGAGCTGTGAAGCATTTATGCTAACCACCATGCTACCGTGATAATAATTCTAGTTAGTGACGTTGGTTGAAGATTACACCGCTGGCCCACTGGGGAGAGCTCCCCTTTTCTCACAATAGTGCCAGGAGAGTACTCCATCCTCCTGAGATAGGCTTGCCAACTATGATTAAATGTATTCCTGCAGGTTTCATCTCACCCCACCTTCCAACCATGAGTCAACTAATATATCCATCCTTGTGATACATTGCCTTCCTGCGCTCATTGGAAACATATTGACTCATTATCCAATGGATGCTGCTTGACTATCATTCTACAACCTTTCACTCTCCCTATTTGCAATATTTTTTTACATCTTGTGAAGAGAAATGTTCAAAGAAAATTTAAAAGGAAACAATCTTCTTTTTCTATCCTTATGATTTTACTCCAGCGTTGTGCACAGCGGTGTTCCTGGAGATCGGCTTCCAAAGCCTTGAGATTCCAGGCCAATCATGAAAGGTTGGCCACCTTATCCTGAGGGAGCAGAAGAGGCTTTGTTTAACCTTTCCTCTGAAGGGCAGTAGCTGTTTTTAAAAAAAAATTTAGACTACCGAATTATTTTTTTCCAATAAAGGGGCAACTTAGCATAAAATCCACCTTGCCTGCCCATCTTTTTGGGTTGTGGGGGTGAGATCCATGCAGACACGGGGAGAATGTACAAATTCTACACGATCAGTGACCCGGGGCCGGGATTGGACCCGTGAGGTGGCAGTACTACTGCGCCACCGTGCCACCCTGAGAGGCAGTAGCTGTGACAGTGCGGCACTCCCTCAGTACGGCACTGAAATGTCAGCCGAAGTTTTAGGCTTAGTCTCTGAAGTGAGTCCCGGAGAGCGAATATTGAGCCATGTTGCATGGAAAACGACAGATGATCGTGTATGTGCTCCTCCCTGGGTTATGGATTTAAGTATGTCGAAATCACTTGTGAATGATATGCTCTGTCCTTGATTATCTGAAACAAAACAGGCATAAATGTCACTAGTCAGCAGCACCTCTTGGTACAAATAGACCGTGTGCTTGCGGGAAGATGTTGTAACAAAAACTGCGACCCGACCATTGCAACCAGTCCCAACTTTTGCCAATTGTGGGTTATGCATTTTGTCACTCATCAAAGATCCCATAACCTGCTCCAGTGAATTGGACAGCACATCAATTATGGGTGCAACTCATTGGAACAAATTCAACGCTCGCATCCAGATCGAAATTGAACCCGTGGAGGATGCAACCCTCGGGCCCTATTCAGAAATTCTATTCGGGGCGACAGCAGTTAACACTGTGTCAATTAACTCTTTCAAAAAATAAACCATGGATAAGTATCTGCTTAAGAACGAGATTGAAAAATTATAAACATAGACACAGATGAACAAATACTCTCCGGAATGTGATGGTTGATGTGCTGTTGGGAGCGGGGGTCAGTTATCTGTGGAATGCAATGGGCCAGTGTTGAACCAAGTGTGGTCTATGAGGAATGCTAGAGTTTTTGCTCGATTACCTCCAAGTGTTTGGAGGGGAAATCTATCTGCTGTACCTGTGACTGCCTCACAGGAAATGGAGCGAGCTGGGATTTTAACTTGGTATCAGACAAGATTCCTCATGGATTTACGGCCCCATCGTATATTAGGTATGAGGCAAAAGCAAAGTTAAAACAATATAACCAGAAAATATGGATCGAATGGGAGATAATAGGCAATAAGGCCAGTCACAATTAAATTAGTTTCGTTTTGCTTTAAATTCTACTCTACTGTTTACAATACTTTCACATTTTGAGATTAATAATTAAAACACTCCTGATGCCCGAGTCTCTTTATAATTAGTACCTTGATGGGGAATGTCAGGAGTTGCTCATGCTGGTAAAGTAGCACGGCTGTCGTGTTTGCTATAACAGGAATATTTTTAATCTGGTCCATTGCCTTAACGTTGTTGCTTAAGAGTTCGCTATGAGGCGATGGTCGAAATCGGCAAATCAGGATTATTTTTGCTGACAAAGACTTGAGGTCAGTCAGAGGGCAATTGCAGTGACTTGTACATTTTGGTTGGATTTGGGTGTTCTCCAGATATTTCTGTTCCTTGTCCGATGTAAAGAACCCCTCCATCGGTAAAATGGAGATTTGGTTTAGGCACAAAGCGAGCTGTGAGCTGGAAACAGTGAACATACTTTCCTCGCCGTCACTACCTTCTGCCCATTAATGTTATGCTCCGTGTGTGAGACCTGTTTAATTCTCTTGGATCCCTGCCATTGATGGACAACCATCTGACAGACTGCATTTCTCCGTCTGTGAACTATAAATTCAGTTTATTTGCAAATTAAACTACACAGAGCAAGCTCAAAATTTTTTATTACATTTCAATAGCGACACATGGGTAGATTTTCAAATCACTGCCTGGATTTTGAGCCTGATCTTGTGGTTCACCTCAACATATAATTTGCATTGCAGAAATGGTTGAATTTTCACTTCCAGTTTCAGACTTAAATAGTTGAAAATTTATCCCAGAATTTTCCAATGTAGCTTTTATAACAATGAAGACACAAAAAAATGCTTAGCAGCATTCTGGGAACTTTCTAACCATAGAATCATAGAATCACGACAGTGCAGAAGGAGGCCATTTGGTCCATCGAGCCTGCACTGACCCTTCAAATGACACTCTGCTCATTAAGGAGTGTTCACCCTACCCTAACCCCGTGATCCCATGACCTAACCTACCTATCCATGGACATTAAGAGGCAATTTGCAGCATGGCCAATCCACCTAACCTGCACGTCTTTGGACTGTGGGAGGAAACTGGAGCACCCAGAAGAAAAGCATACAGACATGGGGAGAAAATGTAAACTCCACACATACAGTGACCCAAGGCTGGAATTCAACCCGGGACCCTGGAGCTGTGAGGCAGCAGTGTTAACCACTGTGCCACCCCTATGCATTTAATGAATCGCTTTCTGAGAGATAGGAAAATGCAAGGGCTGGCTGATCTCTACTGCACTGGCAATGCACTGAAAAAAGACATTGGTGAAATGGGAAAAGAATGTTACACTTTTATTGAGATCAGGCAGCTTCTGGTCACAAAGCAGTTCAACAAAATAGACCAGAGCTTGGCTCAGTCTAACCAAAATCGACACGTCCTTGTGGGATGTTACCTGAGTTGTGAGCAAACAATGGGCAGGGGTGCTTGAGATATTCAGCTAGGAAGGCTGTCCTGCAACTGGGGCCCTGTGGTTCTGATTGTGATTGGATGGAAGTGTTGGGGATCTCCCAATGCTGGAGGGATAGTCTTGGAGTCAGAAGCCTGGGAGAATGGTACCAGGCTTGGGGAGTAGTTCATTGCATACTGGGTGTATCAAGAAAAGAAAGACTTGCATTCAACCTTTTGCATCCTGAGTTGTCTTCCTTGCTTCCTCTTTCCCTCCTTCCCTTTCATCAGACAAGAATTTACAAAATACCATACTCTGTCACACATAATAGATTGAGTGAAACCACAGGGCAAAGAAGTATATGTGTGTGTGTGTGTGTGTGTGTGTGTTCTACTGATAGCTCATTGGGTGCATTGACTTTGGTGTGCCTGGGGTTGAGCGGCCAGCTGCAAGGCCTTTAATATCACTCCAGCTGTCAACACCAGCATGACAGAAAACCCAACTCGTAGGTTTCACTGTTTCAGTCTGGAAGAAAAGTTTGCATTCCTATAGCAACTTCCACAACCTGGCTTTACCACCAATGAACTACCTTCGGGAATGCAGCCACCAATGCTGAAAATGTGGCAGTCAATTCGCACGCAGCAGCGGTGTCACAAACAACAACGTGATAGTAGGCAAGTAAGTGTTTTCAACGATGTCGTCTTGGGGCTAATCATCACCCACAACAGCAAGCAGAGCTCCACTGTTTTTCATCAAGAAGAGTAATTTACGAGGGCGGCATGGTGGTGCAGTGGTTAGCACTGCTGCCTCACGGCGCTGAGGACCCGGGTTCGAATCCCGACCCCGGGTCACTGTCCATGTGGAGTTTACACATTCTCCCCGTGTTTGTCTCACCCCCCCCCCCCCCCCCCCAAACATGTGCAGGGTAAGTGCATTGACCAGGCTAAATTGCCCCTTAATTGGAAAGAAATGAATTGGGTACTTTAAATTTAACAAAAGTATAGTAATACACAACCGTCCAAGGGGGTCTCAGTTTAACAGACTGGATGGTGCACTTTATCAAGTGAGCTATCAGGGTCAGGGACATTAACATCGAGAGGTCCCTTATAGCACATGATGTAAAAGACAATAAGTTCTCTCTGTTCCTCCATGATGTGAAGGAATGGAGCATGTAAAAGTACCTCAACAATAGTTATGAATCACAATGCTGTGCTCATGTTGGCTGAAAGCTGTAGGAGATTCTCCGTCAATGCGTCAAATACTTTAATCACCCATACTTATGTAGTTAAGGTAATTGCTGGCTAACACCACTTGTTATACCTCGTGGGATTAAACGGTATTGGCACTTTTTTCAATCAAGCCGAAATAGAGAGACATCCTAATAAGGCAGATTTTGTGGACTCCTCACTTGTGTCTAAAGAGCTTTGTATTGCAGCCCTTGCAACTCGAACAAGTCCTGTCTTTACAACTCACTGTGTGAAAAAAGTGAATTCATTTGGTAATATATTATTTTCTGAAGATGAATTACAGCCTTCCAAATGCCTTCACACTAAATTGAAAGAGATGCTTTTTTCAAACCCGATTTACATTTTGCAGATTATGAATTAAAATAGTTAACACAGCAAAAAAAAAGGGAATCACTCCACGTTTCCCGAAACCTAATTTCTATGATGAATCGCCTGCAGACTCTGAATTGTAAACCGCTTTTTTATTTGCTGCTGTGAGTTTTTTCTGTATGTTAAATCTGCTTAAAGCCTCCATTTAATGTGGTGCTGAGAGAGAGCTGAACCGATTTGTGGGACAGGCACCTCCATTCAAATCTCCTCTATTGTGTCATGAAATATGAAAGTCCAAGGTTTGTAATTTGCTAAATCTTCACTTCAGAATTACTTCTAGCCCGCTTTCCTTTGGCTAACACTACAGCTGTCTTCTTTACGGACAAAGAAATAATTCTGCATTGAATTGCTCACTGCAGGAAGAACTGAGCGTTCTTACCAATTGGAAATGTACGTAATTCACCTCCCCCCCAACCTCACAATCTTCCCTTCTCCTCCTTCCCCTCCGGAGGTATAGCTCCAGTTCCCAGCACCATACTTGAGTAGTCATTCAGCATGTCAAACCATGTGCTGACTGGCTATTCCACTCCTGAAGGCATCACATCAAAGCCCGATTCTCATTTGATCGCCCCACAATGTGCGCTTCCAGTAGCGGACACTGGATGGCAATCGGAGCCGGGCCCCTTGGATTCAGTCGGGACTGGAGCCGGGTGGGCCCACAACTTCCTGCCATTGGCTGGTGTGCCGGCAGGTTTCCATCCCAAAGCCAATTTGTAAAAGGCCAGGTCAGGGCTGGAGAGGGGTAGGGGGGTAGGGGTAGGGGTAGGGGGGAGGAACAAGATGGCTAATTACCCTCAAGCAGCGGGTTGCCAATGAGACCTATTGAAGCTACTCTCCCATGCTGAATGGCATTTTCCAGTTGGCAGGGTGACACAGCCAGTAGATGAAATGGTTTGCCAGGTGGGGAATGGTGAGGGACAGTGGGAGAAGCCATGCTTCCTCCTGCTAGGGATCTCCCCCTCCACCCAGGCTGGAGGGGCCACAGTCTGCTGCCACCTAGTTGTCTGATGGCGGGGGTCACCTCTCCGCAATCATGGTCCATGTAGTGGAGGTCTTTCTGGGAGATCACAGTAAGAAGTCTTACAACACCAGGTTAAAGTCCAACAGGTTTGTTTCAAACACGAGCTTTCGGAGCACGGCTCCTTCTTCACCTGAAGAAGGAGCCGTGCTCCGAAAGCTCGTGTTTGAAACAAACCTGTTGGACTTTAACCTGGTGTTGTAAGACTTCTTACTGTGCTCACCCCAGTCCAACGCCGGCATCTCCACATCATTTCTGGGAGATGGCAGTGTACAAGTTGACCCAATTTATTCAACGTGCAATAGATGCTGGAGGATTTTGTTTGTTTATTTTGCTTATTGACACGTGCACCAAGGTACAGTGCAAAGTATTTTTCTCAGAGCAGCTCAAAAGATCATTAAGTACATGAAAAGAAAAGGAAATAAAAGAAAATACATAATAGGGAAACACAACACATTTAGGGCAGCACGGTAGCACAAGTGGATAGCACTGTGGCTTCACAGCTCCAGGGTCCCAGGTTCGATTCCCGGTTGGGTAACTGTCTGTTCGGAGTCTGCACGTTCTCCCTGTGTCAGCATGGGTTTCCTCAGGGTGCTCCGGTTTCCTCCCATAGTCCAAAGACGTGCAGGTTAGGTGGATTGGTCATGCGAAATTGCCCTTAGTGTCCAAAAAGGTTAGGAGGGGTTACTGGGTTACAGGGATAGGGTGGAAGTGAGGGCTTAAGTGGGTCGGTGCAGACTCGATGGGCTGAATGGCCTCCTGTACTGTATGCTCTATGTTCTATGATGTATAATTGCACAAGGTACAAATGTAACTACACAACACCGGCATCGGGTGAAGCATACAGTGGTGTGTTAATGAGGTCAGTCCATAAGAAAGTCGTTTAGGAATCTGGTAACAGTGGGGAAGAAGCTGTTTTTGAGTGTGTTCGTGCGTGTTCTCAGAGTTTTGTATCCTGCCCGATGGAAGAAGTTGGAAGAGTGAGTAAGGCGGGTGGGAGGGGTCTTTGATAATCTGCCCGCTTTCCCCAGGCAGAGGGAGGTGTGGATGGAGTCAATGGAATAGAGGCAGGTTTGTGTGATGGACTGGGCTGTGTTCACGACTCTCTGAAGTTTCTTGCGGTCCTGGGCCGAGCAGTTGCGATACCAGGCTGTGATGCAGTCAGATAGGATGCTTTCTATGTGGATCTGTAAATGTTGGTAAGAGTTAATGTGGACATGCCAAATTTCCTTAGTTTCCTGAGGAAGTATAAGCGCTGTTGTGCTTTCTTGGTGGTAGCGTCGATGTGGGTGGACCAAGACAGATTTTTGGAGATGTGTACCCATCGGAATTTTCAAACTGCTAACCATCTCCACCTCAGCCCCGTTGATTCTGACAGGGGTGTGTATAGTACATTGCTTCCTAAAGTCAATGACCAGCTCTTTGGTTTTGCTGGCATTGAGGGATAGATTGTTGTCGCTGCACCACTCCACCAGGTTCTCTATCTCCCTCCTGTATTCTGACTCATTGTTATTCGAGATCCGGCCCACTATGGTTGTATCGTCAGCAAACCTGTGGATGGATTTTCACTGTGGCTTCATTGCAGTGTTGATGTGGGTCTATTTATGACACTAATAATGATTATTATTAGTTTTCAAGTGAAAAACCATGCCAAAATTCAGGTGTCTTGCAGGAGTTTTTGTATATGTTCCTGACACTGGTTGGGTGGAAAGGGATCGAGCGAAATTACGGATCAATAATGTGTGGAATAGGATGAAACAATCCTATGTTTTTGTAGTCCCGGTGACCGATGTAAAGGATTCAGTTTATTAGTGTGGGATCTGTTCATATCCCAGATAACCGTTGAAATCGAGATATCTTCTGAAGAAATAACACCCATGTTACAGTTCTACCAGTGGGTCGAATGTCCGCAGTTCAACCTTTGGGTGTGTCCCTCCACGGGCCAGTCAAGGATCATATTCACAGTGAATGTGATGGTTGATGGAGTAAAAGACCTTCACAAAGACGGGAAACATACGCGGCTGCCCCCCCCCCCCCACACAACGTTTTGTGTGGTTTCAATATCAAATCGTGAAATGCTATTAGTGTACAAAGTGTCAGCAGTTCATTCAGAAAATGTGGAATGTCTAATTCAATGAATGGAGAGGAAGACGATTCGTTGTCGAAGGCGGTCCTGAAATGAAAAGCACAAAATCTGATTTAGAGCGGATTGGACGGCGAGTGTGCCCTCTGGCCAACATTGCAACATTGGTCAACATTGCAGAAATCATTGTTGGGTGACCGTTCTTGATATGGTACTGGGTCGGGATCTGCATTTGACCCCGATGTCGGAATTCCGATCTCAAATGGAAAAAGCAGGCCCAGGAATCGCTACAGCCCTGGCTAAGATCCTGGTCAGTCTTAAGCTTTACCTCCTGTGTAAACAGTCATATTCGGACATCAGTGGGTCACATGAGTGAACCACATGAAGGATCAGGGAGCCCAGAGGTAGGAGTGCATCTGATTCAGTCCCTCAATGCCACACGCTGCACCAAATGGGAGGAAACTGTAGCAGAACTAAACTTCACACACTAAAGCCGGAAGTGCTGGAGCCTAATCTGTCACCTTAGAACAGCCCAAAAACCATCCACTACAAAACTGCCCCTCAGTTACTCTCAACCATATCTGCAGCCACCTGTTTGCCATAGCTAAGGCATCACTGGACAAAAACACCAAAAGAAACATCTGGGGTGAACTAAGACAACACCATCAGCAACACATCAGCCCCGCCTCCATTAGCTGTAGATCTAAAGAAGGTTCTTCAGGGCTTTAAGTGTGACAAGGCAGCAGGAGATGACAATATTGCACCAGAATTTCTGAAACACTTAGGGCCCAAACTCTTGCATGGCTGACCCGGTTTTACACAATAGTCATAAACTCCAACACCATTCCAAAGAAATGGCAGACAGCAAAAGTCATCGCCATACCTAAATCTTGAAAATACGCCATACTTGCAGCGAGCTACTTGCCAATCTCTCTCCTGTCAGTCCCATATAAAATCCTTGAATGCCTCCTTCTTCAGCGCATATCCCCAATCATAGAAGAATTCCTTTGTGCTAGGACCACAACACAGGGGAGCAGGTATTGTCCCTTACCACCAGCACTGTAAACAACTTTCAGAAAAACATGAAGACAGCTGCCTATGACACCGTTTGGCACAGTGGCCTCCTTCTGAAGGTGTCATGGGCCCTCCTCCCCCTGGGGGAGACAGGGAGAGCATCGGAACATTGTTGAACAATTGAAGGTTCAGAGTCCACCTTGGACAGGTTCTGTGCGGAGTCTGCATATCCTCCCCGTGTGTGCGTGGGTTTCCTCCGGGTGCTCCGGTTTCCTCCCACAGTCCAAAGAGTGCAAGTTAGGTGGATTGGACATGATAAATTGCCCTTAGTGTCCAAAATTGTCCTTAGTGTTGGGTGGGGTTACTGGGTTATGGAGATTGGGTGGAGGTGTTAACCTTGGGTAGGGTGCTCTTTCCAGGAGCCGGTGCAGACTCGATGGGCCGGTTGGCCTCCTTCTGCACTGTAAATTCTATGTTCTATGATCTATGAAAAGCCAAACTAATGGAATCCCCCAAGGCTCACTACTGACTTCAACACTGTTCAACTTGTACACAAATGATTTTCCAAAAACCTCCTCCTGAAAATTCATATATGCAGACGACGTCTGCCTCGCAACTCAAGCACCCCCCATTTCGACAGCTTGGACCAAACCCTAAACGAGGACTTGTCAAAACCTGAACAATACTGCAACACATGGTGATTCAAGCCAAGACCTACAAAACAGGAGCTTCTTCCATGTCTACAATGCAAAAACCACCCAACTCCAACATACTTATGAGTGACCTTAAATTGGACATTGACCTTCTAAAAACAATTGCAGCCAATGTCAAGTCTAGAAACAACTGGATTACCAAACTAGCCGGCTCAACGTGGAGGCTGCTACCACCGCCCTCCGAACCTCAGCATTCACACTCTCATACTCTGTAACAGAATACTACGCCTCTGTTTGGTTAAGATCACACACACACACAGAGCTGACACTTAGCTGAAAGCTACCATGTGCATTATTCCTGGAACACTACGTTCAACATCACTCCCTTGGCTCCCTGTCTTGGCAAACATCTCTCATCAACATATCCGTCGACTTGTAACAATCCACAAAATGATTGAAAACATTTGCAATGTTCCCCACCTGTCACTTCATGCTGATCTATTCAGCCCACCCAATGTACGACTCCCATCAAGAAGGCCGATCTGGAAAAACCCTTACACACAGGACTTCAACACAAACTCCACCTGAACAAATGAATGGGAATCATTGGACACGACAAACACATACCTGGCCTCAAACCCAACCCAACAGCTGCCTATTTTCAACCTTCCAAGGAAAGAGTGGTCCACCCTTAACAGGTTCAGGACTGGCCACGGCCCCTGCTTGGCCAACCTCCACATTGGGGCATTAGTGCCAGCCCCCCAATGTGCCTGTGGGAGAGACCAAACTATGCACCACATTATAGAAGAATGTTCAATCCACAGACTCAGCAGACGCCATCCACACTCAACACCGCAGGATCAGAAAAAATTGCTTGCTTTAGAGACTTTGCATTCACTAAATAAGCAAAGTGAGCCAAACCTCAAGGGCGGGATTCTCTATCCAGCCTCACCCATTTTCCGGTGCGGCGCGCCCCCTGCAGCAGCGGGATCCTCCATCCCGCCAGCTGGCCAATTGGGGTTTCCCATTGTGGGCACCCCCACGTCGTCGGGAAATCCGCTGGCGTGAGTACGCTGCCGGCGAAACGGAGGATCCCGCCGATGGAGAATCCATGTTTTTTATTCAGTCCCATTTCTTTCCCAGCGTTTTATCTTTTTTAAAAAGAGTCCCATTCGCAGTAAAGAAAAGAACTTGAGGAGAAGGAGGAGGATTAGTTGTAAGAATATTGATCTTAAACACTTCATTCCTGCCAGTAATCATGGCTTTGGCAATGTCCTTTCCCTGAGAAGTGCATTTTGGTCAGAAGAACATGGAGAGACAGTACAAAATAAGGGGTAAAATTCTTAGCGGAGTGCAGGAGCAGAGGGACCTGGGTGAATATGCGCGTAGGTCATTGAAGGTGGCAGGATAGTGGAGACCAGTTAATAAAGCGTATAGTACCCTGGGCTTTATTAACAGGGGCATAGAGTACAAGAGTGAGGAGGTTATGCTGAACTTGTATAAAACGCTAGTTAGACCTCAGCAGGAGTATTGTGTACATTTCTGGGTGCCACACTATAGGAAGGATGTGAACGCAATGGAGAGAGTGCAGAAGAAGTTGACAAGAATGTTTCCAGGGATGAGAAGTTTCAGTTATGAGGACAGATTGGAGAGGTTTGGACAGTTCTGCTTGGAGAGAAGAAAGCTGAGAGGAAGTTTGATAGTGATGCTCAAAATCATGAGGGAGCTGAACAGAGTGGATCGGGAGAACGTGTTCCCACTTATAAAAGGATTGAGAATGAGAGGGCACAGATTTAAAGGGTTTGCAAAAGAAGCAAACGTGACGATGTGAGAAACACCTTTTTCACACAACAAACGGTTCGGGGTCTGCAATGCACTGCCTGTAAGTGTGGTGGAGGCAGGTTCAATCGAGTAATTTAGATGGTGATCTGAATAGAAACAATGTGCAGGGGTACGGGGAAAAGGCAGGAGAATGGCACTGTCATGATGCTCGTTTGGAAAGCTGGTGGATGGGCCAAATGGCCTCCTTCTGCACTGTAACAATTCTGTGATTAATGACTAGCGTTATTTGTGAAGTGAAGGCTTGTAGGTACCCCCTCACACTTTGGTAAAATCCTGTTCTCTCCGGTTGTGCACAATCTTCTCTCACAAGCAAGTGAGAGCGAAGTGTACCAGTGTTTGGTGCAATCAGTTTGGGTGATGTAATTTTTAAGGTGAAGTGGGAGTTCATTTGCCCTTGCCCTCCCCACCCTCAATGACCAGACGAGACTCAAGATTCTTTATTCACTGTTTTATTCGAGCAGTAGAGTACTTTAGAATCCACATTACAGGAGGGATGCAATAGCAGTGGAAAGGGTGCAGAGGAGATTTACCAGGATGAGGTAAATCTCTGGGCTGGAGAGTGTTAGTAATGAAGAGAGATTGGATAATCTTGGATTGTTTTCCTTGGAGCAAACGAGACTGAGGGACGACATGATTGAGATGAACTGAGTAGACAGGAAGAAACTTTTCCCCTTGGTGGAGGGATCAATGACCAGGGGGCATAGATTTAATGTAAGGGGCAAGAGTTTTAGCGGGGATGTGAGGGAAAACCTTTTTACCTGGAGGGGAGGTGGGAGTGTGGAACTCGCTGCCTGAAAAAGTGGTGGAGGCAGAGACCTTCATAACATTTAAGAAGTATTTAGCTGTGCACTTGCGATCCCAAGGCACACAAGGCTATGGGCCAAGTGCTGGAAAAAGGGGTTTGAATGGTTGGATGGTTGTTTGTGACTGGCACAGTCTCGATGGGCCGAAGGACCTTTTCTCTGTTGTGTCATTCTATGACTCCTTGACTATGTGCAAGGGATCCACAAGTATCTGGAGATTATATACAAACACCCTGACCAGTTAAAAGTTCATCATGTTATACACTTTCGATAAATAGAATTATTAGCACAGACCAATCACAAATGAACATGAATTGCTATTTTACTACAGTTGTCCAAATAAGTTTGTCCACAGTAATTATACTGTCCTATCACAACAAGGACACATGCGCAGTGGTAACGAACTTCAACACTGTTCCAGAAACAATGGACAAAACAGCACTTGTGTCTTATCAGAAAACCCCCACGTGGCTCAGTTCCCCCTTACGCTGGCAGCTGCATCTTAAGTTCTTACAATGCAGTATTACTTATATTTTGTTATTAAACCTTATTATTTTCCCTTTCAGAAGGTCTAATAGCTGCCAGGAGGTACATGCTGTGATTTGTGTGGGCGTGAGGGCTTGCAGCAATGCTAAATGTGTGAGGCCGTGGTGAAACATGTTAATGTTCAGTATAAATCCTGATTGACGGGAGAGTGTTGTTAGGTGGCTGATGGAGGTGTGGTGAATTGTGTTGTGGCTGATGCTACCGAGGCGGTTAGCAGGGGAGGCATTCCAAGATGCGTTTGAACTGATCTTGACCACTCATGTGGAATTATTGAGCTTCTTCCGGCACTCCATCTAGTTCACAGGGGTTACACTCCTGGAATTGGCCTCCTGCCCCCTCTGAGGAGGCAGCTGGAACATTTCTCTGCCTTTCCACCTCTTCCATTGAGACCAGTCCATGTCTAAAAACCTGCGTGCCCCCTCTCTCCCATTCTTCACTGTTTCCCAGGTCAGATTCACTTCAAGAACAATTCACAGCATTTGTTCCAGCTACAAGCACTTCCCTTTAAGAGGTGAAAGTCAGCTTTATGTGGTGCCATTTGGCTAAGATGTGCAAGCACAGGGCAGCACGGTAGCATTGTGGATAGCACAATCGCTTCACAGCTCCAGGGTCCCAGGTTCGATTCCCAGCTTGGGTCACTGTCTGTGCAGAGTCTGCACATCCTCCCCGTGTGTGCGTGGGTTTCCTCCGGGTGCTCCGGTTTCCTCCCACAGTCCAAAGATGTGCAGGTTAGGTGGATTGGCCATGATAAATTGCCCTTAGTGTCCAAAATTGCCCTTAGTGTTGGGTGGGGTTACTGGGTTATGGGGATAGGGTGGAGTTGTTGACCTTGGGTAGGGTGCTCTTTCCAAGAGCCGGTGCAGACTTGATGGGCTGAATGGCCTCCTTCTGCACTGTAAATTCTATGATCTAAGTTAGTAACAATGTTGGGTCCTTGTTGAAGGTTGCAGTCAATAAGTGGCATGCGTGTTATGTGATTTATAATGTAATAAATGCTCCGATCGCTCAGAAGGGATAGTGTAAACATATTGTGGGCGCATTTATTAATTCTAGGTACATGTGAACAGATTTTCACAAGCAAAAAGCTTGAGGACGCCAGAGATGCAGAGCTGTGTATGCTGTACTCTGCTCCAGGCGAAAGTGAAACTGAGGCTGGATCATATGAGCCATTTCCCTTCAAGTGATGGCATGCTGCTATCGCTTAAAGGCATATTACAACAGTGGGGACCTCTGGCCGTACCCAGGAAGGATGATAATTAGCAGGCAGTACAAAGATGGTGAGGTACCTGCATGCCAACCAATGCACAAACCCTGGGCGAGATTCTGTGATCCTGAGGCTAAGTGTTGACGTCGTTGGAAACGCCATCGAGAAACGGCGTCAACATGGCCTCAGGATCAGCAATTCTAGATCCTACAGGGTTCAGCGTGGCACTGGAGCGACCCACGCCACTCCAGCTGCTGATCCTGGCGTCAACTGGGTGCCACAGGGTCTGCGCATGCGCAGCAGCACCGGCGCCACGCGCGCATGCGCACTGCCTTGCTTCTCCGCCCCGGTCCTGACGCAAATGGTGAAGGGCTACAGGGGCCGGGGAGGAAGAAAGGAGGCCCCCAGCTTGAAAGGCCGGACCGCCGATCGGTAGGCCCCAATCGCAGGCCAGGCCACAGCGGAGGCTCGTCCCAGAATCGGATCCCTCTCCTCCCTCACAGGCCACCCCCCGAACCCTTCCATCGCGAGGCCCATCCCGGGGCCGAGAATCGGCGGGGGGGGGGGGTCGCGTAGAGCGCCCCCCCAACCAGCGCCACGCTGATCACGCTGGCACCAATGGTGCCGATTTTCTGCTCTGTGGGAATTGTGTCCGTGGGTCAGGGCGGCGTGACACGATTCGCGCCGGTCACGTCGATTCTCCGGCCCGGCCCGGGCTGAGAGAATCCCACCCTGGATTCAAGGGATGAATGGGAAATAAGGGGAGGGGGAAGGAATGGTGAGCATAACTTAATTGCAATGTTAATGTAAGACTACTTGTAACACTAATAAAGGTTATTATTACAGGAGGTGTTACAGACACAAAGCCTAAGAATGGAAGGTATCATTCAGCACAAAATGGAAGGTAAAGGTTAAGGCACAGGGGACAGAATTTTCCCGAAAAACGACGAAATGTCATCCTGGGCATAAAAATCAGTACGCTTCACACTGGCACCGCTGGCGACATTCTTATCGTAATCTTCCTCTACTTAGTGCAATTAGTGCCCCCCACGTGAAACATGCCACACTTGACTTGCCAGGTGCCTAACCCAGGGCTCAGCTTACTCCCAGGCAAGCACTATCTCCCCGCATGTTATAATAATAATTTTTATTGTCACAAGTAGGCTTACATTAACACTGCAATGAAGTTACTGTGAAAATCCTCTAGTCCCCACATTCCGGCACCTCTTCAGGTACACTGAGGGGGAATTCAGAATGTCCAAATTAACTACCAGCATTTTTTTCTGCACATATGGGAGGAGACCGGAGCACCCGGAGGAAACCCACGCAGACACAAGGAGAACATGCAGACTCCGCACAGACAGTGACCCAAGCTGGATTCAATCCTGGGTCCCTGGCGCTATGAAGCAACAGTGCTAACCACTCTGCTACTGTGCCGCCCATTACCGTGTGGCAGGAGACCCCCAAGTAATGTTACCATCTCCCGCCTGGGAGGTCATTGCAACTGCAGTCAGTTCCAGCAGCATGACCAGGAGGACGGGGGTCCAATCCCGGAAGAAGATGAACGACTTTCTACCTGCTGCAAAGGCGAGTGATCACCTGTCTCCCCCTGACATCACTCTCGTCAGTCACCTCCGGCATGTCACCCTCACCCTAATGCCACCTCGCTACCACCCGATACCCAACATCCCAGCATCTTCCTCCAGACTCCATGGAACTCCTCATCATAATCTCTTAGAGTCCAGGTGCAGTGCCCCCAGATGCCAGTTCCTATGGACCCGCCAGGCATTCAGCTCACAATGTCCTCCTTGTGTCACCATAGGGGAAGATAGCCGGGGGAGGGGGGGTGGATGTCAGAGACTTGGAATTCTCAGCCTCGTGATGAAAGGGCCATGGAGTTCGCAGGAGAGGGCCAGATCCGAGCCGTCACCGATAGCAAGGTTGGCCTGCGCCACAGCAGTAAGGATTCACTTAACCATCATCCAGATGAACCGTCTCAAATGAATTGTTAACTGCACACACCCTTGTCCTTCCGATTCACTGAAATGATGTCCCTTGTCTTGCAGGATCACTATCTGATAAAGCCGGGTCATCCAAAGAAACACCCATGCAGCGCTTGGCAGCACCTCGGAGGAGATCTTGGAGGAGATCTTTGAGGAAGTGTCACAGCCACCACCCACACCATCCACCATCGCAGAGACACACGCCTCAGTGGGCGATCTCAGCAGACAGGCCTCTGTGTCACTATCTGGTGAACACTACACAACTGCTGATGCACATCAGGTGGAGACAGGAATGTCCCAGGGATCGGACAGTGGGAAGTCTGCTGGATCCCAGGAAACTGCTGGCCCTCAGCAAGGTGCCATGCTTCTGGACAAAGGTTGCTGCGGTTGTAAAGGCAGAGCCAGTAAGCCCAGGAGGGAGTGTCAGTAACATTCCTGCAATTGCAAGGCCAATCGAAGGAATCCCAAAGCCTTCAGTCGCAGGAGATGTTGCCGGCATTGCGTAGCAGCCAGGCCAACACTGCAAGAGTGGCGGTCACAGTGGAGAGCCTTGGGCAGGATTTCAGCACCATGAGGAGGGGGAAGTTCAAGGCAATCCTCAGTCTCTGAGGACCATGGCTGAGGGCCTCAAAAGCATGGCCTAGTCACTGAGGGCTTTGACACCATGGTGCAGACAATGTCGGGACTCCAGAAATGGCAGAGCCAGGTGGCTTTAAGGATTCTGGAGCTCAGTCCAGCTGCCCCTCAATCCCATGGAGTAGCCCAGGAGCCCACGAGCACTCATAGGGAGGAGGAAGCACGGGCCCCCTTCCCAGGGCCTTCCACTAAAGAGACTTTCTGAATCCCCCTTCCTGATACCGGTGGCACCTTAGTGGCAGGGGACAGAACAGGGTGGCACAGCATCACCAGTGACATCCGAAAGTTGGGCGGGTCCCTTCAGGTACAGGGTCTCCAGAGGACACCTGCTAAGAACACAGTGGAAGACAGCAAGCGTCTGCACTTCTGATGTGCATCCTGGGGTTACACTTAGATGTAGTGGAAGGCCATGCAAGAGTAAGAGATTGTGCGAGCACTGAGTGGGCACGGGTGAAATCAGACACCATTAGTGTTTTTTTAAATTTAGAGTACACAATTATTTTTTTCCAATTAAGGGGCAATTCAGCGTGGCCAATCCATCTACCCTGCACATCTTTGTGTTGTGGGGGCAAAACCCACGCAGACACGGGGACAGTGACCCAGAGCCGGGATCGAACCTGGAACCTCGGCGCCGTGAGGCAGCAGTGCTACCACTGCACCACCGTGATGCCCTGTCAGACACCATTAGTAAGAATGTAAATATTGTAGTACTTTAACGATTAAATAATATTGCACCTCAAAGCCTCAACGCCTTTGTTTTTGACCCCAAGCCCAAAGGGAGGGTATGTCTCCCCATCTGAACTCAGAAACTCCTGCAGGCCCTCCAAGAAATCTCAACAGTTAAACCCCCATGGCCCGCCCGACATCTGACATCCGGAATTGATTGCTGCGTCACTCACTGAACCCTTGACCTCACCCTTTTTCCACCCTTGGAGCAGTGGGATGAAGTGGTGCCATATAATTGCGGATTTAAAATAAAATAGTCAAGTTCTGATTGCAATTCCAGATTTGAAACCAATTGCATTAATCCAGTACCTGCTCAATGTACACAGATACAACCCACTGATAATTGCATAGTGCTCGTTCTGCTGGCACATACCATGCCTGGTATTCCTGTCAGTGCAAATGGAAATATGGATAGTCAACGAACTATAATAGCTTAAGTTGTGTCAATTGCCTGAGGGGACCATTGAGGTGACTGTGCATGAAACCGTCATTAACACAAAGTCTCATCACTTCTTACTGTGCTCATTTATATCATCTTCTACAATGGATACTCTTCCAAAGAATAGGACATTGAATTGACCATCAAATAGCCCCTGGAGCCTCAGACCAAATTATCTCACCAGCCTTTCACTGTCCAGGTTATACAGTTGACTGGAGATCTGATTGTTTTTGACCTACAAACATATTGCTTTGCACAGAATACAAAGTTCTGATGATTGATCATTTACAAACCAGTTATGCCATTTATTTCTGATTTCATATTGAATTATTCTGTGTGTATATCAAATGTAAAAAGTGATTTCTCTTTGACAGAAAAGCAGAAGGTGGTTTGCATACCCTGTCAGTATCTTATAGACATTCTACAGAACTCAGATATGTGCCTAACTATACTTTGGTGTACATGAGTCCCAGCCACAATGGTCATTATTCTAACCCAGAGAGCCAGGAAGGTGAAGGATAGAACTGGAGCCAATATTTGTACACTTTCGTGTTTATTTGCAGGATTATAATTTACAAACATACATTTTAGGATTCTGCCAGCCCGCCGTGCTACCGCTGCTAGCGAGGATGGAGAATTTGCCGCTCAGCCAAATCTCCCATTCACTGTAGCGGAAGTGGAGAATCTCTCTGCCGTGAATGGACAGAGAATCCCGTCCCTTCAGTCTGTGTTTATTTATAGGGGCTCAAGTGAATTCCGGTTAATGCCCACATCCGCACATAATTAAACATAATGAATACACAATTAGCAATCATGTTTATCATGGATTCCCATTGCTCAAGGTTTAGCATTTGTAACGGATGGGCACATTTTATTGGTGCGACTGAATACAAATTCTTACCATGCCCTGACACAGCTAATCAAGGATGCTTATCAAGGATTGGCAATGTTGAGTGCCAGAATCTATCATTCTTTAACACAATCCCACACGGAATTTCATTGGGACAATTTTAACCCCCCCCCCCCCCTCAAAATGGGTGAGTTTTATTTAGGTGAGGAGTTTCAAAACAAAAATTTGAATCAGGCCGCCTTGAACCTGCCCACTTCAGGCTTTAACAAGTGGCAGTGGAACAAGTGGCTGGTAACTAATCCACTCGCAGAAGGAAGATTGGTTGGTCAAACCTTTTAAAGAGGCTTGGTCAGATATTCCTCTGCTCCACCCAAATACATTCTGGCTTTGGTTTCCCCTCCCCAACCCCTGGATCCTCCTGAGCACATTTCACCATCCCACCCGACCACCCCTTTCTTCACATTGTGATCGGATCCATTCCCCGACCAATCACTATTCTACAATCTCACGTACAGCCACACCAGGCATATCTGCTCTCAGTTCAGATGTGACTTTGACCTGTGGCAGGGCTTTCCACCTTTTGACAAAGAGCTGAAACGTTGGCTCTTTTATCTTCCTACAGAGGCTGCCAGACCTGCTGAGATTTTCCAGCTTTTTCTCTTTCGTTTCAGATTCCAGCACCCGCAGTAATTTGCTTTTACCCAGGGCTTTCCATTGGGCTGGCCAATTGATCAATTAGGTGGGCCGTCGGGTGGTAAACCTACTGAGAAGACATTACACTGAGTTTCCGTCTGCAACTCCAATACCGAACAAATGCTTATGATAACAACAATAATCTTTATTAGTGTCACAAATAGGTTTACATTAACACTGCAATGAAGTTACCGTGAAAATCCCCTAGTCACCACGCTCTGGCAGTTGTCCGGGTAAACAGAGGGAGAATTTAGAATGTTCAATTCACCGAACAGCACGTCTTTCGGAACTTGCTTCCAATGCACCTTATAGGTAGGATCAGGGCCAATGTTTCTGAAGGTCAGGTACCGCTAAATCCCAGTCATAATCATGGACAGGGATTAGCTGACGCTGTATATCAATGGATTGGATTAACACTGTTGAATGCCAGTGATTATCATGGACTGGTGCTGTCGTATACCAATGGTGCACAATTCCATATTCTCTTTGCGGCCAAGATCATGTTGATTTATCCATAAAATAACACCACAAAAAACAGTTTGTTTGTTCATTTTCTCATTGCTGCTTATGGGACATTTGATGTGCACAAATTGGCTTCAATGTTTCCTGCATTACAACTTCAAAAGAACATCATTGTCTGGAACACACTATGGGACATTCTGCATTCTCTTTCTTTGCTTCTTTTTCAATGGGGAATTTGAAAAAGAGTTGGAGTTAGGTTCTCCAGAGGTCAACTTGCACATTTCAAACTGCTCAATTGGCTGTAGTGGGCTTTGGGACTTCCTGGGCGGGACTCTCCTCTTTGCCGCACCCGTTTTCTGGTGCAGCGCGCCCCCACCAGCAGCGAGATCCTCCATCCTGCCAGCCGGCCAATGGGGTTTCCCATTGTGGGCACCTCTATGCCGTTGGGAAATCCGTGGACGTGAGTGTGCTGCCGGCGAAGGGGAGGATCCCGCTGAAGGAGAATCCAGACCCTGTGGATGTGAAAGATGCTATATAAATGCAAGTGTGTTTTTCCTTCCTTGTTTTATTTTGTTTTGGTGACAGTCAGGGCTCAATGGGTAATACTCTGATTTCTGAGTCAGACGGTTGTAGGTTTCAGCCACATGACAGCATTTGAGAACAAAATTTGAGCACAGAATTTACAAGATGGCGCTGGAGCGTGATGACTCTGCGAGTTCTCTCACACGGATCCTCTTTTTACATCGCCTATAACCGTTATAATCTCTTAAAACTTAATTCTAACACTAACACTATCACTAACCTTTCTCTTTTATGTTCTCTTGCAGATTTGAAGATCCTCAGAGGCCCGTGGAATGGCCAATGCCTATTGTTGTGGTCTCTATTTTGTTTTACCTGGAAGGCTTGGATGCGTAGTGTTGAATAAATTTTGCCAAGCTTTGTTAATGAGCTAAACTATAAATGTATTTACACCACCAACTAAGATTCATAAACATTCCTAAAGTAGAAGGTTACTACATTAAACTATGCTATCTCTAACTACAGAACTCTCAAGTACACAACTGCTCCTTACTTCACCATCTTCTAACACCTTCCAGAATCCCCAAAGTCACATGATAGATATATGACTGTTCTGTGGTTCCCTCTAGTGATAAGAAGCATTATCGTTCACCTGTTAACTCTTTACATCCCAGTCAATATACATATCATGACACCTGTGTCTATGTAATTACATTGTGTATTTTATGTTTGCCCTATTATGTATTTTCTTTTCATGTACGGAATGATCTATCTGAGCTGCACACAGAACAATACTTTTCCTTGTACCTCGGTACATCTGACAATGAACCAATCCAATCCAATCCAATTCAAGGCTGACTCTCAATGCAATACTGAGGGAGTGCTGCATTATCGGAGGTGCATCTTTCAGGTGCGATGTTAAACTGCGACTCCATCTCCCTCTCAGGTGGACGTGAAGGATCCTCGGAACAATTTTCGAGGAAGAGTAAGAGCGATGCCCTCAATGGCCAGACCATTATTTATCCATCAATCAACATTACAAAAAACAGTTTGTTTGGTAATTTTAACATCGTTGTTTATGGGATCTCGCTGTGAGCAAATTGGCTGCCATGTTCCCCACATTACAACTTCAAAAGGACATCATTGTCTGTGAAACACTTTGGACCATTCTGTGATCTGAAAAGGCATTATAGACATGGAGGTCCCTTTCTTTATTCCGTCTTCAATTGGGAATTAGAAAATGTGTCTGAGTTAAGTTTTCCAGAGCTGAACTTCACGAAATCAGTTGCGCTATCTGCTGTTTATATCTCGTTCTGTTAAATTCTCAGTAGGTGGGATGCAGAGTGCAGTTCCCCTGACACTGCAAAATCAAACATTGCGAAAATCCCCGGCCAATCTTTCCGGGCTGTTAAGGCTGCTACTGCTCAGATATTTCATTGGATCAAGTCACTGAACCATTAAGGAGAGCTGATTTTTCAATGGCTACACAAGCTTTCTCCATCACTTCTGTGACAGAGATTGCTGAATTATTGTCACTCCCCGAGCTCATCTTGCCAGCATGGTGAAGAGACTGATGAAACATTCCATCCCATCAGCATTGTGGCTGGATTCTCCAATCCAAGTGCCTGGAATGTCAAGGCAACGTTTCCACCAAAATTCTTGACACATTCATGTGAATGCCCCGAATTGTACGGCTTTCTAAAGTGTTCCTAAACCGTATGCTCCCATTCACAGATTAATATCAAATATCACTTTTCTTAGATTACACTTGGGAGAAATAATATAACATTTTCTTTGCACGAGAGAAGCTTTTGTACTTGCAGCAGCCTGAAAGCAACTATTCAATCGAAAGTCCATTTCTGTTCGACTGACTTTCAGATTGCTTTTGCCCCACGGAGCTGCGGGTGCAACAATGTCTGGTAAATGCCATTGTCCTACATCCTGTGTCGAGAGCAGGCACGCCTCGTCACGGTGTCAAAGGTGGCCACTTAAAATAAACGCCCCATCGCCTGAGGTGGGTCGGCAGGTGAGGGGACCCAGAGATGTGAAAAATCACTGAGGCTTGACAGCACAGGAAGCCAGGAGCCACAGGCCTCAGGCTCCAAGTCCGTCTGTTTGGCGTTTAGTAACTAAAAACATTGATGCTTTCAAACAAAATGGAAAATTAAGAACCGTGGAAGGCTGGAGTACGCAGGTCGAGAATCTTGTTCAGCCTTTAATCTGGAATTTGTGCAATTTTGCTCACCTTGACTATTGTATCAAAGCACAAGAGGTGAAAAAAAAACCTCTCCCATCAAAAAAGTAAAACAACATTACCGCCTGCTGGTGGAGGGGCTCCTTGGCATAGATTTCATTATTTACATTGTAAAAGGCAGGCAACTCTCCAGAATAGCCCTGGAATCTCCAGGACACCACTGCTAGTAACCCAGAAGGACAATCATAGGCTGTAAAAATAAGTGTGAATTAAAAAAAAAATTCCTTTATTCGTGAGTAAAATATTGGAGGAAGTGAAAAGTGACCGTTTGACTTGATGCGGCATTTGGTGTCGGGTGGTATCGCAGTGAAACCTCCAGGGATGCACCCAGGTAAAGTTGACAAGTGGAATGAAGTGGTTTAAATGTTATGGTTGCAGATTAAATCAAAATGGTTTGGGATGAGGTACATTTGGGTAACAGCGATATATTCCACATTGTAATGAGGTGCTGTCCAAAGCTGTGCAGGTTAGGTTAGGGGATAGGGTAAGGGAGTGGGCCTAGGTAAGGTTCTATTTCAGAGGGTCAGTAAGACTAGATGGGCTGAATGGCCTCCTTCTGCACTGTAGCAGTTCTATGGTTTAAGGTTCTAACTTCCTTTCTGGCCCGTTGCTATAAGCTATCGAAAGCGTGACAGTGTCCATTTTGCGTCACCTTAAGAAGTACAAAATGTTCTGACGGAAGAAGCAGCTCATCAGAAACAAGGGGCAGGTTTTCTGCGCTCCTCCTGCGTGTTTTGTGGGGGAAGAGGCGGCCTGCCAATGTCTGGGGGCGGGAACGGGACTTCCTGTTTTCTGCAAACCCTGTTTCCTGGCGGTGGGGATTCACCATCGGCGGGGCCAGAAGATCCAGCAAGCGAGAACGGTCAGAGGATACTAGCGCAGGCCTGCCATCCTCATGCTGGGCTGTGTATTCACCCTCACTGCCCCACACTGGGCTGTGTATTCACCCTCACTGCCCCACACTGGGCTGTGTATTCACCCTCACTGCCTCACACTGGGCTGTGTATTCACCCTCACTGCCCCACACTGGGCTGTGTATTCACCCTCACTGCCCCACACTGGGCTGTGTATTCACCCTCACTGCCCCACAATGGGCTGTTTATTCACCCTCACTGCCCCACACTGGACTGTGTATTCACCCTCACTGCCTCACACTGGGCTGTGTATTCACTCTCACTGCCCCACACTGGGCTGTGTATTCACCCTCACTGCCCCACACTGGGCTGTGTATTCACCCTCACTGCCCCACAATGGGCTGTTTATTCACCCTCACTGCCCCACACTGGACTGTGTATTCACCCTCACTGCCTCACACTGGGCTGTGTATTCACTCTCACTGCCCCACACTGGGCTGTGTATTCACCCTCACTGCCCCACACTGGGCTGTGTATTCACCCTCACTGCCCCACACTGGGCTGTGTATTCACCCTCACTGACCCACACTGGGCTGTGTATTCACCCTCACTGCCTCACACTGGGCTGTGTATTCACCCTCACTGACCCACACAGGGCTGTGTATTCACCCTCACTGCCCCACACTGGGCTGTGTATTCACCCTCACTGACCCACACAGGGCTGTGTATTTACCCTCACTGCCCCACACTGAGCTGTGTATTCACCCTCACTGCCCCACACTGGGCTGTGTATTCACCCTCACTGACCCACACAGGGCTGTGTATTTACCCTCACTGCCCCACACTGGGCTGTGTATTCACCCTCACTGACCCACACTGGGCTGTGTATTCACCCTCACTGCCCCACACTGGGCTGTGTATTCACCCTCCCTGCCTCACACTGGGCTGTGTATTCACCCTCACTGCCCCACACTGGGCTGTGTATTCACCCTCACTGCCCCACACTGGGCTGTGTATTCACCCTCACTGCCCCACAATGGGCTGTTTATTCACCCTCACTGCCCCACACTGGACTGTGTATTCACCCTCACTGCCTCACACTGGGCTGTGTATTCACTCTCACTGCCCCACACTGGGCTGTGTATTCACCCTCACTGCCCCACACTGGGCTGTGTATTCACCCTCACTGCCCCACAATGGGCTGTTTATTCACCCTCACTGCCCCACACTGGACTGTGTATTCACCCTCACTGCCTCACACTGGGCTGTGTATTCACTCTCACTGCCCCACACTGGGCTGTGTATTCACCCTCACTGACCCACACTGGGCTGTGTATTCACCCTCACTGCCCCACACTGGGCTGTGTATTCACCCTCACTGACCCACACTGGGCTGTGTATTCACCCTCACTGCCTCACACTGGGCTGTGTATTCACCCTCACTGACCCACACAGGGCTGTGTATTCACCCTCACTGCCCCACACTGGGCTGTGTATTCACCCTCACTGACCCACACAGGGCTGTGTATTTACCCTCACTGCCCCACACTGAGCTGTGTATTCACCCTCCCTGCCTCACACTGGGCTGTGTATTCACCCTCACTGCCCCACACTGAGCTGTGTATTCACCCTCCCTGCCTCACACTGGGCTGTGTATTCACCCTCACTGACCCACACAGGGCTGTGTATTCACCCTCACTGCCTCACACTGGGCTGTGTATTCACTCTCACTGCCCCACACAGGGCTGTGTATTCACCCTCACTGCCTCACACTGGGCTGTGTATTCACCCTCACTGACCCACACAGGGCTGTGTATTCACCCTCACTGACCCACACAGGGCTGTGTATTCATTCTCACTGACCCACACAGGGCTCTGTATACACTCTCTCATTTCCACACTCGGCTGTTTGTTCACTGGGCTGGATTCTACGCAGCCCTGCGCCAAAATCGCGGCTGCCGTGGGGGCGGAGACTCCACTTTCATGCCATAATCGGGCCTGGCGCCGACCCTGAAAATCGGCATGACCACGGAGTACGCCGCACGGCCAAGGGTCCATTGACAGAGGCCCGCCCAGCATACGTCCTCTCCCGACTGGCCGTGTTCCCGCCGGCGTGGGACTAACCACCTATTGCCGGTCGGGATGCTGACATGGTGGCTGTGGACTCTGTCCACGGCCGTCCTGGCCGGGGGTGGGGGAATTGGCGGCCAGGGGGATTTGATATGCGGGGTTAGATGCTCGGGTGCACGGCCGATTGGGGGGGTCTCCTTTCTATATGTGGCTCTGCGGTCCGGGTTGCCATGCTGGAAGCCGCTGCCGTGCTCATGCGCGTACTCCAAACCAGACGTGCGGCGGCCCATATCCGCAGCTAAAGCTGCAAGATGTACTCCAGTTCCCTGCTACCCCCCTGCAGGGCATTGAATTAGGTCAACTTTGTTTCAGGAATTTCGGGAGTAAAACTCCACTGTTTTTATGCCGGCAAGGGGGCATAGTCTCATTTTGGGAGAATCCAGCCCACTGTCTCATTGCCACACTGGGTTGTGTATTCATTCTCTCATTACAACACTGGGCTGTGTATTCACTCTCTCATTACAACACTGGGCTGTGTATTCACTCTCTCATTACCACACTGGGCTGTGTATTCACTCTCATTACAACACTGGGCTGTGTATTCACTCTCTCATTACAACACTGGGCTGTGTATTCACTCTCTCATTACCACACTGGGCTGTGTATTCACTCTCTCATTACAACACTGGGCTGTGTATTCACACTCTCATTACAACACTGGGCTGTGTATTCACACTCTCATTACCACACTGGGCTGTGTATTCACATTCTGATTACAACACTGGGCTGTGTATTCATTCTCTCATTACCACACTGGGCTGTGTATTCACTCTCTCATTACAACACTGGGCTGTGTATTCACTCTCTCATTACAACACTGGGCTGTGTATTCACACTCTCATTACCACACTGGGCTGTGTATTCACATTCTGATTACCACACTGGGCTGTGTATTCACACTCTCATTACCACACTGGGCTGTGTATTCACACTCTGATTACAACACTGGGCTGTGTATTCACTCTCTCATTACCACACTGGGCTGTGTATTCACACTCTCATTACCACACTGGGCTGTGTATTCACACTCTCATTACCACACTGGGCTGTGTATTCACTCTCTCATTACCACACTGGGCTGTGTATTCACTCTCTCATTACCACACTGGGCTGTGTATTCACTCTCTCATTACCACACTGGGCTGTGTATTCACACTCTCATTACCACACTGGGCTGCGTATTCATTCTCTCATTACCACACTCGGTTGTGTATTTACCATGAGCTGTCGGGATCAATAGTGTTGAGTGTTTTATGGACAGTTAAAAAAACTATTTTCCCACCTTTCGAGGCAATCACCTTCCAGTGTTGCCAAAAATGGGGTGGGTGTTGGTGGGCGAGGTGGCGGGCGGGGTGGGGCGGATGCGGTCGGGCGCAATCGTCCCCAATTCTTCATCAACACTGCGAGAATGCGCCTGAGACCACTTTTTGTAGCAAGAGAAAGAGAGTGGGTCAACAGGTCACATGAATCTCCTCCCAGATATGGGGCATGACTGTCTGGCTCTCCCCTCTAGTGGGATGTTCTGGTGGACCCCCCCCCCCCCCCCAAACTGCCTCGCAGAGGATTCCCCGGCGGTGGGATAGTCGAGCCACACAAATCGCCACAGACATCCCACCCACGGCCAATGGCGAACTGCCTCCGCCACTGGAAAACAAGCGCTGGATATGAGTGGGGAGGACCGAAACACTTCCCCCCCTTACCCCCCCTTGCCCCCAGCCCCCCCCCCCCCCCAGCCCCCACAGTGATCCTGACCCACTTTGTCCCTCATGAAGAAGGTGGTTTGACCATTCCTCAGTCAGCAAGCCGAGAGAATGAAACATCCCGAACCGCTGCAAAACGCATTGCGTCAACACTTATTCCCTCAGGATTTGTTTTTAAGATCGGGTGCAAACAAACGCAGAAAGATTATTGATGCCGAAATGAATACCTCTAGTTATTGTCCTTTAAAATGCTGCCGATTGATCTCTCACCGTGTTTCCTAACTTAAATTATTTTTCCTTGATAATTTTGTTGCTAACAGACTCTCGGGAGCTCCTCAGCTAAGCTCAAAGATAAATTGGAAATCTTAGCTAGGAGGCGGTAGACCCATAAATGTGGAGAGGAATTTATTCATAGCCCAGAGCTAAAAGCTACTTTCTGATAGAATGAAATTCTCAGCATCTCGTGGATGAGGCTAAGCATTTGATGCGGAAGGATCCCTGTTAAGGAAAACAGAGGTTGTCTATTGGGGTGGGGGGGGGGGGGGGGGGGGAGAATGGGGTGGCGGGGCGGGAGTGGATGCAAATATGGAGGAGTTGATGATGAATTCTTCCTATCGTGCAGGGTTGGTGGGGAAGGGGGGGGGTGATGCACAGTTTTGGGAGTGACCACATATTACAGGTTCTATCCGCGAGACACCCCACCCACCCACCCTGCTCATGTTTAGACTCACAATGCCAGTCCCACAACGAATGAGAAATCTTTTGCCCTTGCACCACTTCAGCTATTTTTCGCCCATAAAGAGGGCCCAGGAGTAATTTAAAAAGCCCCATGGCGTTTATATCAGCTTTGGGAAAGAGCTGCAATGCATAGATTACTAATACCGACTGGGCTGCGTCGGTATAAGATGTAAGAGTTTCATTTTCCTCTCAAGCTGAAGTACTGACTCTTTATAAAAGCCAGGCACCTGTAAAAAAAAATTACCTTAAATTCAGGAGACTGTCCAGATTTTTATTTTGGCTGCATCTTTAAAAAGTATTATATTAGATTGTAGGAAGTAACTAGAATAACTGTTGCTCCATTGTCTCACTGACTAAAAATTGCATCGGCCTTGTTATAGGGTGTTATTATTATGCATCTTCTTATTTATCTCCATTGCTGACATCATCAGTAAATGCTGTGACATCATTAGCAGTTGTTGCTGTTATCTGTGTATTTACGTATTTAACTGCTGTTAGTTCTGATTCTTTTCTGTCACTGTTGTTTCGATGAGTCCATACAATATTATACATTTTGTTTTTTTGTGAATTAAAGAAGATTAAGTTTCTCATGCATTGCGGCGACATTCTTGTGATCAAATTACTGCATTTTTTTGGCAAAGAGAAGAAAAAAGTTTGGCTGTGATTCTTCAAAACGGCGGCTAAGTGTTGACGCCGGCGTTAACAGGCCTCTTGGCCCAGCGATTCCGTGGCCCACAGGGGGCCAGCACGGCACCCGATTGCTCCACACAGCTCTGGCTGCTGATACGCGGCCCTGCACTTCTGGCCGCGGGACCGCGCATGTGCGCTGCGACCACTTCCGCGCCGGCCCTGCGCGACATGGCGGACCCAGACAGCCGGTGGCGCGAAAGAAGGTAGGCCCTCCCCAGATCGCGCGCGCCCACCAATCAGTGGCCTCCGATCGCTGCCTGGCCTCATGGAGGCCCCCCCCCCCCCCCCGGAGACTGATTCCCCCCCCCCCCAACCAGGACAGCCGCCGCAGCTGCGACGCCGAGCTCCCATCGGGTGACACCATACGTGAACCATGCCGGTGGGAACTCGGCCAGTCAACCAAGGAGAATCACCGCGGGGGCATCTTTCAAAGGCCCCCCAACCGGCGCTGCTTCGACCGCGCGTGACTGCCGCCATTTCTCCGGTCGCCGGAGGTTCGCGTCCCGGCGTCAGACCCGATTGCGGATCTGACGTCCCATTCACCCCCCCCCCCCTCCCCCCCCCCGCGCCGAGCGCAATTTCGGCACGGAGGCTCGGCACGGAGGCCTTTGCGTTTTAGTACTTAAACATGAAGGCCAGGATTCTTCGTTGCAGATTTTAAATGGTCCCCCTCGTGAAGAATCGGGACTGTGTCCAACTGGCATTAGATGGGGAGGGATTCATCTGGCTTGACTTTGCGAAGATAGTCATAGCGCCAAACGTGTCGGTTTCGCTGCAGTTACTGGCATCGGGCCACTATTTTGAATGTACACCCTGATCCCAGCAAACATGGACAGGCTCCCTTCCACCTCATAATGCAGATGATGACCCGCCCCCACTCTTCATCAAAGAGAGGCATGCTCCCTCCTCCCTCCCACCACAGGAATAACAGGTCACCCTCCCCCCCACACCACGCATGCTTGAGGGTGACCCATTCCCCCCCCCCCCCCACCTGACCCCATCAGCCCCCTTTCAGCCCCATCTCAGCCTCCTCCAGCACCCTAAATCCCCCACAGCTCCATTTCAGCCTCCTCCAGAACCACCGGGCTCCAATTCAGCACCCCCTTCAGCCCCCATTTCCTTCAGCTGCACCCCCCCCCCCTCAGGCCTTCCATTCAGCCCCCCCCCTTCAGTTCCCACCCTCTGGAATTGCCAATGGTGCACTGCTCCCTGGCACCATGGCACTGACTTAACCTTTATTAGTGTCACAAGTATGTTTACATTAGCACTGCAATGAGGTTACTGTAAGGGATTGACCCCGGGACCCTCCCCCAGAAAGGGGGTCCCATGGCTGGACTGCCCCTTCCAGTCGTAAGCAGCTTGAAGATCACTATCAGGCAACCTCTGTCAAGTTCCTCATCCTGGTCCGACTTTTTAAACTCTGAAGTTCCTTCTCCCTTTGAACTGCTCTGCCTGTCAGCTGATGAGCAGACCCGAAAATTCAGCAAAGAATCGAGCCAGGAACACTATCCTTTTTCTGCCATCAGCTTCCATCAGTCTTATGCTTTTGAAACTGCTGCTTTTTGAAGTCAGAGCTTTCCTAGAAAGCCCAAAACACTTGAAAAGACTTGAAATTCCCTGAGATGCTTTGAAATGGTAAGCATTCATTCAATTTTACAGTGCAGCACTTTTCGCTAGCCTTTGATTGACAGCTTAATGATTTAAATACAGCTGACAGCCGGTTTGTCTATTTATCTTTCCCTTCATGCTTGAGTGCATTTGAAATACCATCCATTGATCCTGACAGTAATCTTTATAAATATTATTGTTCTGATTGACAGCTGCTGGCCACTTCAAAGCACCTAAGTAGTTTCACTTCCTTTTCCTTAACCACAGAAATTCCAGTCAAGGAACATAGAACAGTACAGCACAGAACAGGCCCTTCGGCCCTCGATGTTGTGCTGAGCAATGATCACCCTACTCAAACCCACGTATCCACCCTATACCCATAACCCAACAACCCCACCCCCCCCTTAACCTTACTTTTTTTTTTGGGACACTACGGGCAATTTAGCATGGCCAATCCACCTAACCCGCACATCTTTGGACTGTGGGAGGAAACCGGAGCACCCGGAGGAAACCCACGCACACACGGGGAGGACTTGCAGACTCCGCACAGACAGTGACCCAGCCAGGAACCGAACCTGGGACCCTGGAGCTGTGAAGCATTTATGCTAACCACCATGCTACCGTGCTGCCCCACGTGCCCCATGTGACTCCCATCCTGGGGAGGGTCCTGGGGTCAACTCTTTAGACACAGCCCTAGCCCACTCATCCCCCAGGACCCTGGGGGATACTCCCTCTGAAGAACTAGCAGCGGCAGAGGGGCACATGAGCAATAGGCATACCCCCTTGACCACTCGGCGTTCATCGCACCAGGCTAGGGATTCACTGCCAATTTTCTCTCCGTCTCTACGTGTGTTTCCTCCAGCTGCTCCGGTTTTCTCCCACAAGTCCCGAAATACTTTGATGAATTGGACATTCTGAATTCTCCCTCAGTGTATCCGAACAGGTGCCGTAGTGTGGCAACTAGGGTCTTTTCACAATAACTTCATTGCAGTGTTAATGTCAGCCTCTTTGTAACACTAATAAAGATTATTATTATTAGTTATCGTTTTTGTGGTGAAAAGATTCCATCAGTACATCTATGGTCGTTCGTTCACCGTGTGTACTGACCACACGCTAATGATGGGTCTTTTCAACATTTTCCTCCCATGGTCTTAGCAAGAATACAGCACTAGGCACTTACATTGACAGCGTATAGTACAATATGGTGTACAGGGCAGGGGAGGACAATACTAAAGCAGACGAGGTTTTCCCTCACGGGATAATTTTCGTACCAGCGCAACTTGCCCAATCTCCAATGAATCCTAAACAAATTAAGCAGTGGACGGTCAGGGATCCTATCCGGCCACAAGTTAAGAGATTTCTGGCCATCTATCATAGAAGATGGCGGATTGAAACTTTATGTAGGCGCAAAGATGAGTTAAGCGTGCAGGTTGGTTGCATACTGTGGATGTCGAGATTGGTCATTCCAGCCCTGGTCGTTCGCAAGCAATGGATGAAATTCATGAGGCTCATCCAGGTGCCTCTCGAATGAAAGGTCTAGCTCGGTTGTATGTTTAGTGGCCTAAAATGGACCAGGGTTTGGAGAACAACGTGAAATCCTGTTCAATCTAACCAGAGAATGGCACCACGAGCACTATTACATCCTTGGGAACAGCCTGATCGTCCTTGGTCAAGACTTAATGAGACCGAATGCTCACCTGTACCTGCTACATTCAGATGGCGAAGCAAAAGTGGGAAGGAGAGGAGAAAAGCAGAAGGAGAGATATGGGGCTGGATTCTCCAATTTTGGGGCTATGCCTGGAGAATCCGTGGCGTTTTACATGGAAAAAATCGATGAGGCTCCAGTACCGATACTCCAACCGGTGAGGGGCTAGCAGCTGTGCCACATAAAATGCATAGCCTCCCCGATAAATACAGCTAGAGAATTGCCGGGTCCGTGGCCGCACATGCGCACGGCAACGACCTGCAGCGGTCGCGCCGTACAACATGGCGCCGGCCATGTGCGGACCCGACATACCAGATAGTGCCCCCCAGGACACCCCCTTGCCACCTCCACCAATCCCCTCAGCCCTTGCCGAAGCCCCCCTACCAGCAGCACGGCTCCCGCCCAACTCTGGCAGTGCTGGTCACAGTCCGCAGCCGCCACTCTGGGATCCCGACCGCTGAGGCCACACTAGTCCCGCATGGTCAGGAACAGGGGAATGGCCTTCAGGTAATGTCCTGAGACTGTCCCAAAGGCGTGCAGCATACGCCTTGATTACACCATTTTGGAGGGGGTGGCGCCTCCGAAAACATGCCCAGCCCCTGATTCGGTTGTAAAAAGGGATTCTCCGCCCGATTGTCGATTATGTAATCGGCGTGTGCAAGAAGAGAATCCCGCCCAAGATTATAGTACTAAGGAGAGACCTTTTAATGATTGTGTTTCTAGCAGGAAATTTGGCAGTAAGCAGCATTCGCTACCTGGAGTTATTCTTAACTGAAGTGGTAGAGTATCTTTGGTCGGGATATTGAACAATGGAAGAGTTGTTCACAGCCACCAAGATCATATTCATCAACGCCATGACTCGGAGACAGCAGAGATCCAGAGAATACAATAGAAAAAAATCTGGAATTTCAACAAGGAGTGGTACCTGTTGTAGCCGGACCTCTGGTGGACTCAACTTCCGGAGGGGGTGACGCTCATGCACAGATACTCAACCTACTCCTGCGCCTACAAGTTCAGTTGAACAAAGCCAAGCATCACCAGAGTTGAGGGAGTCACCAGTGATACTGCACAGATCACAGTGTAGTTGCAAAGTTCCTGAAAGACTGATGTATAATGAAGGCATTCGTTTTATTGTGCTTCTGTCTTTGAGGGGATTCAAATTTAAGAGGGGAGGAGTGTTACAGAGTGTTATTATTATTATGCATCTTATTTATATCCATTGCTGATGTAATCAGTAAGTGCTGTTGTTGTTACCTGTTTATATTTGTAATTAATTGTCGTTAGTTCCGATTCTTTTCCATTACTGTTATTTTGATGTTTGACTAGCTGCTCCTGTTTCTGAGCCCATACTATATTTTAAACTTGGTATTTTTGTATATTCAACAAGATTAACTTTTGACTACCTTTTTGTGGCCAAATGACCACAGGTCAAGTTGGATAGTCGATCAAGTTTTAAGCAGAACACATTAAAAAAATTCAAAAATTTTTATTTTGGAAAAAAGCATTTTGCTTAATACTTTTGTGATTTCTCTTCATGTGTTGCTCGAGGAACGTCCAAGTGATGAATTTGTTGCAATTCATGGCATTTCCCGGGCAACGGGCAGTACGGTAGCATGGTGGTTAGCATAAATGCTTCACAGCTCCAGGGTCCCAGGTTCAGTTCCCGGCGGGGTCACTGTCTGTGCGGAGTCTGCACGTCCTCCCCGTGTGTGCGTGGGTTTCCTCCGGGTGCTCCGGTTTCCTCCCACAGTCCAAAGATGTGCGGGTTAGGTGGATTGGCCATGCTAAATTGCCCGTAGTGTCCTAAAAAAAAGTAAGGTGAAGGGGGGGGGGGGGGTTGTTGGGTTACGGGTATAGGGTGGATACGCGGGTTTGAGTAGGGTGATCATTGCTCGGCACAACATCGAGGGCTGAAGGGCCTGTTCTGTGCTGTACTGTTCTATGTCTATATCTAACCGAGAAGGGTTCAATCTTCGACTGCCCCATTACTCCTAGTGTGCCGCAAGGGTTGGCCCTCCTCACCTCCTCCTCACTTATATGCTGCCCCACACCAACATTGCCCACACCCAATAGATCAACTTTCAAGTGTACATTGATGCCACTCAATGTTCCTTCTCCTCTGCCACCCTTGATTCCACGACTGTCACTGAGCTGTCCAGCTACTTGTCCAAGTTAATTCCTAGACCAGCCACAACTTGTCTCCACTCAGCACTAGCCAGGCCAATATTAGACCATTTGTCTCACCCTGGAACTCTGCCTCTCCTGAAACCTCTGCCCTTAAGTTGGTCTTATCCCGACACCCTAACTACGACTGTAACATTACATTCTGTAATCTCCCCTTCCTTCCCTATGTACGGTATGTGTTGTCTGTATAGCATGCAAAAAACAACACTTTTCACTGTATACTAATACATGTGACAATAATAAATCAAACCAAATCTTCCCGTGTGTCTTGAAAATGTAACCTGATGGAGTTTAAAAGGGTTAGACCAAAATCTATTAGCATCAAACCATATGCCCATTTCCAGAATCTTCTATCCCGATCTCCGTTCTGCTCCCACATCTGACCCCACTTTCTTCCATTGCCACTGAAATGCTTATCTCATATTTCACATTTCCTTTTACCATCCCAAGCTCCACCTTATGCAAATGCAAATATTTTATTATCCTTGAACTGTTGTGTGCAAATCCCATTTGACATTACACCAGCTCCCATATCCTTAGTAACCTTCAGTCTCCCAGTGTATTGACTTCAGGAATATTGTCCTCAGTCACAAATCCCTCCTGAGAGAAAGAGCCTCTGAGCCCTGGGACTGAATTTTACCTGCCCCTTGGTGACATGAATAGAAGCTGGGTTGGGAGAGGGGTCAGTAAAGTAGCGGGTAGAAGTGTCAGGGTGATCCTGTAGCTGTTCCCTCACTGGAGAGCTTTCCCAGTGGTGGGCAGGAAGTGGGCAGCAAGATGATTGACACCCGCTTTGTGGTGTTGGGGGCTTCGGGCGATTCGAAGGTTGCTTCGGGGGATGGAGAGGTGGGGGGGGGGGCTGAGAGAAGAGGCTGCCAGTTTAAAATGGCAGCCCAATCTTCTCCTGCATTGAGGAGTTCCGGTGAAGGGAGCTCCTCGGTGCAGGAAACGGGACTAAGTGCGGTCTTGTCGGGGAGTTCCCCACTGAGGCCCCAAATATAACCACAAATAGACCGCGCCCTCTGTTTCAGATTAATGTCTTCCAGTTAGATCTCTCATTAGTCGGCCTCCAGTTGGATGTCTTTTCTTTCAGTCTGTATTGGTTTTCACTGTAGACTCAACAGCATCTCGACACTTCTCGGCAGGAGTCAGAAACAGCAGGCAGGAAACATTTGGGAGAAAGAGAGAGAGAGACCAACACAAAGTTTCTCCTGTCAACATCCAGGAGCTTTCTGCTGGATTCTCTGAAAACCCCACCTGGCAGGACCCAATCAATGTCTGTTGCCGGGCAGAATCCAATCCCTGGACAATCAATAGGCCACCAACCAAACAATTGCACCAAATTTAGTGTACCCAATTCATCTTTTTTCCAATTAAGGGGCAATTTAGCCCCTTAATTCAATCCACCTACCTTGCACATCGTTGGGTTGTGTGGGGCGAAACCCACGCAAACACGGGAGAATGTGCAAACTCCACACGGACAGTGACCCAGAGCCGGGATCGAACCTGGGACCTCGGCGCCGTGAGGCAGCAGGGCTAACCCACTGCGTCACTGTGCTGCCCAAAAATCTTTCCAATTTCTTTTTTTTTATATAAATGTTTTTTATTGAGTTTTCATATTTTATATCCAACAAATTACAAATTATTAGAGGGAGAAAAAGAAAAAAAAGAAAAAATACTCAAGAATTAACATGTATATTTACAGGTAAGCATCTTCATAATAACTGTGGCCGCTCCCTTTAGCCGGATACATATTTTACATTCCCCAATATGGCCGAGGCACATGTTTATAGGCATTTATTTACAGTTTGGTTTTGGGCCTTAGCTAGCCATCAAACCCCCATAACAAACCCGTAGCCCCCCCCGGCTACCTTCCCCCGATTCCCGTCCATTTTCCCCTGGTTCTTGGCCACCCGACTATTCTTCCTCTTGTACGTTGACCACAAACAGGTCCCGGAACAATTGCATGAATGGCTTCCACGTTTTGTGGAAGCCGTCGTCTGACCCTCGGATGGCGAATTTGATTTTCTCCATTTGGAGAGATTCCGAGAGGTCGGACAGCCAGTCTGCAGCTCTGGGCGGTGCTGCTGACCGCCAGCCAAGCAGGATTCTACGGCGGGCGATCCAATTTCTGAGGTGCCATGAAGTCTGAGTTCAAAATCTAAGTCTTCATAGTGTAACATTTTGCAGCTTTTGATTTCCTTACTTCTCCTGCTCGACTTAAAGGTATGTCTTCATTAAAGATCCATGGACCAAAAATCATAATGACAAAGTAAAAGAAATAGGAAATAAGGGAATCAGCAGCAAGTGCCCTTACAGAACAAAGATAGAGATCTCCCCTTAGCGTTTTGTCAATATTTAATAACATGACCTATGACTAAGAGCTGTTAAGGTGTTACTTTACGGAAACAAAGGTGTTGATCATTAAGGAACATGCTTCTGATTTATATTTGTCCTCTGTACTGTCCGCCTGAGTTGTAACAATAATTGATGGCCTGGTCACTCTTCATATATACTTGTTGCGGTATTCATGAAGCCAGTTGATAGATTGACAAATATGTTAAGCTGAAAGCTGAGTTGTCCTTCAAGGACAACTCGTTGTGATCCGGGAGCTCCTTTTTAACCAATCTGTTTGAATAAGGCATGGGCAAGCAAAAGAGATCTCCGCCAGCGAGATCCTCTGTTTCGCCGGCAGCACACTCACACCTGCGGATTTCCTGACGGCGTGTGGGTGCCCACAATGGAAAACCCCATTGGCTGGCTGGCGGGACAGAGAATCCCCCTGCCGGCGGAGGTGCGGCGCCCCAGAAAACGGGTGCAGTGGGATGGAAAATCCCGCCCATTTTTCTTGTACTAGTTTCCTTCTTTCCTTCTCCTGAAGGCGGCAGCGCTTCCCAGGGACCTGCTTTGACTGCAATCTGGCCTGGTTGAGCATTCCCAATGGCTCGTCCCACATAAGGAGCTGTCAACCAAGAGAGACATCAGGATGCAGCCCAATCCTGATCTCAGCCAGGGTCTGCAACTGTGAATTTACAAGGACAATCACATTCCTGGCTGATGCCTCCTCAGCTAGGAGATGGAGACCTCCATTGAGACCCCAGCCTTGAGCTATCCCAACACATAGCAGGGATGAATCCCAGAATCTTCTGAATCCAGATGTTTGTAAGCATCATTAAAAATATAAAAGTTATTTCAAAATACTGATTGTAAAACCTCACATCAAACGTTTATTAGGATCGTGTTGGGTTTTGTCCAATAACCAAATTGAAATAATTCTATTTTTTCAAGAAGCCGTATATTTTTGCACGTGCACTGAAATCTATCAGACACAAATAAATTTGGGTGTATATTGAGGTCATCCAAAACTCTGCTAAAGTTCTGTTTGTCCATCAACACAGTGTTTGCTGATTTTAATTTTTCCACCATTGATTTTAATCCTTTCACCATTGGCTGCTGTGCTTGCACCTGCTCCGCCTTAAGCTGTGAAATTCCCTTCCTAAACCTTCCTTCCTCTCCACCTCTCTCACCTCTGAAGATACCTTTTTGGGCTGATATCTCCTTGTCTGTCTTGCAGTCAAACTCTGCCTGATAATGCTCAGGATATTTTAACATGTTAAAGGGCCTTTATAAGTGCAAGCAATTATCGTTGTATATCTATGTATTTGCATATTTACATGCACATGGATGTATACAAGTGATTGGCAACCTAGGCTAGTGAGAGGGCCGCATGAGTTGCACTCCCTCATCTCACTGGGCCGCGTGATTGAAATTGGGCTTGTTCACTAACCGTGACCCCAGGAATAAGATTAAATATATTTAACACATGCCAAACATTTTATAATGAGTCATAGAAAATACTCAGTCATCTATATATTATTAGAACCATCAACTTCCAATGGTGAAAACAAAATAAATATTTACACTTTGGACGCAAAAGAGTGCACTGCTCTCACAGTCAATGTTGTGAGCAATGTTGTGGGCCACATGTGTCCCCCGGGGCGTAGGTTGCCCACCACTGATGTATATACATGCCAGTATGTCTATTTATAATATATTAAAAGTCCTTACGCAGGAGGCACCGTGGCGCAGTGGTTAGCACCGCTGCCTCACGGCATTGTGGCCCCGTGTTCGATACCGGCTCCGGGTCACTCTCCATGTGGAGTTTGCACATTCTCCCTGTGTCTGCGTGGGTTGCAGGCCTTGATAAAATGGAAGAACCGGGTGACCCTTGGGTGGCAGAGGTCATAGTGGAGAGTCCGGAGTCAGTCCACTTGCGCGCTGGCATCAGGGGGCTCATTGAGCTTCCCCAGGCAGTACAAGATCTCATAGTTATAGGTGGAGAGCACAACCCTCCACCTCAAGACCTTGTCATTTTTGATCTTGCCCCGCTGCGTATTATTAAACATGAAGGCAATCGACCATTGGTCAGTGAGGAGAGTGAATCTCCTGCCGGTCAGGTAATGCCTCCAATGTCACACAGCTTCCACAATGGCTTGGGCCTCCTTTTCAACAGAGTGCCGAATTTCGGAGGCATGGAGGGTGCGGGAAAAGAAAGCCACGGGTCTGCCCGCCTGGTTGAGGTAGACGGCCAGAGCTATGTCTGATGCATCGCTCTCCACCTGAAAGGGGAGGGTCTTGTCGACTGCGTGCATCGTGGCCTTGGCGATGTCCACCTTGATGTGGTTAAAGGCCTGGCGGGCTTCAACCGTCAGGGAAAAAACTGTGGACTTGATGAGTGGGCGGGCCTTGTCCGCATCATTCGGGACCCACTGGGCGTAATATGAGAAAAACCCCAGGCATCGTTTCTGGGCCTTGGGGCAGTGGGGGAGAGGGAGTTCCAGGAGGGGGCGCATGCGGTCGGGGTCGGACCCCAGGACTCCATTTTCCACTACGTAGCCAAGGATGGCTAAGCAGTTGGTGCGGAACACACATTTCTCCTCATTGTTGGTGAGGTTAAGGAGTTTGGCGGTATGGAGGAATTTTGGAGGTTTGCGTCGTGGCCCTGCTGATCATGGCCGCAGATGGTGACATTATCTAGGTACGGGAAGGTGGCCTGCAGCCCGTACTGGTCAACCATTCGATCCATCTCTCGTTGGAAGACCGAGACCCCATTGGTGACGCCAAAGGGAACTCTAAGGAAGTAATAGAAGCGGCCATCTGCTTTGTATTGGCGGTCCTCCGGGCGGATGGAGAGCTGGTGGTAGGCGGACCTCAGGTCAACTGTGGAGAAGAGTCAATACTGTGCAATCTGATTGATCATGTCAGATATGCGTGGGAGGGGAACGCGTCGAGCTGCGTGTCCCGGTTGATGGTCTGGCTGTAGTTAATGACCATCCTGTGCTTCTCCCCAATCTTCACTACCACCACTTGAGCTCTCCAGGGGCTGTTGCTGGCGTCAATGATCCCCTCCCGCAGAAGCCGTTAGACGTCCGATTTGATAAAGGCCCTGTCCTGCGCACTGTACCATCTGCACCTAGTGGTGACGGGCTTGCAGTCCGGGGTGAGGTTTGCAAACAGTGAAGGTGGATCGACCTTAAGGGTCGTGATGCATGACCAATTGCATGAAGACGAGAGTTGGATACAACTGAGGCTTTATTGCTCTAAGATGTGTGGCCTCCCACAGCAGCTGGCGAAATGGCTGAAGCATGGAGGACACACACATTTATACTCTGCCTACTGGGCGGAGCCAGCAGGCAGGGACTACTGACGTACTTGTAGTACAGGTCCTACCATACATCACCTAGTATAGGTGGGACAGTGCTTTACCACAGGTCGTGAGGCCGCAGATTCAACCAAGGGATCTGATTTATGGATCTGCACATGACAGGTCCAGGAACTGTCAGCCATGTTGGGAGCGAGACCCCGGAGGTGGACTTCCTGGGGAAGGCATGCACACGTTCGTGAGGGGTCTCATTACTGGGGGGGGGGGGGGGGGGGGGGGGGGCAGGGGTCCGCCGAATTTCAAAGTACGGCTTTGGAGGTGGCATTGAAAATCAAGACCTAGTAACAGGGCAGCGCAGAGATGGAGGAGGATGTAGAGCCTGAAGTTGCTGAACTCTACGCCCTGAACGGTGAGGGTCGCAACACAGTACCCCCGGATTTCCACAGAATGGGATCCGGAGGCTAGAGAGATTTTCTGGGTGTACCGGGAGGGAGCAGTGCCTTATCGTAGCAGGGTGGATGAAGCCCTCTGTGCTCCCGGAGTCAAAGAGGCAGGCCGTCTCATGCCCGTTGATCTTTACCGTTGTTTTGGCGGTCGCGAGGTTGCGGGGCCGAGACTGATCCAGGGTGATGGATGCGAGCTGCGGGAGATGTTGGGAGGTTCCGGGTTGCTCAGCAGTGGCGGAGGTATCAGCGGGCAGCGAACGGCCCGACGAGCAGGGGTCCTGAGGCGCGGTCCAAAATGGCGGCAAAGATGGTGGGCAGCATCAAAGATGGCGGCGCCCTCGGGCCGCACGTGGCTTGTGGTGAAGAAGATGGCAGAGCCCCTGGATCACACGTGGGGGGTGTAGCAATGCCGGGCCTGGAAACAGCAGCAACTGACCAGGCCTGGCAGACGAAAATTAAGTGGCCCATCCTGCATCCTCTTCAGTTGCTCTGGGATGGCCTACCCTTCCAACTTTCCAATCTAGCTTCCTGTAACCCTGGTCAGAGAATCGGACATCCGGCCAACTGCTTTTATCGGCTTGGTGCGTGAAGCTGGGAATTCGCCTATCTCTGCACACCCAACGCAGGAGTAAAAGTATAGGCCTTAGAATAAAGGAAGAAAGGAAACTCCCAAATGGATCTGATTCTCTGCCTTCACCTGAGCAACAATTATACTTCTAACCTTCAGGAAATTCTTTGAGTTATACTACGTGTTCTTTAGCAGCTGATGAATATATCCTCCAATAAAGGGATTGGGTCTTGGCATTATGTGCTAGTGTACAGATCATTCCGAATGCTTTGTTCTCTTGACTTCAAATCAGGAAGGAAGTTAAAATGGGCTTCCAACTTGCTAGTACCCATTAAACACTCACGCAAATTCAAACCCTAACCCATTGTGCATTAGTCCTGCCTTAATATCGCAGCATTATTTTGAGTTTTTACAACAACTGCCAAAGGAGATTTGTTAGTCGGTACATATAATTATAAACCAGTACAAATATCTCGAGCCTGCGTGAGTTTATGTGTGGGAATGATTGTGTGTGTGTGTGTGTGTGTGTGTGTCGTGTTTGTGTGCCTTTGTATGTGTGTCTATGTTTGTATGGCAGTGTGTGTCTTTGTGCTGTGTGAGTGTGCCTGTGTGTGTTTGTGCGCGTTTGTGTGTGTGCGCCTCTATCTGGGTTTGTGTGTATCGAGGTTGTCTGTACCTATATTCGTTTGTGGCGCATATTCGTATGAATGCTTGTGCGTGAAGGTTTTTTGTTGTATTCTTTCACGGGATTTGGGCGTTGCTGATCAGGCCACCGTTTATTGCCCATCCCTAATTGCCCTTAAGAAGGTGGTGGTGAGCCGTCTTCTTGAACCACTGGGGTTCACAACGCTGTTAGGGAGGGAGTTCTGAGATTTGACCCAGAAACAGGGAAGGAACGGCAATATTTCTAAGCCTGAATAGTGTGTGATTTGGAGGGGATCTTTCAGCTGGTGGTGTTCCCATACATCTGCTTCCCTTGTCCTTCTAGATAGTGTTGCTCGTTATGCTTTCCCTTAATTTGCTCTGTTTTAATTACCTTTGCTCAAGAGTCGCCAGGTATCTTTCTGATACCACCACAGGGTTCAAAGCCAAGTACTGATCAATAACTCGATAGACCAGTTAGTAAGTTTGAAATCAATACACGTTTATTTACACACACAGTCAATAATTACTCATGCATAAACTCTACTCGCTAAACTACAACTACTACTACTAAAAGCCTATACTTAGCTTCGAGTGGCCCACCCAGTCAGAGGAACAATGGCCGTTGTCCGGTTCTGATACTGCTGGCTTCGAACTGGTATGGACTAGTAGCTAGGAGCGCCTATCTCGTAGCGTGCATTGACCTTAGACTTACTTGGTTGGTGCAGCTGCTGGGCAGATCTCTCCTCGCTGAGAGCCAAGGTCAAGAGAGCGAACTGAACTTGGGGACTCTATTTTATAGTCCCCAGGGGTTTCGCGCCCTTCTGGGCAGACCCCGGACTTGGTCCCAATTAATTGGACCATGTCCCAATCGTTCGTATTGATTTTCTCCAATACCGGAGTTGTTCCCTGATCGCTGGGCGGGCCCTATGTAGCTGTTGGCCTACCTTTGTTTTAGCTCCTACTGGCGCCGGGGAGTCTGTCCTGGTTTCGATTGTTTCAATGTTTCTTTTGTCCCTGGAGATAGCTCATTAATATGTTAATGGCTATTGGTTTCAGTTCTGTCTGGGTTCTGCAAATCTTAATACACAGGAAATCTTGCACATGCTTGTTTTCTCTGGTGTTGTCCGTTTTCCCTGCACTCCTTGCGGGTGTCCATTTTGGAATCGGGACGTGGCCACCCCAGGTGGCTACAATAGCAGAGGTCAGTGGTTTGGAATTCCAATTCTCTTTTCCGGACCTAGTATTAAACTAAGGCAGACTTTCCACAGCTAGTAATTCCTGCAACAGGTTGCTAGTCTGACACCAGGGGCTTATAGCTTGAGGGGAACCACTCCACATCAATCTCGCTCTTACCGCCAGCTATTGGCGTGTTGGAAGCATTTTCAGGTTAACACGCTCAACCTGTTTGCCTGCATTATGAACGCACCTTCCTTGGCCATCAAGTCCTGGGGTGGGATTTGAATCTGTAGGTTTTGGCTCAGAGGCAGGGATGCTACCCACTGTGCCACAAGTGGGCAGCACGGTACCACAAGTGGATAGCACTGTGGCTTCACAGACCCAGGGTCCCAGGTTCGATTCCCCGCTGGGTCACTGTCTGTGCGGAGTCTGCACGTTCTCCCCGTGTCTGCGTGGGTTTCCTCCGGGTGCTCCGGTTTCCTCCCACAGTCCAAAGACGTGCAGGTTAGGTGGATTGGCCATGATAAATTGCCCTTAGTGACCAAAAAAGGTTATGGGGATGGGGTGGAAGTGAGGGCTGAATTGGGTCGGTGCAGACTCGATGGGCTGAATGGCCTCCTTCTGCACTGTATGTTCTATGAAAACCAGGGGTTTGGAAGGTGCTGTTTAAAGAGGCTTGGTGACTTTGTTGCAGTGTGTTTCGAAGATTGTACACTGCCTCTGTGTGTCAGTGGTGGAGGGAGTGAATGTGTGCATGCTCGGCGCATTAGTGTGTTTATGTGCATATGTTGATGGGTGTGTGCAATGTTTGTGGATGTGGTTGGGGGGGTGGGACCTTGTGTGGATCTGTTTGTTTATGATTGTGAGTGAGGGATTGTGTGTGGGTATGTCTCTGTGCGTGTGCGGTACGCATGTGGAGGTGTGTGTGTGTGTGTATGTGTGTGTGGGTGGAGGAGACGTGGGGGTGTATCTGTAATTTGTCACTGAGTGTGAATTTAGATATGCGTATTTCCATAGATAGATATGTGGATTTGCATTTATGTACAACAAGGACATCCTAGTTCAATTGTTCTGCAACCAATGGTTTTACACAAGTGATCTGCTTGAACGTGGTTCTAACCCTTTAGGGTCTCAAAGCTATTCAAGGCGCTAAGATACCAGCATACCTGAGCTTGGAAGATTAGGCACTTGCCTACAGTAACCGTTCATATTTGTCCTGAGGCCTAGGGAGAGGGCTTGTTCACTAACTGCACGGTTGACCTTTGTTCAAGTTCCATTCAGCCATCACCCCTGTGCTCACTGACCTCCAGTGGCTCCCTGGTTGTCAATGCCTCCATTTATAAATTTTCATTTATGCGAATTCAATGCCGGGATTCCCTGTTCCGAGTCCACCCCGCTACCGCTGGCAGCGAGGACGAAGAAGAATCTGCGCTCAGCCAAATTTCCATTCACTGCAGCGGGTACGGGGGATCCCCGCTGGCGTGAAGGAACCGAGAATGAAAGTCCAGCGGGATTCTCCATCCCGCCGCACCCGTTTTCCAATGCGGCACAACCCCCCCCCCCCCCCCCCCCCCCCCCCCGCTGGCAGCAGGATCCTCCGTCCTGCCAGTCGGGCAACGGGGCTTCCCATTGTGGGCACCTCGATGCCGTCAAGAAATCTGCGGGCATGACTGCGCAAGCCAGTGAAGCAGAGGATCCTGCTGACGGAGAATCCAGCCCCAAATCGCTCAATGGCATCGCAGTTCCCTTATCGCCGTAACCTCCTCTGGCCCTACAACCTCCAACCCTGGCCTCTTGCACATCTTTGATTTTTATCGCCTGAAAGCTGAACCTTTAGCTGATGAGACTCTGGAATTCCCTCGCTGAACCTCAACGCACATTCTCCCTCTCTCCTTTAAGACCATTCCCTGCCCAAGCTTTCGCTCACCCTGCCTTCATATCACCTGACGTGGCTCAGTGTCAGATTGTGTTCGATAACCATCTTGCCTTCGTACCACACTAAAGGGGCCATATAAATGCATGTTGTGCTTGTTGTTGCTCAGTAGGTGGTTATTGAGAGCTTTGATGTGCAAATAGACACAGCGACACACACAATTACTTCCATCCACATTTTAAAACCTTTCATTTTAAGTTATAAACTTAGCTTCTTTCAAGTAGCATCACAACAGGACTCAGCTGAGAAATTTAAAAACAGAAGCAGTTTTGCAACAAATGTGCATTGAATTATATTTACAGAAAAAAAGAACAGATGTGGTTTGAGTGGGTGTAATTTTCAATTTCCAGCCCGCACAGGTCAGCGTAGAGCAATTCTACCTCATTAAGGATTGTTACGGCATGAAGAAGCTATGTCAATATAATGAAGCTTTCCCCAGTCCAATTTTCAAGCAAATTAATTCTGGCGTTTCAAACTGCAGCTCATCAAACATATTTGCACAATACATTATAGCCATCATAATAACATAATCCTTAAAATTAATATTTCATACAAGTGGCGTGTCTGTTTTGTTGATTAAGAACACGGAGACAAATCTGCAACTTAAACTTAATTACTGTGTGTCAAAGTGTAAAAATGGTAGTCATTTGCAACACTCTGTCGGAAACTGACTTCCAGCATTTGATTTCCTCCACGCTGATGAACAATACAGCAACAAAAAAATTCCGTTTGATTGTCGTGGGTTTCTAAACATGCATCTCGACAATCATCTTGGAACAAATGGAAGGCTGTAATAGTCCTTGTTAAATTGGTTACGGATAGAACATGGCCATGCAGTTATTTTGTGTAGTTTGATTTGCTTTTTGCCTTCACAAACCCATTACCTTTTGTGTTCTGGAGTTCTTCTTTATTGTGAACTGTTTTATTTAAGGCTTCTGTTGTCCTCCTTCTTTAACCTTGCCTAATTTGGTGGCTGTCCAAAATGGCTTCCTTGCTTAGAGGACAAGTGCCAGAACATTGAAAGCTGGTGAACAATGAAAGAATCCAGAACAAAGTGAAACTGAACAGCAAATACCATTTCATATGCCATGTGCAGCTGGCGCACTGTTTTAATTCATTCATCAGTGTTCCGAGGGAGAGAATGCATCTGAAACCTCTAAGGCTCTGAGTATACCTGAAGGAAGGTTCAAGGCATCAGCCAAACTCAACAACCTACGCTAGTCAACTCGGTCCAGTCTCTTTTTCACAGCTAACTCACCCCCGGTCCTTGAAGCTCATGAACTGTTGGTGATTTTTTAAAATAAATTTAGATTACCCAGTTATTTTTTCCAATTAAGGGGCAATTTAGCGTGGCCAATCCACCTACTGTACACATTTTTGGGTTGTGGGGGCGAAACCCACGCAGACACGGGGAGAATGTGCAAACTCCACACGGACAGTGACCCAGAGCTGGGATCGAACCTGGGACCTCAGCGCCATGAGGCGGTTGTGCTAACCACTAGGCCACCGTGCTGCCCTATGAACTGTTGGTGATGATTATAATTAATCAGCTGTGTCTATCCTTTTCACAATATATCTTTGTTATAGAAAGAAATCATAGAATCTCTACAGTGTAGAAGGAGGACATTCGGCCCATCGAGTCTGCACCGGCCCTCCGAAAGGGCACCCTATCCAGGCCTACGCTCATGCCTCATAACCCCACCCAACCTTTTGGACACAAGGGCCAATTTAGCATGGCCAATCCACCTAACCTGTACACTTTGGAAATCGGAGGCAACCCATGCAGGCATGGGGGAGAACGTGTAAACTCCACATAGACAGACACCCAAGGTAGGAATCGCATCCAGGTCCCAGGCATTGTGAGGCAGCAGTGCTAGCTACTGTGCTGCCCCGTGCTTAAGGAAATGAGAGATCAGGGAAGCCCATGTTGTGAGCTAGCCCATCCTACTACAGGTGTGTACAGTAGAGATTCTCCTACACCCATCCACAGTCACAAGATCCTCTGCATTGTACTTCTTCATCCCAGAGTTAATTCAAACTCCGGAATGCTTATCCAGTCTTACATCTCACTTTCCTCATTATTGCCTGGCTTTCTTCCTTGGTGACAGGGTAGGTGTTTTTGTGGCCCCCTTGCACCTTTATAGGACAGAAAGAAGCCCTTCCAAGGTTCTCGAGCCAAAAGGTTTTTCAGCCGCGGCTCAGTTTTGTTTCTCAATCACCTCTGAATTAGGTGGATGTAGGTCCAAGATCCCACTCCAGGACCTGAGCACAAAGTCAAGGCTGGTGCCCCAGTGCAGTAATCACGGAGTGCCGCACTGTCAGTAGTGCTGCCTTTTGGATGAAACATTAAAGTGTAGCGCAATTCAGCCAGTCACATTCCCCCACTCTATCCCCATAACCCCACAAGTTTATTACCCTCAAATGCCCATCCAATATCCTTTTGAAATCAGTTAACATTGCTGCTTTCACCACCCACTAGGTAGCAAGTTCCAGGTCATTACCAGTTGCTGCATAAAAATGTTCTTCCTCACATCCCCCCCCCCTCCCTCTGCCTCTTGGCCAAAATCATAAATCTGTGTCCCCCTTGTCCTTGCATCGTGAGCTAATGGAAACGTCATTTTTGGCTGCCTTGTTCAAACCTGTCAGAATCTTGCACCTATCTCAAATCTCCCCTCAATCCCGTTTGCTCCAAGAGGAAAAAGCCAAGACAAAATTTCCCATCCGTAAAATCCCTACAGTGCAGGATGGCACGGTGATGCAGTAGTTGGGACTGCTGCCTCACGGCGCCGAGGACCCGCATTCGATCCTGGCCCCGGGTCACTGTCCGTGTGGCGTTTGCACATTGTCCCCATGACTGCGTGCGTCTCATCCACACAAACCCAAAGCTGTGCAGGGCAGATGAATTGGCCGCACTAAAAAATAAAATTGGGTACCCTAAATTTTAAATAAAAGAATCCCTACAGTGCAGAAGGAAGCCATTCGGCCGATCGAGTCTGCATCGATCCTCTGAAAGTGCACCCTACCTAAGCCCACTCCCCCATCCTATTCCCATAACCCTACCTAACCTGCACATCTTTGGGCTGTGGGAGGAAACTGGAGCGCCCGGAGGAATCCCACTCAGACACGGGGAAAACATGCAAACTGCACACAATCACCCAAGTGTGGAATGTAACCCGGGTCCTTGTTGCTGCAAGGTAGCAACTGTGCCACCATGTCACCCTTGGAAGAATTCTGGCAGATTCTCTTGACCCCCTCTCGAGGGCTCTCACATCCTTTCTGAAGTGTGGCCTTGCTTCTGATGTGTTATCTGTGTTGGTCTAACATCAGCTGCAACTGGATGCAGTAAAACGAGAAACAGGCTTTCGGCACAGGAAATGGTCCAACACTGTTTTATTAAACCTGTTGATTGCTGTACATAATCTGCTGTGGGTTTACACTCTATTAACCTAACTGATAACCTCCTACTGGCTTGACCAGACTAGCTCTCTATCACGTGGTGATGATGTTCCTTGGCCTGTTCACTGCGACTATCTCACTGGCCGCGTCCTGTGCGAGAGGGAGAGAGCCTTAATGCCCTGTGGGCTTTTTGTGGTGGTGTCCTGTCTGGTGATTGGTTGTTCTGTGTCGTGTGTGTTCATTGGTTATCCTGTGTGTCAATCACTACCTGTCTGCATCTCATGATATACATGAGTGGATATTATGACATCTCCCCCTTTTAAAATAAATTTTGGAACATGGCTGTATATGCATGCATAACTATGTAAAGTGGGGAATGAATGAACATATGTACATGGGAAGGTGTCTATCAAGCAGATACAGAGCAAACTGAACAAAATTTACAAGATTTAAGTCTATAGATTCAGTCTTTGTGGTGGGCGACGATTTCTCGTCGATCGCCTCAGAGGTGGAGGGGGGGGGATGCCAGCACCTGGACAGGCAGGATGGCCTCCATCTCGGTGGTCTTGTGGACAGGTGGGATCGCTGCCAGATCGGTGGAGTGGACCTGCATAAGGCCGCGTAATGCCGAGGCTATCCGCAGTGCACTGCGACTATCTCCCTAGCCGTTTCCTGTGAGAGAGGGAGAGCCTTAATGCCCTGTGGGCTTTATAGTGGTGGTGTCCTGATTAGTTGTTCTGTGTCGTGTGTGTTCATTGGTTATCCTGTGTGTCAATCATTGCCTGTCTGCATCTCATGATATACATGAGTGGATATTATGACAGCTTCCACTTTCCATCTCTCAATGTCACTGTTGAGTGCAGACAGTTTTTCCGGGATTTGCCCAGGTTCTTTAAGAACTAGATTGAGGCTTGTGTAAGCTATGGGCCCTCCCAGCCAGCAGACAAAGAGGAGATTTTCATCCCTGTAGGATAGGCTAGATTTGGACCCAGGTCTCTTGTTAAAAAAACAATGAACAGAAATAGCTGAAATCTTATAAATTGGCTGTAAAATATATTACAAGCTTGAGTGTCCTAACAAGCACAGGAAATTATTGCCAATGTACCCCCTGAGGACCACTCTCTGTGCTTCTGAGGTTAGTAGCTGGAAGGGAGCGAAAGGTAAGTGATTTTTGTTTTTGTTGTTCGCATAATCCCCACACAATAACCAAAGTAAGAAGTTCCCTACTCCATTATTCACGTTTCGATTGTTGGAATCCAGGAAAAGGTTTCCCCTCTCATGGGGCATCAGCAGCGCTTTCTCCAAGAATCTTGCCAGTTGCTACGCTGCCTTGCCAACCTGAAAACCTCCTCATAGTCACCGTGCAGCATTGCCACCGGTACTTTGGCAGACACATCTCTCAACGTTGCGATTGGCCAAGCATTTGGCATCGCCTGATCACACAATCACAGGAAGGTTACAACCCGGAAGGTGATCATTTGGCCCATTGTGCCCTCTTATGCTGACATGATCCCGGGCAACCCCTCAATAAGTGGCTTACTGTTGGTATATCTGCTCGTCGCTCACTTGGTGGGTTCGATTTTGGGGGGGGGGGGGGGGGCCTGCGGAAGAGGAGCCACCGCTGCCATTAGTGTCGCAGCCAAGGAGACACACTCATCCCAGCCAACAAGATGGCAGCCCAGAGAGTGCCACCCCCGTTTGTGGACGCAAGACGTCGCGGAGGAGTGGCGGGCTACCCTGTACCCCAGGGGGGGAAGGCGGCTGCCATCCGCTGCCATACACCGGGCCTGGGCACAGGTGGCAGAGGCTGTGCGCGCTGCCGGCTCTATCGGCAGGACCGGCCAGCAGTGCCAGTCAAAGCTGGCAGCCATGTTGAGTAGTTAGCACTGTGCCCCTGGCACTAACCTCCGTCACACACACCCATAACCCCCCCACCCTCCAACCCAGAGGGCGGCAGGACCCCGACCCTGCATCACATGCCGGTACCCATACCGGCCGCCATGGCCAGGTGCCCTGGCCACTAAGGCCACCAGCTACCGAACCCCTGAGCTGCAAACGTCGGACTGTCTAAGACTGTCGTCTTCTGTTTCTCCCTCCCACGCCCCCTCCGCCCCCTGGAGGGGAACCGCCGGACCTGTGGCAGAGCAGAGGACCCTCAATGTGATTGGTGGCCCAGAGGAAAGGAAGGTTGCTGGGATGGAGGACGGCCGTGGGCGAGGAAGTGACACCCTGCTGAGTTGCGGTTCCCTGTGACATGTGTGTCAACCACCCCCAAACCAATATCAGCACCACGCCACCCCCACCCTCACCCCCACACCACACTCACCCACACCCCCACATCACCACCCCACACCACACCACCCTCGCCCCCACATCACCCTCAACCCCACACCACCCTCACCATCACCGCCACCCTCACCCGACACCACCCATTCGAGCTGGGGTCAGGGTAAGGGTAGGGGTAAAGGGGTGGTGAGGATAGTGTAGGGATAAGGTGGGGGTGAGGGTGGTTATCACGCTCACCCCCACCCTTAGACCCCCACACCAGACCAGTCTCACCCCACATCACCCTAACCCCCAGACCAACCTCACCATCACCCCTACACCACCCTCACCCCATCATCACCCTCACCCCCACCATCACCCCCACACCACCTCCACCATTACCCCCACCCTCATCCCCACACCATCCTCACCCTCACCCCCACCCTCACCACCCCTTCACCCCTACCCTCACTCCAGCTCCCTTCCAGCCTGGCTCTGTTGTCCATCTGGTGTCCCGCACCTCCAGCCAGTGCCATAGCGGGAACACCCCCCCCCCCCCCCCCCCCCGAGCCGAGCAGCAATGAGAGCAGCCCGAGACTCAGGACACCCCAGAGCTCGAGTTGGAGGATGACACTGCTTTCCCGTCACAGCTGTCTCCAACACCCTCCACCATCCCGGAGACACTCATCTTGGTTGGGCACATTAGTGACGAGACTCCTGGGATGCTATCTGGTACGCAGCACACAGCTGAACCGGTACATCAGATGGAGGTAGCAGCTCCTGAGGGGGCGACGTTCGGAGGGCAGGCCGAACCCAGGAACCAGCTGCCGTCCAGACGGTTTTTGGACTGCGGGAATGGTCAGTCCTATCGATTGTGGAGATGCAGGTGCAGAGCCAGGGTATACATAAGGGGTTGGCGGAGAACATCTAGCACCTGCACGTGCAGTTGGAGGAGTCCAGCGGAGTACAGGAGCGATCATGAGTGCCACCCAGGCCAACGCTGCACGGGCGGCGTCTGTGTTGGAGGCCTTGGGGGGGGCGACGTTTTTGGCTATGGATCAGCATGTCCAATGCCTGGAGCATTCCTCACAGAGCCACTTGGACATTCCACAGTGTGGCCCAGTCACAGCGGACCATGGCTGGGAATGACAGCGGCATTGCGCATGCACAGTACAAAGATGTGCTGGTCAGGTGGATTGGCCACGCTAAATTGCCTCTTAATTGGAAAAGAAAAATAATTGGCTACTCTAAATTCAGTGTTAAAAAATGTTTAAAAAAATACTCCATCAGGAGAATGCTAAATCAGAAAACCCAGGCACCGGTTTCTCACCGTGCAAAACCCTTTCCTCAACTACTGCGTGAAAGCATTTGCCTCCGCAGCAAATCTTCGATGAATTTTACTCATCAGCACCGTGGCTTGGGTTATAAACCCGTCTCTTCCCCCTCTTTCATCCTGATCTCGTATTGGACGCAAGCTGCAGAACGGGGCAGCACATTTACGATGTTTTTTTTTCTAACTCAGCAGCATTATCAAATATCTGTAAATCTATAACGAGAAAGCACAGCGAGGCACTCATGTCGGTTATATATTTTTTGTCAGCAATCAAGCTTGGAAGATTCCAAATATTTTTGTGCATTTTACATGGCAAGAACGCATTTCCCAGCGCTCCGTTTTGCGAATCTTTGGGCAGGAATCCCATTTGGAATTGCAGTTTCCGTTGATTTGATTCTAAAGGTTGGCTTTGTTGCGGTTAATTGCTGGAACCCTTTTAATGCCAAGGAGTGGGACCTCAGCCTGTCTTACTTAGCAAATGGATGAATCATTATGTGGGCAAATGAAATGCTTTGAGAAGTCAGGATTGTATGGAGGGATGTAGATGGGAGAAACAATGGGATATCTGACTTTCTTCTTTCACTCCTTTATTGCAATGCTTTATTCAATTGCCCAGGCATACAGGATAGAGAAGAACAATCCGATTCTAGTTTCCTGAAGGTCAACCGTCTCGCTGCGATTCTGCTAACCATGACCCTGGAGCCTGTTAGTCCTTGGTCTGTGCTCAGATTGTTTGATTCCTTTCAGGTGTTAACCTGCCCACGATTCTCGAGATGCAGGGAGAGAGAAAAATAATTCCTGCTTTTCTATTCAAGAAATTTGTAAAGAAATAAAAGAATAAACAGTGAGTTTGAGATAATCGGTAAGATTGAACACAGAAAAAGGCGGTTTAGTTTAGTAAGGCGGAATGTTCTGATCTTTATTTATGGAAGTATATACCTGGGATCTGCTTCTTATTTACTGTTCAAAATGTGACATCTGGCTGACAGTTCTCATATTTCTAGTGTTCTATTTATAGGTTTGTAGATTTTGTGGATATATATGTTCAGGGTTTTTTTTAGACCCTGCAACACAGGAGACTAGTCAACCCATTGTGCCTGTGTCCAATTATTTCCTCTCCCTTGTTTTTTTGCCTTAGCCTTGCAATTATCTTCCCCTTTCCAGTGTTTACCCAATTCCCTTTTGAAAGTTACCACTGAATTGGTTTCCTCGGGAGGAATTTTGCATCCCCAATGCTTGGCAGTACAGGTACAGAACTGCTTTGGGACATCCAGGGACGATGAATAAGGAATAGGTCAGTACCCTACTCTACTCCAAAATCAGTAGTGCAGCCAGTGTAATGGTCATCCAGGGCATAAATGAAGAAATGGCAACATATGAAGAAACTATAAAAGATTTGGATATGGTGGCACAGTGGTTAGCACTGCTGCCTCATAGCTCCAGGGACCTGGGTTCAATTCCAGATTCGGGTGACTGTCTGTGTGGAGTCTGCACTTTCTATCCGCGTCACCGTGGGTTTCCTCCGAGTGCTCTGGTTTCCTTCCACAGTCCAAAGATGTGCAGGTTAGGCTGTTTGGCCATGATAAATTGCCTCGTAGTGTCCAAAAGGTTAGGTTCGGGGGAATGGCGAAAGGGTGGAGACGTGGGCTAAGTTGGGCGTCGGCAGGAACCCGGCCGGTCGTCCGCAGAGAATCGAGGTGGAGGGCTCTTTCAATGGCCCCCGACTGGCGTTGTGTCGACCGCGCGCGCGTGACTGGCGATGATTCTCTGGTCGCCGGAGAATCGTGGGATGGCGTCGCGGGTTCAACGCCCCATTCTCCGTCCCCGCGCCAGGTGCAATTGCGGCGTGGAGGCTCGGAGAATCCTGGCCTATAACTCTGATATTTTTGTTGCAATCCCAAAGATTTCTCCTCAGCAATCCAAGGCCCATTTTGCTTTGGATGTTACCTGTTGAAAGTGGAGCCCCACTAAAGATTGTTTTTAAGGTGAACTCTCAGGTATTGTTGTGTATCTCAGGGTTCTTCAATAGTTTTTGCCCAAGACCCCTTTTCACCAACCGGCCACCTTTCACGGCCCACGATGGCCGGCCTTCGCGGCCCACGCTGCCTAGAACTTCACAACCCACCAAAGCCAGATGGTAGTGGAGTATGTGGGGAATATAAGCTAACCATAAATCAGATGCTGGACGTAGTCCACTCGATACTTTGCTAATTGTGGGTTTTCTGTTTACAATGCTGTCGGAAGGCCAGAGGTTAGATCCAACAAATGCCTATCTGCAACTTGAGTTAGACGATGAGTTTAAATGATATTTGATTATTAATGTACACAAATAAATAATCTTTATTATTGTCACAAGTAGGCTTACATTAAAACTGCAGTGAAGTTACTGTGAAAAGCCCCTAGTCACCACAATCCGGCGCCTGCTCGGGTGCACAGAGGGAGAATTCAGATTGGTTCCAGAAGCTGCCTTTTGATGCTATTTCAGCCCCTGGAATTTTCGACGGGGTGATGAACCATGTTTTGAAAGGAATTCGGGGAGTAGTGTGCTAATTGGATGACATATTTATTTAAGCTCCCAACAGGCAGGCTGGGCTGAAATAGAAGCTCCAAAATGTGGAAAAGCGTAGAGTCCAGATGAAGGCTCATAAATGGGAAGTGTTTCATTCTGCAGAGCATTTGGGTCACAGGGAAGACAAAGATGGGTTACATCCGACCAAGAGGAAGGTTCAAACAATACAAAATGCGTCACAATCCCAAAATCTATCCAAGCTTAGAACATTTTTGGGCCGAGTGAATTATTAGGGTTAATTCATACCAAATGCAGCAATCTTACTGCACCCACTAAATGTACCCTGGAGGAAGGCTGTTCCATGTATTTGAACAGGAGAGTGTGACAAGAACTTCTAGCTGCGTTAAAGTAAATTGGTAAATGGAACAATCCATGTACATTATGACATCTCAAAAAAGATTAAGCTAGCATGTGATGCCTCTCTATATGGAGTAAATGCTGTGATCTCCAATATGTTGGATAATGGTGAGGAGAGATTTGCTCCACGCATCACAGTGCCCGTGAGCGGAATTACGCTCAGACAGAACATCATGGCACTGTGGGTAACCGCCCTACCTCTGAGCCAGAAGGTTTAGACTCAAATCCCTCTTCATGACTTGATGGCCAAAGAAGGCACACAAATAAGGTGGCAAAACTGGCTGATTATCAACTTGTAAATCCTTCCAATGCATGCCAATGGTAGGTGGCAAGGATGAGCAAGATTCCTGGGCAGCCGTTCGATGGAAAGAACGCTGTAGCATTGAAGCCTGCAAAAGGCAAAAAAAACCCCGATAGTACCGTGCCAAATATAACCAGGGACCAACATTGAAGTCCATGGTTGCCAATGCTCTCTCAGGAAATGGTACCCGGAGATAGAGAGAGGGAGCAATTGATGTTTGGAGTAAGGAGATTTCTGACTTGTCTCGTCATAGTTTCATGGTTGAAGCTATGGTTTGTATGTTTCTATGTTCCTCGAGGAGGAAAGTGGAGATAAAGCCACAATCAGATCAGCCATGATTTTATTGACTGGTGGAGCAGGCTTGATGGGCCGAATGGTCTACTCCTGCTGCTATTTCTTATGTGGTGAAGGGTGGGGGGGGGGGGGGGGGGGGGGGGTGGGGCAGTGATGGGGTGGCCGAGCACCAGTCCCCCTTCAGTACGGGTTTTAGTGTGGAGAACAAGGGCAAGAATTCTGGCGATTTTCCCTTCCCTAATACAGGAGTGCTTGGTGAATTGTGGAGTTCCCTTCTCGTGGCCTGGCTGACTCCAATGCAGACTGCGGATAGAACCTGGCACCTTCCTGGAACAGTCTGCGTTGGGATTCGATCATTAAATGCCATAATCACTCTTTTTCTTTTCCTCTCAGTCAAACACAAGGATAATCGGGCCGCACAATAGGAAGCATAAAGTCTGACGCTAATTAAAAAATCCAGTCTACAGACGATAGAAGCGTGCCAGCAGAGTGACGCCACCCCAGCTGGCATCACCTTGCTGGTATCTCCATCTCCCCCCCCCTGGCAATGTCAGCAGCAGCTGGAATAGAGACGTACCAGGAGGTCGAGTCCATGAACAGGTGCAGCGCTGACAAGTGGGAGATTGGCACCGTAGCTTGTGCCCAGGCAGCCGAGCCCCTCATTCCAGCAATGCGCCCGAGAGCGCCCGATTCACAGTCACACGCCACTCTCGTGCCAGCTCCGCACTACAATCCCGGAGAGGGAAAACGATTGGGAGGGAGGGGAGGCGGCTACGAACGGTGCTGGCTTGAGCTGACTTTGTCCTGTAAATGCTACCGAGGACAGGCTGCCAATAATCTTTCAGAGAGTGCTTTCAGAGAATTAGCTGGATCAGTCCATTTTGTGCGGAATGGTGCAACGTTCTGACATCTCCATCTGAGAAGTTATCCTGCACACAGAGAAATGTGTTTCATGAACGTTAGCTTCACGGGGCCCAATCAGCCCAGCACGATTTCACTGTCCCACCTCTGAACAGTTGTGCTGTTATGTGGCAGTCGAATTGTGTGAGTGCTCCACTCAAGGAGCTCATCTTGTGTGAGCCCAAACTAATAAACTAGCAGGTGCATGGCATCAGATCCCACGGCAGTCCTCACCAGACAGGTAGAAGTACACATGTGCTGCAAGCCCAGACTATTCAGCTAACAGGAGCATCACAGTCCTCACTGGACATCGAGCTGAAATTTTTAGTTGGGGTGACTGTGCGTTGATCAGAAGCAGCTTGCTAATATTGATCTCTGTAGGAATGTACTCCCGGAGGATTCTTTACTGGAACAACAGAACTTTATTGTCAAGGGTGTTTCATGAGCTGCATGCTTGCAGCTTGTCCACACAATCCACCATTAGGAAAAAACTCCTCCCCCTCCTGGAGAGATTCTCTGCTTCTAGGTTTTGATTGGTTGTTCAGATCCCAGGACCCTTATTCAGTAAGGTTGCTCTGAAAGGAACAATCGCCACATAATGGCATCAGATCCCACGGCAGTCCTCACCAGACATGTAGAAGTACACATGTGCTGCAAGACCAGATTATTCAGCTAACAGGAGCATCACAGTCCTTACTGGACATCAAACTGAAATTTTTAGTTGGGGTGACTGTGCGTTGATCAGAAGCAGCTTGCTAATATTGATCTCTGTAGGGATGTACTCCCAGAGGATTCTTTACTGGAACAACAGAGCTTTATTGGATCCGACTTGATCCACTATTGAAGTTTCTCACATGTAACAGCCGTAACAGCCTCCCCGAACAGGCGCCGGAATGTGGCGACTAGGGGCTTTTCACAGTAACTTCATTTGAAGCCTACCCGTGACAATAAGCGATTTTCATTTTCATTTCATTTCATTTCATTTTCATGTGTGCCTTCGTCTGCTGTAAATGTCCACGCTCAACAATGTGAACCGTGGCTCGCTTTCTGATTACATTGTCTGGCTTCTATCCTCCCAGTCAAATTTAGAAACAGGAGGCTCAGTCTAGTTCTGTGACAACGTTTCATTAACAGCTACGGTGGTGGAAGTCCTGTTGTTGCATGTGGAGTGGTACGATAGCTAAGGAGGAATTGTGAGATTTTGGTCTTCAACATTCCTTCTGACCGTTTCTTTATACCGTACATGAAAGCTTGGATGGCTCTCTTAGTTCGTCCATTTGATGCTGGATGGTAAGGTGCAGTCCTAATGTCTTTAGTACCCTTGAGAGTGGTGAGGTTTTGGAACGCAGCACTTGTGAATATGGCCCCATTGTCTGATACCATGGGCTGGATTCTCCGTTTGAGACAGTAAGTGCTGACGGCAGGACTGAATCTGTGGTGTTCTACGACCACGGAATCGGCTGGCTAGCACAGGCGCCTCATGGAACTGGAGCAATTACAATGTAAATCGGTGTCCGATTTGCCAGGGTTGGGATTGACATGCGAGAAGCTGACACTGCAGCCGCAGATAAGCGCTCCACTCCCCACACACACCCATTCCAACCAACAAGATGCAGCCCAAACAGCGGCACCCTGGTTCACAGATGTGGAGCTCGAGACCCTGCTAGACTGTGTGGTGAAGAGGCGGGCATCCTGTCCCCGGGGTTAGAAGGAAGCTGCCACCCGCTGCCGTACACCGGGCCTGGGCACAGATGGGAGAGGCCATGAGCGCCGTGGGCCCCAACCCCAGGTTTCGCCAGCAGTATCGCAAGAAGCTGTGCGACCTCCTCAGGGCAACAAGGGTGAGTAGCCAGCACCGTGCCCCTGGCGCCAACCCCTGTCCCACACACCCGTAATCCCCACCCAACCACACCCGGAGGGCAACAGAACCCAACCCGCCAGCAGTTTGCTTGCATCCCACCCTGCACCACATGCCGACCCCCTGTGCTGCCCGCGTGTGGCTGCCTAACACTGTGCCTTTTCTGTTTGCCACTCCCCCAGGCGAAGGCGGCGCATAACCACAAGGAGAGGGAGAAGACTGGAGGGGGCCCACTGGACCTGCGACCCCTCACCGGTGCGGAGTGGCAGGCACTGGACCTGGTCGGTGGGCTCAGAGAGAGGGCAGTCACCAAGGTCGAGGTCAGCATCGGGAACCAAGTGAGTCCCCACTGAGTTGCCATGTCCCTATGGCACATGTAGCACAACCCACAAACCACGCTCGCAGCACCCCACCACCCCATGCCACCCCAACCCCCCACCATCCCCATACCACCCCAACCCCAGCACCCCGCCATCCCCATACCACCCCAACCCCAGCACCCCACCACCCCATACCACCCCAACCCCAGCACCCCACCATCCCCATGCCACCCCAACCCTAGCACCCCACCACCCCATACCACCCCAACCACAGCACCCCACCATCCCCATGCCACCCCAACCCCAGCACCCCACCACCCCCATACCACCCCAACCCCAGCACCCCACCACCCCCATGCCACCCCAACCCACCACCATCACCATACCACCCCAACCCCAGCACCCCACCACCCCATACCATCCCAACCCCAGCACCCCACCACCCCATACCACCCCAACCCCAGCACCCCGCCATCCCCATACCACCCCAACCACAGCACCCCACCATCCCCATACCACCCCAACCCCAGCACCCCGCCATCCCCATGCCACCCCAACCCCAGAACCCCGCCATCCCCATACCACCCCAACCCCAGCACCCCACCATCCCCATACCACCCCAACCCCAGCACCCCACCATCCCCATACCACCCCAACCCCAGCACCCCACCATCCCCATGCCACCCCAACCCTAGCACCCCACTACCCCCATACCACCCCAACCCCAGCACCCAACCACCCCCATACCACCCCAACCCACCACCATCCCCATACCACCCCAACTCCAGCACCCCACCACCCCCATGCCACCCCAACCCCAGCACCCAACCACCCCCATACCACCCCAACACCCCATACCACCCCACCACCCCCACACCACCCCAACCCTAGCACCCCACTACCCCCATACCACTCCACCACCCCCATACTACCCCACCACCCAGCACCCCACCACCTCCACACCACCCCACCAGCCCACCTCCCTCACACTACCATCCCAACCTGCTCGCCAACCATGCATCTGTCTTGCGTGTTGGAGGATCAGCTGGCGATTAGGTGAGCCCTTCTGGTGTCGCTGGCCCTGGCCACAACCCCAGGACAGATCCAGCGAGGGGACAGCAATGGGCGCAAGCCCTCAGAGCACCAGTCTGGAGACAACACTGACTTTCCATCGCAGCTGTCTCCAACATCCTGCACCATCCCAGAGACATTCACCTCGGTTGGGCACGTCAGTGAAGAGGCTCCTGGGGCACACTCTGGTGCACACCACGCACGCTCAGCGGTACATCAGGTGGTGTTAGGAACCCCCGAAGGGATGGTCGGCTGGAGGGCGGCCTGACCCCTGGTCTCAGGCGTCTAGAACGGGAGGTCCCATCAATGCTGGAGATGCAGTCTCAGAGCCTGGGACAACGTAAGAGGTTATAAGCAACCATTCAGCGCCTGCAGATGCAGTTGGAGGAGTCCACCCACCTGCAGGGGCATGAGGCGGTGCCGGCCGTGCGTGCCACCCAGGCCAACACCACACGGGTGGCATCCATGGTGGAGGCCTTGGGCCGAAGGTATCAGCTAAGGGTCTAGATGTCCAAGGCCTGGGCACTCTGTGTGGCCGGTGGCTGGGGCAGAGGACAGGGCTGCCCTGTACCAGGGCAGCTACATATCAGGGCAACCTGGACATCAGTGCTCCAGAGCTGGGCCCAGTCACAACGGCTCATGGCTGCAGGCGTCGACAGCATTGCCCGGGCGCTGGCTGACCTGGCACAGTCACAGAGGGACGTAGCACAGTCCAAAGGAAGGTGGCCCAGTCACTGGCTCCATGGCCGTGAGCATTGAGACCCTGGTCGAGATGAGAGGGGGTCTCCAAGACTGGCAGGCGGAGGTGGTCCCCCAGAACTCACTCTGACTGCACCCCCATCCCAAGGAGTATCCCAGGAGCCATTGGGCACCCGGAGGGAGGGGGAGATGATAGGGCCGGTGCTGGTAACCCCCGCAGAGGAGGTTCTGGAACATCGCAGCGCCTCAGACTCCCCACTCCTGTCCCTGAGGCACCCAATGAGCAGCAGGCAGAACAGGGTGGCACCACGCCACCTAGGATGCCCTAGAGACTGTCGGGCCCTTCCAGGCTTGGTCACTCCAGAGGGGACCCAGGTCACAGAGTGGGAATAGCAGTAGGCACTTCCGCCCCTCATGTACCATGTGGGGTTCAACCTAGACATAGTGTTGGGCCCGTAAGGCCAGAGAGTTAGACACCAGTTAAGTTGGCACCAGTACAGCACACAGGATAGCGTTCGGGGCAAGGGCCCAAACCTAAACATATATGTTCAATGTTTCACAATAAACACCTGTTCACAAACGTTTCGACCTGCCTCGGTGCTCTGACAGAGGGTGTAAAGGAAGGGCTGGGCTGGCTGCAGAGGGGGTGCTGGGGATGGGCCAGGGCCCCCAGGTCAGCCACCGTTCACCACCACATTACCCGGCCACACCCCCATTCCTCTATACCCCAGCCCCCTGTCCCCACCTCGGCAACCCCAAAGGCTCGATGGGATCGTGTGATGGAATGGCCAGCTTGCATGCAGGGATCACCCAGGTGGACGCTGCAATGTACTGCTGTGGACTGTCGTCAGATGTTGTCGAAGGATACGGAGCACCAGAGCTCATCACAGAGTGGGTCTTCATCATCCTCCATCCCAGACCCGCTGTTACTGCCAACCCTGCCGACCTGAGGCAGGATGAAGTTGTGGTGGGGGGAGGGGGGGTGTTCGTGCAGGGAGGGTGGATAGGGGTGGGTTGTTTGGCTGGGGATGTTCATGCCGCCATCGGCCAAGCCCCCTAGCCGGTGAACCTGGAGGCGATTAGAAACCCCATGTGTGCCAGCCCTGGCACGCACATTGTGTGTCCTCCTTTGCCTACCTGGGCCCCATGTCCTGCCCATCCTGGCCCTCCTCCGCATCCTCCTCATCGGATAAGGTCTGCAGTTCATCCTCCTCCTCCTGTGCGATCTTGTGGAGGATGCAGCAGGCCACCATGATGTGGGAGACTCAACTAGCGCTATACTAGAGGACCCTTCCAGAGGGGTCCAGGCACCTTAACCGCACCTTGATGCCGAAGCATCGCTCGATCATGCCCCTGGTTGTTGCATAGGAATCGTTGTAGCGAGTCTCTGTCAGTCTGTGGCCTCCGGATAGGTGTCATCAGCCACAACTGCAGCAGATAACCCACATCACCCAAGAACTAACCCCTCCACTGGGGGTGTGCCTTGAAGATGTCGGGAATCGTCGAGTGTTCCAGGATCAAGGTATCATGCACGCTGCCCGGGCATTGGGTGCAGATGTACATGATGTGCACCTTGTGGTCACACACCATCTGCAGGTGTGAAGACCACCTCCTCAAGCATCAGTGCTCATGGGGGACATGCATCCCGGTGCTTATCCACTGTACCTGGGGCGTCTTGGCGATGGCGCGAACTCCACTGCCTGGGCATCCTGGTGGGTTCGGTTGACATTGAAGCTGGTACATTGTGCCCACCAGGCATATAGGATCTCCACCATGGTACGGATGCACCTGTGCACTTAGGTCTCCGAGAGTCCGGACTGGTACACACTCGGCGCCTGGAAGTACCCAATGGGAGGAGTTCAGGGCGACCATCACCTTGATGGTCACTGGGAGCAGGTGTCCTCCCTCATATCCCCGTGGTTTCAGGTCTGCCATTAGCTGGCAGATATGCCATACAGTCTCCATGCTCAGCCGGAGTCTTCAACTACATGCCCGGTCCAGCAGGTCTAATGACAGATTCGGACGGTACACACGAGGCCTAATCTGATGCCTCTTTCCCACTTCCTCCTCGGGCTGTTGGGCGGTTGGCACTCCATCCTTACCGGTTGCTTCCTGTTCCTCTGGGTTAGGCTCTGCTGCTGTAGGGCCTTCTCTAGCAGCTCCTGCTTGTACAGCCTTGGTCAATCCCCCAGGGCTCCAGTGGCTATTATGTTGGTAACCATTCCTAGTTAGATTCCAATATCCATTGTCTGTAGGGGATGAAAGTCAGACATGTTTGCATGAAGTGTGCCCCCGTGCCCAGCCAGGTCCATGGGCTGCACAGTTGTTCCAGCCTTCACCGTAGCCCCTGCCCCCACATACCCCCTTTCCCCCTTCCTCCATCTCCACACTCACCCCTAACTGTTCCTCTTGGGATTCTGCCTTCCGCGCCTCACCCATGGCTCCGTTGCTGCCCGGCACCGCGGGAGCCTCTGGCCCTGGCACCCGTCTGGGGAGGGGTTGTGGAGGCTGTTGTTGAGGTGGAGGTGCGTTCTCGGGAGGGGTTGGGGGTGGGGGGCGAGTAGGATGGGTGCACCCATACCGCAGGTGTCGCTCTACACAAACACGGGCCATGGTGGGCGGTCAATGGGGTGCGCAGTAAGGTGACTACCTTTGCAGGCTGCAGCAATGGCAGCCTGTGCCTGAATATCCCTGTCGGCGATGTCACCCTGACACAATGGCCAATACCCTGGTCACCCCTCCCCCACCCCCGTCAATCCTCCTCTCCCAATTCACAAGCAAAAACATTGCGCCCAGGAATAGACCAACATAATCAATATAGATTCACACCCATGGCCGACCAGGCTATTCCTAGGGTGCAGAGGAGCTGTAGCAGGCAACCATTGTTGCAGTTGGCACCTTTGACAGTGCTTAACTAGTTTCTCGATATCAGCATCAATACAAGACCACCACCCATAACTCCTGGCAAGCATCTCCGTCTTAGAGGTGCCAGGACCATATCTTCGAGCACTGTATAATTCACGTGGGAGCAGCTCTGTGCTTGGTATAGGAATTAGTACTCTTGCTCCCCAGAATATAATGCCATTGTGACAACTCCATTCACCTCTGTGAGTAACAAACTATTTCATTTCCTCAGAAACTGGCTCATTCACCCATCCAGTCAGTATCCTGACTCCCATTGTCTACAGAAGAAATGGATCTCGATTGGTTCAGTTCCTGATCTTCTTTGTCGAGGCTGGCAATGTATCTAAAAATTCAATGTCATGATATTTTCTTGTGGCCTTGGAGTACATGTGACACTTTCTTGAAAGGATAGCTGGCGAAGAGCATCCTCATTCACTATGTGTATCCCACAACGGTGCTTGAAAGTATATTCATAGGTGGCCACCCATCGTTAAATTCTTGCCAAGGTTAGTGGCGGGGTCACTCTGTCCTCTTTGAAGAGACCCAAAAGCATTTTGTGGTCAGAAACAATGGTAAAGTGTCCATCATGTAAGTACCGGTGGAATTTATTGATGCCGAAGGCAATTGATAGTCCTCCCTTCTCTGAGAGAGTTCTATCGATCTTTCAGAACACCAAATGGACGGGCATTACAGGTCAATATTAATTCTTTAGGTTGAAGTGCAGTAATAAGTTTGAGGAATGCAGTAATAAGTTTGAGGAATGCAGCAATTGCTTCACTCTGTTGAAAACTTCCTCCTGGGAGGTCTTCCAAAATTGTAGAAGGGACTTTAGTGTGCAGATTAGTTGCCTGCATTCATTTTAACGAGCTGACATCATGCAAAGCATGATGGATATTTAGCCTTATTTGAGCCAGGGTTCTGTATTAAATAGCCAGAAGGTCATACAATGTAAACAAGCGTACAGCTGCACATTGTTTTGCTGACAACATGATTTTTATGCATGGGACCCAAGGTTTTATTGTTAAAACATGACTCCAGCCTGCTTGTTTTTATGCCTCTCTCCCTAATCTAAAGAAATGCCTTTTGTCCCAGATATTGCTTACTGTATGATATAACTGTTTTTACTCTGTAATACAGGGCATTTGGAATGACTGCTGTCTCTCCAGCCCTCCTCAAACTTTGTGTTTAATTCAAAGACCTTTGGCGAAAACTCGAAGTGCTGACTTATAATTTCCACGACAAAGACCAATGTGCAAGAGGACCAATACCATTGCTCTGTCTGAGTCCTGCTCCCTCCAACACCTGCTCTTTTTAGGAAATTCTTCAGAATAAAGAGACAACCACTATAAAAAAACCTGCAGTTAAAAAAGATACCTGCTCAAAAGAGGAGGTACTTCAGAGTTAATGGACCCCTGTAGAACTATACAAATAAACAACAGTAATTTTCCTTTGAAATTGCCTGGACCAGTCAATCAAGAGGTTTGTAAAAGGCAACGGACTGTGAAATTGAATGTAAACAATGCAGTTCAAAACTTTTAGGCTTCTAAGCATGCACCACATTAAAGGGGAGACCATTCCTTCATCTTGCAGATCTTTGATATTGGAAGAGAGTTTAAAAGTTTTAGGGATACAAATCTTCAAATTCTTCTCACCGATCTTTGATCTTGACAAACTGAAAGACAATTTAATGATTTTCAAGACTACAGATCGGAAGGCCAGATAAACAACCCCTTTGCAGGAAAGACCCCTGACCTGAGCACCTCCAGCCCATCCCCACCCAAGCCTCCCAACCCCCACCTCCCGCGAAGGATACACCTCGGCATACTGAAGGCAAGTGTTTGGACTCCCCTTGGAGTCCAAGATGCCAGGTTGGCTCTACCAAGGTACTGGGTGAGAAGGGCGTGGGGGGGGGGGGGGGGAACTGATGGTGGAGGCTGAACGGGGGACTGAGGGGGTACTGAGGGGAGCCTTGCCAGCGATTGGCGGGAGTCTTTGCCAGTGATTGGGGGGAACTTGCCAGTGATTGGTGGGCCTTTGCTAAAGATTAGAGGGGTGAGTCTGCAAAATTATTCTGAGATGGGAAAACCCTTTAAAAAGGGCGAAACTATCTCTGAAGAGCGGAACCTTCAGCGAGTTTAGGACCCACCCCTCTCAGATCTAGCATCGATCGCGATTTTTGGAAAAACAATTTCGAAGTGCCATTGAATGTGACGTCAGCTTCTTAGCACCAGCGGTAAACAGTCCCGATTCTCCGCTGGAGAGAGCACTGTGACTGAAAACAGGAGAACTGCTCCCAATGCATAACTGTTCCAGAAGGAAGTCATTCAGCCCATCGAGTCTGCCCCGGCCCTTGGAAATAGCCCGCTACTTAAGTCCACCTCCACTCTATCCCCGTAACCCAATAACGCCACCTAACCTTTCTGGACTCGAAGGACAATTTAGCATAGCTAATCCGCCTTACCTGCACATCTTTGGACTGTGGGAGGAAACCGCAACACCCGGAGGAAACGCACACAGACACGGGGAGAACGTGCAGACTCCACACAGACAGTGACCCAAGCCGGGATCGAACCTGGGACCCTGGAGCTGTGAAGCAACAGTGCTAACCATTGTGCTACCCTGTCGCCCACCTCGATGAAGCTTCGGTGTTTTGAGCCTGAAGTGTGACCTTTTTCTAACTTATGGGAACTTGAAGACCTAGCATGAGTGAGTGGATGCTATCTGTGCTCCGATTTCAGGTTTCAGCTTCAGATGTATGGGGTGTCAGCTTATTTCTCACCCTCTTCCTGGAGTGTATACTAAACTCCAGAGTAAGAAAATTCTTGTTGAGGGATAACCATATTGGCAAAAAGGACAATCACTAAATTAGAATACAAATTGTTATGGCTTACTGAATCATAAAGATTGATACATAACTTTTTATTAGTCAAGACATGCATGCTACATGAGTTCAACGTAGGTCAGTCTATCTTTCTCGTAGATGCCAGGACTTCTGGGCTCTTACATAGAACATAGAACAGTACAGCATAGAACAGGCCCTTCGGCCCTCGATGTTGTGCCGAGCAATGATCACCCTACTCAAACCCACGGATCCACCCTATACCCGTAACCCAACAACCCCCCCCCTTAACCTTACTTTTTTTTTAGGACACTACGGGCAATTTAGCATGGCACATCTTTGGACTGTGGGAGGAAACCGGAGCACCCGGAGGAAACCCACCCACACACGGGGAGGACGTGCAGACTCCACACAGACAGTGACCCAGCCGGGAACTGAACCTGGGACCCTGGAGCTGTGAAGCATTTATGCTAACCACCATGCTACCATGCTGCCCCATCTTCTCATCTTGGTTCTTTGAATCATAGAATTTACAGTGCAGAAAAGGCCATTTGGCCCATCGAGTCTGCACTGGCCCTTGGAAAGAGCAAAATACCGCCACACCGGCACCCTATCCCCACCTAACCTTTTTGGACACTAACAGCAAGTTAGAATGGCCAATCCACCTAACCGCACGTCTTTGGACAGTGGGAGGAAACCGGAGCAACTGGAATAAGCCCACACATACACGGGGAGAACGTGCAGACTCCGTACAGACAGTAGCCCAAGCCGGGAATCGAACCTGGGACCCTCGAGCTGTGAAGCAACTTTGCTAACCACTGTGCTCGTGCTGCCCTGAACGTGGTCTCTTGATTCACAATGTCCTTCTAGATTACAGCTTAACCATCTTATCTGTAACATATATATAAATCCCTTTGCAGCGTTAAGACGTGCATCCTGAGTGAATCCTTTTATAGCCCACAAATTCTAAGTCAACATTTAATGCTGAAACTTCCAGTCCACTTTAGCGGCTGAAACTGCATGCTTCACAGTTACTTGCTGATTGTTCTCTCTCTCTCTCTCTCTCTCTCACACACTCCTAAGGCAATTACTTGGTACTACTGTCTATGCTGGATCCACTGATCCGTAATAACCACTTGGTAGTACAGAACTTGAGTATTGCTGAATAAAAGGAGATAGGCTTTTCATCTTACATTCATCAAGATAGAATTGCATGAATCCTCAATTTTGAAAGAAATAACAATTTATACTGGATGGGAAGAGGGGGCTGAATGGTTGGCAAGTGGATTCTGATTGGTGGAGGCATTGCCATGGAGGATCTACCAGGGTACAGTTGACTGACAAGCTTTTGTTTAAATTTCAACCGGCAGGTCAACGCTGATTGAGCAAAGCATTGCTTGGGGAGTGAACCAGTGAATAGCTGCCCCTAAGCTTTTGTTCAGTTGAAAAAGGCGCAATGTGGGGACGTTCTTTTTGTTTGGAAAGGATAGGGCTCTGTGTGTGAATATGTGCCGCTTCTAGTATGCATAAGTGAGTCACACTGTGAGGTTTTAATTACATTGATAGCTAGTTTAGTATTATTAGTCGGACTTGTGTGGCTCACATACACATGCTAGGAGCTACAAGTATTCACACAATGGGCCCTGAAATTAGCAAACAACAAGAAAATGTTCACAAATTTCACTTTTTCCAACTCAGAAAAAACTTGGGGAACAGCCATTCCCTAGTTCATTCCTCAAGGCAATTCCCTTTGACCAATCAGAGTTGACCTGCCTGGTATGAATTTAAAAGAAAGCTTCACAGTTAACTGTGCCCTGGTACATTCTCCATGGAAATGCTTCCACCAATCAGAGTCTACTTGCCAGCCAATCATCACTTTCTTCTCATACAATATAATTTTCTGCTTCCTGTTTAGGATTGCGAATCTGTCCTGATGTAGATGATATGCTTCTGCAGCATATCTCTTTCTTTCAGCAATGCTCTTTAATACAGGGTTAGTACAGCAATCATCAACCCACTGACAATGACTTCAGTCACTAAGCCTAATATTGGATTCTTATGACAAGCCCTCAGCCCTTGACAGATATGCACCGACTGGCAATGTCCTATGCAGATACTAACACCCTAGACAGTGCTCTGCTCCCAACTCTCTCTCTCCCCTAATAAATGCCCCCCACACACTTCCCACACCACCCCCCCCATCCCTCACACCCCCAGCAAGTGTCCTGTGAGAAATGCTAAAGCTCAGCAAAGGCCTCAGTAATGCACCCTTATTTTTATACTCGTTTTGTAGGCAGCTTTACATTTAGCTCAAGCGCGTGCATCTGGATCGACACCAATATAATAGTAATAATAATAATCTTTATTGTCACAAGTAGGCTTACATTAACACTGCAATGAAGTTACTGTAAAAAGCCCACAGTCGCCACATTCCGGCGCCACGTTCGGGTACACAGAGGGAGAATTCAGAATGTCCAATTTACCTAACAGCACGTATTTCGGGACTTGTGCGAGGAAACCGGAGCACCTTGAGGAAACCCACGCAGACACGGGGAGAACGTGCATACTTCCCACAGACAGTGACTCAAGCTGGGATTTGAACCTGGCACCCTGGCGCTGTGAAGTAACACTGCTAACCTCTGTGCTACCGTGCCGCCCACTGTATTCAGCCATCTAACTCTATATTTGACCAATGGGAAGAGTTCTCCGCGCATCCCCACTGCAATCAAACCTTAATTTATATCTGTGACCAGAAGTCTTTGGAACATTCCAACCACCATGCCACCTTCCTGGCCAATTAACATTGCCGATTTTGCTTACCTGAAAATTGCATCTTTGCCCGGAGGCTCTGGAACATGTTCTCCTCAAGCTACCTACCCAGTCAACCAGCTTTTGCTTATCTTGCCTGCTGATCTAGACTCATTGGAACACAAATGTGAAAATGTGTCCTAGCTAGGGCAGTTCACTGCCACATGTTTGTTCTTAAAGTAACATCACAGTATTTGGCACTTTTTTGACTCCAAAATTCATGAATTATCCCAATGATTCCCACATATTAAGAGTTTTCATCACTAGGCTTATTTACAGTAGAATTTGATAATTCAAGTCTTTATGTATCACGCAAGTGTACCAATGAGGTGAAGTCTAAAGGACAATAGGAGAGATGAGGATTTTATCTTGAAAATCCAATGACAGGCATTCAGGTCTGTACAACTCAATATAATATAGACAGTTCATTCACCCACTAAACCATCGATGAACCAATAAATCGTTAAGGTGCAGTGGTATAGTTTAGATTCCATTAAATCAGGTAATGTGATCGATAGGCAGAAAATGTAGATATAACAGAAAGGCTTGCATTTATATAGTGCCCTGCAAGCTCACAGGACATTCCCAAAGTAGGTTAGAACCATGGAAGTACTTTCATAGTCTAGCCACTGATATAAAATGGGAAACATGGCAACCATTTTGCAATGAGGTAATGGAATGGAAAACCTGTTTTAGTGACGTTGTTTGAGGCAGATATCGACTAGGGCACTGAGGAGACTCGTCTATTCTAATTATTATCATGGATGAAATGTTTGATGACACCCAGAGAGAGCAGATAGGGCTTTGGTTTGACGTCATTCAAGAGGACACATCTGACAGTGTGGCACCCCCTCAGTATTGCAGTGGGGCATCAGAATAGATTCTGACCTCAAGTCTCTGGAGTGGAGAGTGAACGTATGGTTCTCCGTGTCTGAGGTGAAAGTGCTGGCCGTGAGCAAGGGCTGGTCTGGTGCCAAGGGTCAATGAAATCGGGCTGCTGCAATATTCTCTGTCGAAGGATGCTTGAGGCCTGGAGCAGCGGAAACTTCCTGCACTCTTGATGGATGGCCAGTGGAAAACTATCAGTCACCACGGGGCTAATCCCACATTTTTAAGCCCAGTCCTGTGCCATCTTGGATGGAATTTTGATCCAGCTGTTGCTTATTTTTCTGGTGTTGGTTGAAGAAGGAACAGACAGAAAGCTGGAGGTTGGGAGAGAGGTGAGCTTCTGAACCTCCTGTCACCCGGGGGCGCTGTGTGAGGGTCGGCAAATTCTGCCGGCCAGCCGATGAACTCAACTGGGTATTTAAAAGACAGCAGACCAGTTGAACTGTATATAAAAAAAGCAGCCAACCAGTTGAACTGGGTGTCAAAAGGCAGCTGACCAGTTAAACTGGATATTTTTTAAAAAGCTGACCAGTTGAACTGGACAAGGCAAGAAAACTGACCAACTGAACTGGGCATCAGAAGGAAGTTGTCTGGCTGCCAATGGATGATGACTGGGTATCGGGCATCACTCATTTGGTTCAGAAGCTCAGATGTTTCTTTTGTGGATCTAGGAGGGTTCTTCCATCCCACTTCTCTTGCCCCTGCCCCACAAAACAATGTTTTTTTAAACTTAACTTTGAGGCCACCATTACGTTTCACTAGTTGCAGTGGCGTTGATGGATTACCTGACCAGGAAGCACTTAAGGCTGCCTCGAGGGCATACCCAGAATGCCCCCCAATTAGTACACAACAATGGGTCAGGCACCTCCATCACCCAGTGTTTAGCGCTATGGAGCAAAAGTAATAGCTGCTTCAGTTTAACATCCCTTTTGGTGTCAGGCAGTTGGAAGGAATTAAAGATTCCCTATGGATGAGCTCCCCTGATCTTTCAATAGTGCCATTTTTCATTGGCAGTCCTTCAGGATTCCTCTGAAGTCTCCCGGAGTTAAAGATTTATCTCCAGGATACAGCTGGAAGCAACTAGGAGACAAATCGCAGGAGCATTTAAAATAAAAATGATTTTGATTTGTTTTGATCATTCACGGAATGTTGACGTGCTGGCAAGGCCACGATTTGTTCTGAGATTGGACCTTATGTCTTGGAATCTAGTTGTGGGTTTAGGTTCTGTATTTTGTAGAATGTAGACATATGACACGATTCTCCCAAAGGGGAACATAGTTCCCGGGCGTGCGCGTTTAGCCACGTGTTTCCCAGCGCTCGCAGTGCCGAGAAACACATGGCTATTCAAAGCGACTCGCGTTGAATAAGGGGCTTGAACGGGGAACCCCGTGGCCAAGGCTGCACATAGCCAAGATCCCACCTGTGGAAACGGGTGGAAAATCCCATCCTATGGGCAGAGGTCTCCGTCCAGCAAAGCCAAAAACACGAATCGCAATCAGGCTTCTGGAGAATCGGTTGTCTGCCTAAAATCGAGCTTGGCACCAGGGACCCAACAGAATGCCCTGGTGGTGCCTCAATAATGGCGCGAATGGGGTCCACGCTGCGCACCGACGTGGGCATGCAAATTGTACAGTAACAGCCATTAGTATATCATTAACCGGCCCAATCTGCTAGTCTCCGTACTCTGTGGTTGATGAAAGTGAGAGAGGAGGTAAGCCAAAGTTTCCAAAGATGCAACCGTGGGCTGCCAGTTGTGCTGATGGCTGAGGGGTTGCATTTGCCAGGCTGGGGGGAGTAGTGGGGGTTGACCAGGGGATGGGCTGTGTGGTCAGGAACTGGGGTGTCCGGGCACAGAACGCCATTGGCGCGCCCTGCAAGGCAGTCAACTGACCACACAGAGCTTCACCAGCGGTATGGATGCCCCTCACTCCTGGCCACTCCCTTAGGAGTCCACAGACCCATCCACAGGATGGGCGTGATCCAGCGCAGCCTGGGGCCCACCAGGTGTTGGTATACTCCAGTGCACCCATCTGAAGTACTGCCCCACTGCAGGGGCAACAGTCGGGGAACCTGTGACGAGGGGTCTCCGTCGGTGAGACTGGAAGATCTCACCGGTGGAAACGGGTGGAAAATCCCACCCTATGGGCGGGAGTCTTCGCCCAGCAACCCTGAAATAGCAAATCGTGATTGGGTGAGAATCGGGCGTCAGCCGAAAATCAAGGTTGGCGGACATCTGCATTGTGGCCATCGGCACCCAGTGTGGTGCATTGCTCCTTGCAGGGCAGATGTCCCACCAGTGACATTATCAGCTAGCCCACCCTACAGAATCACCAGCTGTCACCAAACCCTGCCTGCTCACTGCACCCCTGCACCCATCCATCCAGCCCCCAGGCATGTAGGATCAGCTCTCCCCTCAAAGAGGAAAGCTGCCCATGGTCATCTGGGACTATGGCGGCTTTACACTTACACACTGATGCCACTGTTCATCGGTGGTAGAGGGTTTGAATATTTGTGGAATGAGTAGCAATCAAGCGGGCTCCTTTGGCCTGGATGGTGTCGAGCTTCTTTAGTGCTGTTGGAGCTGCATTCATCTAGGCAAATGGAGATTATGACATTACACTCCTGACTTGTGCCTTGTTCTGACGCCACAGAGCCAGCATCTGAAATTAGCTGCCGGAATGGAGTTTCTCACCCTTTCGGTGGTTTTGGTGGGCTTTCATATGGGTGGCGCTGCCTGTTAACCTACCCTATCTACAGAATCATGGGAAGTCTTGGAGTTGCCCCAAATTGAAGCCTGATTCGGTGCTCGGAGTTGAGGCCACTTTGCACACTAAATCACCTTCTCGATAACGGATTTAACAAATAGATCAAAGGCTTTAATAATGCGATCAGAGTCCGTGGTGAACTCCTACAGACCCTGCGTTGTCTGCTACTGGATCTGCAGCACAAAGGAAGGAACTAAATTTCGCTATTTTTCATGAAGACCTGACCCTGCTCGGTACTGGATAAAATGAGGTTTCCATAATCCCCATTGTTGGCCTTTCTGCGGCCCTCAAGGCAGCCAGTCGGGTGGGCAAGGGCTGATCAGGACCTATCTCCAGTGTGCCTCCTTCTACTGCCAACATTTCCCAAGCTGCTTTCAACGGTTTCTTCGCTCTGTGGTTCCTTCACTGACACCAGTATGTTTTTTTACATTGATATCTCTTCCATTGCCACCATGTTAGGCAGTGGCAGAGGTATCAATGTAAAAAAACATATCATAAGGGGATCAGGGGTTATGGAGAGAAGGCAGGAAAATGGGGATGAGAAAATATCAGCCATGATTGATGGCGGAGCAGACTCGATGAGCCGAGTGGCCTAATTCTGCTTCTATATCTTATGGTCTTTTGGTTGGTTCTTCTATCTTGGGCTCTTGTCATGGGACTTTGTTCTTAGACAGACTGTAGACATATTCTTGTTCATTAATACAACTTGTAAACAGGTTACAGTGTAGGCACATAGTCATGACTCAAACCTTTCACTTGGGAGTCTAATACGTGAGCAACTGGTATCAGTCATTCATCTTCATTTATGTCATACATTAGCTCATCCCATCTGTTAACCCTTTTTACAGTATTGTTTGCCCATTCCTAATTTAATTTCATATGGTGGTGGTGAGCCACCTTCCTGAACTGCTGTAGTCCATGTGGTGTAGGTGCACTCACAGCGCTATTAGGGAGGAAGATCCAGGAACCTGATTCAGCAACAATGAAGGAATATATTTCAAAATCAGGATGGTGCCTGATTTGGAGGGGGGCTTTGAGCTGGTGGTGTACTAATGTGTCTGCTGCTCAGTCCTGAACACTTGCGGCATCCTGCTAGTTACAGCCTGCCAACCAGAAAGCGACCCATTTATTCCAACTCTATTTTGTCCATTAATCAATCCTCAGTCCATGTTAACTCGGTTAGAGTTGCATACCGAATGTCTTTTGTCTTTTATATCCAACAGAGGGGGTAGAATTTGAAAGAGGGCACAGCTGACCCAACGCTGCACTGGTGTTTCAATGTGCATTAAGTTCTCAAGCCCGGCAGTGAGGCTTGAACCCATGACATCTATAACTCACAGGTGACTGGCGCAACACTCATTCCAAAGCAAAGTGAATCAGTGCCTCTCTGTGGAAACAGGGATTGTGCAGAGGACATTGACAGCATAAATCTCTGCCACTGGCCCTGCAGCTACTCTGAAGGGCTTATTTCTCTCAGCACTGCTTGGTATGTGGCAAGTTACCCATCTTGGGTGGTGAAGGTTAAGCTATTAGTAGTGCGGATTGTGAACACAACAACTGTTGTCCTTTTTGAATAGCATCATGAAATAATTTCTGTAGAGAAAGGTGGAGGCTCCACTGTGAACATATTTAGTGCGCTAAACACCCACCTCCAATGTTAATGTTTTCATTTCCGTACAATATAACTAGAATTAAATTCTGCGCTCACAAAGCTTTGTTTACACAGCTTTTAAGATATTGTACAGAACTTTCAAATTTTAATTTGAAAAGATTTCGCTGGCCTTCACCTTGTCACGTTTCACACTGCCATTCATTGGGAAAGTGCAAAAAATATTTCGACAAATAATACGCCCTTTCCAATGAGGAAAAATGTGTTTGTTCCGTTGCAACCGGTCCACAGCAGACGCCATTTCCCTGGCCCTACACTCATCCCTAGAGCATCTCGAAAACAAGGACTCCTACATCAGACTCCTATTTATTGACTACAGCTCCGCCTTCAACACCATAATCCCAGCCAAGCTCATATCAAAACTCCAAAACCTAGGACATGGCTCTCCACTCTGCAACTGGATCCTTGACTTTCTGACCAACAGACCACGGTCAATAAGAATGAACACCAACATCTCCTCCACAATAGTCCTCAATACCGGTGCCCCGCAAGGCTGCGTACTTAGCCCCCTACTCTACACCCTGTACACACACGACTGCGTGGAAAAACTTGGTTCCAACTCCATCTACAAGTTTGCTGACGATACGACCATAGTGGGCCGGATCTCGAATAACGACGAGTCCGAATACAGGAGGGAGATAGAGAACCTAGCGGAGTGGTGTAACAACAACAATCTCTCCCTCAATGCCAGCAAAACTAAAGAGCTGGTCATCGACTTCAGGAAGCAAAGTACTGTACACACCCCTGTCAGCATCAACGGAGCCGAGGTAGAGATGGTGAGCAGTTTCAAATTCCTAGGGGTGCACAGCACCAAAAATCTATCCTGGTCCACTCACGTCGACGCTATCACCAAGAAAGCACAACAGCGCCTATACTTCCTCAGGAAACTAAGGAAATTCGGCATGTTCACATTAACCCTTACCAACTTTTACAGATGCACTATAGAGAGCATCCTATCGGGCTGCATCACAGCCTGGTATGGCAACTGCCCGGCCCAGGACCGCAAGGAACTTCAGAGAGTCGTGAATACCGTCCAGTCCATCACACGAACCTGCCTCCCATCCATTGATTCCATCTACACCTCCCGCTGCCGGGGGAAAGCAAGCAGTATAATCAAGGATCCCTTGCAGTTACATTGTATATCTTGTGTTGCCGTATTATGTATTCTCATGTATTTTCTTGAATTCTGTTTAATTCCCTTTTCTTCCCATGTACTGAATGATCTGTTGAGCTGCTTGCAGAAAAATACTTTTCACTGTACCTCGGTACACGTGACAATAAACAAATCCAATCCAATCCAATGCATCCAATTCGTTCCACGATTGTCGGGCCAGGCATCTGAACCTGCAAGTGCGGTGGCGATAGGTGGCACTACCTGGGACTGGTAAATGAAGAGTATTGGGCAGTGGGGTGAAGTAACCTTGCCGTCAGCACAAAATGCCAATGGCTCTGGGTGGAGGAAATGCCACCAAAAAAAGACAAGCTAATCCTGAATTACTAAATGATGCCCACAATCTGCAAGATGTGATGCAACTGTAGCAAGGAACACGCAATGAAGAGAGTGATCACGGAGAATTCAATCACAACACCAGGGCCATGTTCAGCCACACAATGATGATCGTTGCATCCAACGTTGGGCCTTTTAAGAGATGGGCACAGATTTAAGAAAGGCACATACAGGCTAAGCTAAGACTGAGACTTCATCACATGGTACCATGTATTCAGCTTCAGTATTCCACTTGTTTTTCCCTAGTTCTATGATACTAAATCTTGGCAGACAACATGGAGATACTCAGGGTTGATAATTCTCTCCTGAGTTCCAAAATGGAAGCAAAATGTTCCCATCAGGCATTTATTTTCACTTGAGTATTCACTCTAAGCTCAATTTGGAACATAAGAAACAGGAGCAGGATTCACACATGAGTGTTGTGTTCTCTATTTTGCTTTACCTGGATGGCTTGGATGCGTAGTGTTAAATAAAGAACACAAAGCTTTGTTAACAAATAAAACTATAGATTTATTATACTACTAACTAAGATTTAATCACATTCCTAAAGTAGAAGGTTTCTATATTAAACTATGTTATCTCTAACTAGCAGATTTTCTCAAGTACAACTGCTTCTATGCTTGACACTCTTCTAACTCCTTCTAACTTCCAACTTCCAGAATCCCAGAAGTCACATGATATATATATATATATATATATGACTGTTCTGTGGTTCCCTCTAGTGGTAAGAAGCATTATCAGTAACTTGTTAACTCGTTACATCTCAGTCAATATATATCATTACAATGAGGTCCCTTAAACTTGTTGTATCACTCAATATGGCATGGCTTTTCTTTCACTTTGACCTGACTTTCCCGTCAGCTATACTCTGCAGATTTGTGCCTCTGTGCTCGCTTACTCCAGGGGATTCTCTTCCTCAGCTCTGAGCAAGAGAAAAATTGCCAACTCTGAGTTGCCAGTGGGGAGCCTCACCCATCGGGACCAGGTGTCAGGATTCAGTCGTGCACTAGAAAGCTACCAATCTGTAGGTCTCCTTGTTTCCATTGTAAAGTTGGAAATGACCTTTCTGGTGCACAGGCAAAGAATGTCAGAGAAGTGAAAGGAGGTAAGTAGTGCATAGACCCCAGGAAGCCTCTGGCATCAGATACCCATTGAATGTTGCGAACAGGGCCTGGATATGACTGCAGAACAGAGTGTGTACATTGGTCGTGGTTACGTGGTGAAATGCTCATTGACTTGTGCCATCTTGTGAGACCCAAGCCCAAGGCTAATCTACCATGAGCAGAACTTTAGAAGTTCTTTAACTTGCTACAAACTTAACTATCAATGTTTCCATACCATCCAAAGCTGCAATACAAGATTCTGCTGGAAGAAGTCATTCCTCAGCAAGTCAATTACTACCCGGTGTTGCTGTATCTCTGCCAATGCGCACACCATGGTCTTGGCACTATCGCACTGTGCCAGGATAGTGGGCAGCAAGGTTGCTTTGATACAGTTCATTTCAAAAGGGCTCACGATATCACGTGCTGATTCAAACCAAACCTTGCTCTCCAGAGAGAGGAATAAGAATGGAATAGTAATAAGACAATTCCTCAGCGCTGCACCCGCTCTGTCAATGTTTCTTCATCATATGTGCGGCAGAAACCTCAGTTCATGCGTAAATGGCCTCAGAAAAGTGTTGTCTTTCTCCTGAGTGAAGGGAGAATGCAAGGGTCCTGAGGAGGAAATTCCATGTGTTACGACAATCTGAGCTAGGTCGCGGTTGATTCCATCCCAACAGACCCCGGAGTCCCACTACCAGTGAATGAACCAATCCCGTTTGACTGTTCAATAAGTTAGAGCCACAAGTTTGTAAGTTGAACACAATAACTGTTTGTTTATTACAGGAACAAAGTTGAAATATGCAATAATTATAACGGAATAGCAGCCAGCCAATCTGCTACCCTCTACCCAGGCACTACTCACAAGACAGGCAAACAAAGAAGGAGGAGGATGGGTAATATAAAAGGGATTGATGTGAAATGAAAGATAAGTCCTTGCTTCTGATGTTGGAGTCCTTGCAACAGGCTGACCTCCCAGGATGCTTAGGCAGGTTAACTTTTATTAACCTGGGCCTTCATTCAAAGAGACAACTTCAGGCCTGTTTAATTCTTACTTGTTTCCAACTCCACCGGAATGACCAGCAGCCTTATTGAGATAAGTGCAGAGTTCTAAGATATGATTTTAAAAGGGTTTTAAACATCTGAACCCTGCCTGCAGCTGGTGGCTTGAATTTGGTTCCCTTGCAGTTCAGCCTGGCTGTGCAGAGAGATGGGTTTTTAACTTGGATCTTTCGAAAGAATCCATTAGATGAGAGAAAAATCAGAGCTTTAACCCTCCAGGCTTCTGACATCAAAACAAAAGTAAAACCTGGTCTCACTAAGGAACATCCCAGAGACAGCAGAACCAATCACTGCCTGTTCCTGAGAAGAACCCGGCTTATGGGAACAGCTCATTGGCCACGAGCCAAGCCAGTCACTCCGGGTCATCACTGATGTCAGACCAAACCGCACATCCTGCTAGAGTTTCCTATTTTAAATGAATGGTAAGCTGCTTGTCCTTGAAGGCATTCATCATCCCACCGACAAAAAAATGGTCATAGCGAAAAGATCAATGGAAATTACCAGGAGGAAAAGGGAACAAACAGTGGTGAAACAGGAGGATCCTTACACATGCTTTGGGAATTCCCTTTCTAAATCCCTATGCCTCAACACTTCCTTTGTCCTTTTGAAGAGCTCCTTAATAGTCACTTCTTTCAGTAAACTTTTGCTCAGCCATCCAATGTCTGGATGCACATCTGTAAAGGACTTGGGGACACTTTCTGATGTTTAGTGCACAATGTAAGTGCCAGATGGCAACTTTTGCCTCTGTTGAAATTCAGGGTCACCATTATGAACCTCATAATCATAATCTTCTTTTCTTCTGTATACTTGGTTAGGGAAATGAGAGGAGTTCTATTTTTAGGCAGTAACAAAGTTAGCAAGTAGATGAAAACGATCAAAAAAAGGGAACTTCAAGAATATCAGAGGCTCACTAATGTGTCTATCAGCTACCCTAGGGCGACTCTCAATCCCATTTACTCATCTCCTCTGTGCTCACTGACCTTGATTCTCTGTCAAGCAATTCATTGGTTTTGAAATTCTTGGGCTGGATTCTCTGCCCCGCCACGCCACATTTCCGTTTCACCCCGCCGGCGCGATGCTCCGTTACGCCAGCTGTTCAATGGGGAACGCCGCCGGGAAACCCCCGGGCTTCCGGCAAAACAGAGCATCGCGCCAGCGGACTATCTATGCTTACAAATGCCCTCATGACCTCATGTGTCTCTACCTCTGTGACATCCACCAGCCGTTCAATGCACCAAGATCTCTGCCCTCTACCTACTTTGACCGCCTGTGTATTTCTGATTTTCATCACTATTGGCAACCATGTCTTCATGGACCTTATGTCTGTAATTCCCTCCCTAACCATTTCCATACCTTGACCTCGCTCTCTTCCATTCTGATGAACATTTCCTGTCTGGTGTATAAGGCATTGGTCATCTCTCAGGTGCAGTGATGGACGACAATCTGACCTGCTCCTGCACGGGAGGATCACATTTCACAGAAGCTGAGAGCAACAGCAACCTTGGCGACAGCTGTCAGGATTGTCCTTGCCCTACTCTGGGGTCACAAGACTGGTTGCAGGAGGTGGCACAGCCCATCATCTCAGGCTTGGCTCCTGGATGACGTCAAGGTAGGAAGAGGGTTCTCTGAAAACCCTTGGTGAGTAATGTCTACTTGCAAGTTTATTCTCATACTCTAGTTTTCCCCTCTTTATCATCCTTTGCAGAACTTCATATTTTTCCGCTTCTGCAACAATCAGTTTTGGCTTTGCATCTGACACTGGTAGTGTCTCTGTAATCTGTGATCATATCCACATCCCCTTGCACATCCTCTCCCATGGAATTGTCATCCAGTGCGGCTGTACCTCTGGATTGCGCATCGGCTACTTGCTTATCCCGTGTACAGATCAAATTAAAGTCATACCGTTGAAGTTTCATTATCATCCTTTGGATAAGGAGCAGCACGGTAGCATAGTGGTTAGCACTATGGCTTCACAACGCCTGGGTCCCAGGTTTGATTCCCGCTTGGGTCACTGTCTGTGTGGAGTCTGCACGTTCTCCCCGTGTCTGCGTGGGTTTCCTTCGGGTGCTCCAGTTTCCTCCCATAGTCCAAAGATGTGCAGGTTAGGTGGATTGGCCATGATCAATTGCCCTTAGATTGGATTGGATTGGATTGGATTGGATTTGTTTATTGTCACGTGTACCGAGGTACAGTGAAAAGGTTGCAGGGTTATGGGGATAGGGTGGAGGTATGGGGTTAAGTAGCGTTCTCTTTCCATGGGCCGAATGGCCTCCTTCTGCACTGTAAATTCTATGATTCTATGACATCTCACTAAGGTTTTCTTGACTATTGCTACCGATGGCCTGTGATCTGTTTCTATAAGGAGAGTTGGTAGACCATACACATAACTGGAATTTCTCTAATCCCTTGACTAATCCAAGACATTCTTCTTTAATTTGAGCATAGCAACACTCAGGGTCTGTCATTGATCTGGATGGGTTTGCTACTGACTTCCAATCACTACCATTTTCCTGCTGCAGCACAACTGCTCTGAAACCATCCTTCGATGCATCTGTTAACATTTTTGTGTTGTTGGTTGTGTCGTTAGAGCCGTTTTCAATGCGATTCACTCATCTTTGTGTGTCCAAGTGAAGCTATTCACTTTTTTTAGAACTTCTCTAAGACATGTTGTGCGGAGTCTGCACGTCCTCCCCGTGGGTGCGTGGGTTTCCTCCGGGTGCTCCGGTTTCCTCCCACAGCCCAAAGATGTGCGGGTTAGGTGGATTGGCCATGCTAAATTGCCCGTAGTGTCCTAAAAAGTAAGGTTAAGGGGGGGAGGGGTTGTTGGGTTACGGGTATAGGGTGGATACGTGGGTTTGAGTAGGGTGATCATCGCTCGGCACAACATCGAGGGCCGAAGGGCCTGTTCTGTGCTGTACTGTTCTATGTTCTATGCTGTCTTTGCTGAGAGGCTTGGAACAAATTTACCAATACAATTAATCATGCCTAGAACTCAGTACTCCCTCTTTGCTTGATGGTCGAGGCGTTTTCATAATGGATTGTATTTTCATATCATCAGGCTTTATTCCTTGAGCAGACAACCTGTCTCCTAGGAACGTTATTTCCTTCACATCAAACTGACATTTGGCCTTGTTGAGACGTAGCCCACTTTTCTTGACATTCTGCAATATGCTTATTAGCCTTTCATCGTGATCCTCTTGGCTGGAACCACAAATGCTGATGTCATCGACATATACTTGAACACCTTGAATGCCTTCAACTACGTGTTCCATCGCTCTGTGGAAAATTTCTGATGCTGAGATTATGCCAAAGGGCATACAAAGAAAGCAATATCTACCAAACAGAGTACTGAACCTACAATACTTAGTACTCTCTCCATCTAACTTGAGCTGCCAGAACTCTTGCAAAGTTTGCTGAAATATGTTGCACCTGACATCTCGCTTAGGTACCGGATAGTGTTTTATGTTTGCATTGAAGTCTTTAGGATCCATGAAATCCTGAGATCATTATTTTGTCTTTTAACAGACACAATCAAGTTGGCCCAATCTGTCGGCTCTCCCATCTTTTTGATCACACCAAGATTTGTCATTCTGTCTAATTCAGCTCTTAGACGGTCACGTAATGATGCTGGAAGCCTTCTCGGAGCATGTATCGCAGGTTAAGCATCATTCTTGAGATGAATCTTGTAGGTGAAAGGCAAAACACCAAAGCCTTGAACAATTTCTTGAAAAGCCTGCACAACGGACTCCACTGATCCAGTGTGTGCTCAATGCACAGTCAGTGCTATACTCTTTTAACCGATTCCAGTGCTTCACACACTTCAACACCGAGCAGCGACTCATGATCTGTAGCCATAATGGAGAATTTGACTTTCTCTTTTGCTTGGACTTAGAGTTCACACACATCAAATTTGTCAATGTTTTGACCAGTACAGTCCTTCAAAAAGACTGGCTTGTTTAATATTCTGGGTTTTAGTTTCATAGCTTCAATATCCTGATGCTGATGAGATTCAATCTTGCTCCTGTGGGTGATTTATTTATTAACACCAAAACTATCCAGTTATCTTTTGTTACTGATGAAATTTCATTTTTATCACTTGTTTCTGTAGGTGACGTTTTACTCTGTTTGGTTTCGCTGGCCCTGTCTTCATTTGAGACCATACCGATTAAAAATGTGTCGTCCAAGTTAATATCATCAATAGCACTGTGATAGTCATGGAGTCATACATGTTTGCAGCACGGAAACAGACTCTTTGGCCCAGCTGGCCCATACCGCCCAGTTTCTATCACTAAGCTAGTCCCACTTGCCCGCAATTTGGCCCATATCCCTCTATACCAACCCTGCCCATGTAACTGTTAACTGCTTTTTAAAGGACAAAATTGTACCCGCCTCTACCACTGCCTCTGGCAGCTCATTCCAGATGCTCACCACCCTCTGTGTGAAGAAATTTCCCCTCTGGTCTCTTTTGTATCCCTCCCCTCTCACCTTAAACCTCTGCCCTCTAATTCTAGGCTCCTCTAGCTAAGGGAAAATATGTTGACTATCTACCTTATCTATGCCCCTCATTATTTTATAGACCTCTATAAGATCACACTTAAGCCTCCTACGCTCCAGGGGAAAAAGTCCCAGTCTATCTAGTCTCTCCTTATAGCTCAGGCCATCAAGTCCTGGTAATAGCCTCATAAATCTCTTCTGCACTCTTTCTAGTTTAACAATATCCTTCCTATAATAGGGTGACCAGAACTGAACACAGTATTCCAAGTGTGGCCTTACTAATGTCTCGTACAACTTCAACAAGACGTCCCAACTCCTGTATTCAATATTCTGACCAATAAAACCGAGCATGCTGAATGCCTCCTTCACCACCCTGTCCACCTGCGACTCCACCTTCAAGGAGCTATGAACTTGTACCCCAAATTATGGCCTTTTCTGGATCAACTTTCTTGTTTGTAAAACATTGCTTGACAAAATGTTTTTGACTTTGCACTTTATGCACAGTTTTCCAAATGTTGTCTCGGTAGGTGCCTGTTTCCACATCTTTTATGCGTAATATCTGCTTCTGGCAAGTGTTTAAAATGGCTGCCGCTGCTGAGACGACATTTCACAACATCAATGGCATCGGCATCGTTCCCGATTTCCATGCCAAAACTCCATGCATTCAATGTGTTTAAATGCTGCGCCGCTAATTCACTCGCATGGCAAATTTAAATTGCAATAATAATAATCTTTATTGTCACAAATAGGCTTACGTTAAAAGCCCCTAGTCGCCACATTCCGGTGCCTGTTCGGGTACACAGAGGGAGAATTCAGAATGTCCAAATTACCTAACAAGCACATCTTTCAGAACTTGTGGGAGGAAATCTGGAGGAAACCCACGCAGGAAGAACGTGCAGACTCCACAGAGACAGTGAACCAAGCCGGGAATTAAACCTGGGACCACTGTGGTACCGTGCCACTATCTTGCATTTTCTAACTGATGCTCATTCTCCTGTAAGAGACATTCACGCACCTTATCATTATTAATTCCGAAGACAATCTGATCTCGAATCATCGAGGATTTTAATGTTGCGAAGTTACAAGCTTGTGCTTTCAACTTGAGGTCAGTAAGAAAGCTATCAAAGGATTTGCCCGCCTTCTGCATACACGTTCTAAGTATGTACTGCTCGTGATTTTTGTTTTTTGGAGTACAATGCTCACCAAACTTCTTAATGATGGCATCGAAGCTTTCACCATCTTCATCCCGTTCAAAAACAAATGTATTGTAAATCTCTATCGCCTGGGGGCCTTCTACAGTTAGCAATAATGTTATTTTTCGTTCATCAGGCTGCGCTTGCAATCCTAAGGCTGCCATGTACAACGTGAACTGTTGCTTAAATACTTTCCATCTTCTTTTGTCACCGGTTGAGCATTCTGAGAGATTTATTTCGATGTTCCCCGTTTGTATTTTGTCGCATTGTTTCGTAATTGGAGATCGGGCGGAGTTGCCCAAAAGCCATTCTCCGCCCCCTCAGAAATGGTGTAATCGTGCCGCGTGCTGTTTTAACAGCATTGGCGCATCATCGACAGGCCCTCCCGCTATGCTCTGCCCCCGATGGGCCAAGTTCCTGATGGTGCGGGACACGTGTGGTCTCAGCGGTCGGGAATCCGTCGTGGCGGCTGCGGACTGTGTCCAGCGCCAAACCACTCGGCCGGGATCCGTGACACACTGGACCTACGGGGTGGGAATGATTACCTTCCCCGTGGTTTTTGCAGAGTACCCTCTTTAGGGGTGGGGAATCTCTATTAACCTCTATATAAAAGGTCAGCTCGTAGGGCACTGGCCAGAACAGGAACATGGTAGGCTCTACCGGGTGTCTTGTTATGCTCTTGACGTAGCATAAGCTGCTTCCTTGATGTGCACTCTGACAAAGGAAGGTTCAGACTTGGAGATAGCTTTAACACATTTACTAAACTGTTAATGAATCTCCTACTTGGATTCGACTCTCCTTTTAATCCTGCTATAGCTACTCAGACTATCTAACCAGTCTGCTACAATCCACGTGGTGGGTGTGATGCGTTTCAAATCAACCCTGTGTACTCACTGAGTGTCTCCACTGGAAAGAGGAAGATCATGTGTACTGTGTCCTTTTATATGGGTTGCTGTAATGCCCTCCTGTGGTAGTGTCACCTCTGTGTGTGTTGTGAATGCCCATTGGTCGTGTCCTATCTTACTGGCCTATTCGTTGAATGTCTGTGTGTCATGTCTCTGGTGCTCCCTCTAGTGCCTATCTAGTCTACGTGTATTTACATTAACCCCTTGTATATTTACAGTGATGCATATCACCACATCCCCCCTTTTTTCGTGTCACATATTTTCTGTACAGTGTTAAAGAAAATTGAACAAAACAGGTAGATAAGTTATGCTATGTACAAGTTATGATGACAGTGATCATTAAACAATAAGTCCAAATCATATGCCTGAGTCCAAAATTCATTAATTATTATGGTTGAGTGTCTTTCTTGTTGGGTTGGTGAGGTGGATATGTTGATGGTGGCATTGCTTTGTAAACGCCGTCAGCGTCCCTGTGGGTAAGGAACCAAGAAGTGGTCACATCACTTCGTTTTCTGATTTGGAGTCTTTTTTTCTTCCAATGCTTGTGGTAGCGATGTATGCAATTTGTGTCGTCCTGCCATGGTGTGTCATTGTACTGAGCTGAACAGTGACAATGTCCCTCATTTGCAGAGTTGTACCATGTCGTACAAGTCGTGGTTCCATTGGTGTCGTTTTTGTTGTGCTTGTTGTCGACGTTGTTGCCTTTGGTACGCTTCTTGTTATCGTTTTTGATGTTGTTATTGTGTTTGGTGGTTTTGTTGCCATGTTTGCTGCGCTCAAGGACCACACTCTGTGGATAATACGAGTTCCTCTCACAAGTCCTGAAAGACGTGCTTGTTAGGTGAATTGGACATTCTGAATTCTCCCTCAGTGTACCCAAACATGAGGCAGAATGTGGAGACTAGGGGCTTTTCACAGTAACTGCATTGCAGTGTTAATGTAAGCCTACTTGTGACAATAGAGATTATTATTAAAAAGGCTGCATTGGAAACGCGAAGGGCCAAATGGCCTCCTTCTGCTCCGTAATAATTCTGTGATTCTGTATCTCACCCAACAAGCCATTCTTTATCATTTGACTTAGGCCATGAGGGGTGATCTGATAGAGCTGATTAGAATAATTTAAGATTTTTAATAGATGAGATAAAGGGAAGTGGGGGGGAGTGGGGGGTGGGGGGGGGGGGTTGTGGGGGGGGGAGTGGGGGGGGGGGGGGGGGGAAGAACGGGACGAACCCAAAGCAAGCGGGCACAATCTTACAATTAGAGCCAGGAGATTCGAGAGCAAAATCACACAAAGGGCAGAATTCTGGAACTTTCTCCTCCAAAGCCCTGGGTCCAGGGGTTGGGACGAACGGAACTCTTAGGACTGAGATTGATAGATTTTGTGAGCACTTTTATTGAGGGATGTAGAGAAAATAGATACAGGTGAGAGCTGGTTTAGCTCTCTGGGCTAGATAACTGGTTTGTGATACAGAACAAGGCCAGCAGCGCAGGTTCAATTCCTGTACCAGCTTACCCGAACAGGGGCCGGAATGTGGCGACTAGGGGCTTTTCACAGTAACTTCATACTTGCGCCAACAAAAGGTTATTATTATTATTATCAGTCCTCATCTAATTGGTGGCCTGATGGAAGAATTGCCAACTCCTATTCCTCTGATCGTTGTCCAAAACACGTCAGGAATTTTACACTTGAGCCAGAGATGGTCAGTATCTGATGACCATACGCGCAAAGGAATCATTGAAATTGTCTGATCTCTCTGGAGCAGAAGGACTGAAGACGATTGCATCAACCTTTGTCCAGCCTGACCAACTGGGCTTCTCGTTGAGAACAAACTGGGGATTTAACCTGGAACCTTCCTTGTCAGTGTGTCATCAGAGCCACTGAGCGTCCAGCAAAGACTTGGTTTTCTCAGGAAGAGAAAATAACCTCAGTTTCACCTTTTGCGGTTGGCCTGCTCACCAGTTTGTTACTTTAACAGAGTTTTCAATGGCACGTGGCACGATACATTACATCCACTGCTGTCTGACCAGAGCCAGATAGTTGATTCTGATTATACATAGAATCCCTAGCATGCAGAATGAGGCCATTTGGCCCATCAAATCGGCACTGACCTAGGCCCATGCGCCCGTCCTCTCTGTAACCCCACAACCTTTTGGGTACGAAGGAGAAATTTAGCATGGCCAATCGACCTAATCTGCACATCGTTGCACTGTGGGAGGAAACCGGAGCACCCAGAGGAAACCCAACGCAGACACGAGCAGAACATGCACACTCCACACAGACAATCACCCAAGATCGGAATCAATCCCGGGTCTCTGGCGCTGTGAGGCAGCATTGCCAAGAGGGTTAGAGGGTCACCATGTCTGGCGCTTCTTCACAGTTTTGCCAACTTCTAGCAGATTTATCTTGGTCCCTGGGGGGTTTCTGTCACCTTTTATGTGGACGTGGTGTTGGCCTGACCTTTAACTCCATGCCAAGAACACAGATGGACTGGCCCATTGTCCGGATTCTCGCTTTTCAACCTGATTGACTTGGCTGGTAATACTCAGAGCTGTGCACTCAGGGTCACACGAGCAACTTAGTCTTCCCACATGATGCCAATCTGCAACTCCAGGACAAATCTGAGGGCCTGTTTGCTGACACCAGGGCCCATGGGCACTGGACCGCTGCCCAAGTTGGAACATTGAAATGTTTAAACAAAATGACTATCACTGCCAATTCCTGTGCTCTTATGCCCCAGCTTCAGATCCCGTGAGTATGAATGATTCATTGATAACATGAAGAGATGGCTACATTCCACAATCTGTTCTTACTGTTACAATTAAAAGCCACATTTTGCCCAGGGTATCTTGAGAAAATGAAATCGTTCTGTGACATTCAAGCAGGAGGATGAACATTGCCCCCCAGTTATATCTAACTGCAAAGTTGTCATTAAATTCTGATCGGGAACCTGCTGTGACACAGCAATTTAATTAGCAGTCGCACAAGAACAACTTTCATTTACACACGACTTTAACATAGAAATGTGTCTCAAACTGCATTTCAGCGGGAGAGGGTGAGGGGGGGGGGGGGGGGGGGAATGCCGAGCCTCTGTGGGGGGAGATAATAGAAGTCATCAAAGGCTTGATTGAACAGATGAGTTTTGAAAAGGCTTTTGAATGGTGAGGTTGAAGTAGGTCATGGGGCAGGGGTGGGGGAGAGGGGGTTTAAGGGTTATGGGGGGGTGGGTGTGGTGAGCAGTAGCGACAGCATTTAAGGAGGGAGCCCCAGAGGATTGGGCTCAGGTACCAAGGCCTCTGCTCCCATAGAATCAGAGTATTTACAGTCCAGGAGGCCATTTGGCCCATCGAGTTTGCACCGGCCCTTGGAAAGAGCACCCTACTTAAGCCCACACCTATCCACGTAACACAGCAACCGCACCTTTTTTGGAATGGCTGGGGAGAGATGGAAAGCGGATGAAGGCTTCAGGGATATATTGTCAGCGAAGGTCTACATTTGGGTGACTAGCTAATTCTCCATCCTTAAACAAAGCAGTGGTGGTATTGTATAGCCCAATGGCATTGAGTTAGCGCTAATCAGTTGGGGCAGCTATTGACCTCAGTGTCTTTTTTTTAAGAGGAAGGCAATAAGAAAGAGTCAGTTGATATCTCACTCCTGATCATTGTTCCACAACCCCCTCCTTAGCAGTGCCAATCTTCTGGAAAAATCCTGCAGAAAAATCATAAGACATTAAAACAAATGCTGGGGATTGTTTTGGTGAACAGATATAAAATGGGTGCTAACTGAATGCTGTACATGCCGGCTTGAAAATTTGGTCTTGATACATAATTTGGGGCCATTGTTTAAGTGTGTCTTTATGGAGGAGTTGAATCAAACACCGGCATGTTCAGATGACAGCTCACCTCAACTAGGACCCCCACAACGGAAGCAGCGAACCATCCGATGATTCATTGACTTCGGCAGGACTGGACAATCCTGCAGGCGGGAGGGGTTGGAAAATTCCGGCCTATTCTCTCCACCCATGTTGCCTGACCTTTTTTGAAGTCACCAAGAGTCCACACTGAGTCGTATCAAAGAAATGTAGGTTGATTTACAATGCTATAATACACAGCTACTGGTAATCCCCAGCGGGTCTTTTGAGTTGGTGCCGAACTGGCTGACCTTATAATTCTCCTGAATGAGGGAGCACGTGCTCCGCAAGGGATGAGGGGAAGAAAATCATTCGGTGGGTTATGACATCCCCCCCGCCAAAGTCTAAAGGAATCCCCAAGGGGCGTGGACGAGGAGAACTGTGGAAAGTTCTGGGAAACAATTACTGGGGATTGATTGAGAATTAGAATAACTGGGAAACAGAATCAGGAAAAATTCAATTCAAAATATTCAAAGCTGTGTTGATTTGAATCGTCGGGAAGGGCCCAAAAAGGTTAAGAGGTTAACAGTTGTGACAGAGAAAGACACAGAAACACTGTTCAGCCATCCACAGAGCCCTCACTCCAGCTCAGTGCGTCCACCTCATTTTCTCTTTTCATCTCTATTAACGGCCACTCGCAAAGATTTTTCTTCTCTTAGGGTGATAAAAATCTATTCCAACCTTTATTCTAACTGGTAAATATTCACATAATTCGCACCAGAGCAGCAAAACCGCAACAGGTTTCCAAAACCGCAACAAGAACGTAACCACTCGGCCACAGATACTGTTGTTTACTCGCCACAATGTTGATCCATTGAAACCATTGGCGGGAATCTCTGGTGGCTGACACCAAAATGGTGAAATGTGATTGGGCGGAGAATCGGTTCCGATGCAAAAATGGCAGTGGCGCCGATTTGCCATCAAATCGTAATTCTTCGTCACCTCGACAGCAGTGTCAATGCAGTCTGGGTCGTACGTACAGTTAACACCATTTGCATGTCATAAGTGGGCCTTATCCAGTATTCTCCGGGATCTCCGCGATTTTCTGCCTCTGATCGGCCAAGTTCTGAACGGCGAATTTCACATGTGCTTTGAAAAATCTTGAACTTGGCGTTGTGGCTGTTCAGGACGAAATAGGAGATAGGACACGAACAGGAAAGACATTGGGCTGCCAGGCCAGACATTGGCCGGATTGGCTGGGTTGTGGGGTGGGGGGGCTGCTATGTCCCAGGGACAGGGTGGTGATGGGGGAACGGGCCTGTGGCCCTGATGACCCCCAGGGGCGGGGTCCATTCACAGACCGTCATCTTGCTGCGCACCCTACTGACCACCCACCATGGCCCATGGTTCTGCAGAGGCCTTATGGGTGCCCCAAACCCACCCTCCGCCAGACCCCCTCAACAAGCCGGAACCAGCCAGCGGGACATCAGGCAGACCACCCAGGGCAATGCACACTGTAGCTACTATGGGGGCATCAGGCGGGGGCGATAGAGCATACCGCTGGCAAGAGCAGCGCCAGCCAATGGTACTCCCGGCAGCAGGGCCAGGCGCTAGGACCAGAGTACACAATGTGCCAGGCACCACGGGTTGGGAGATGGGGTGGGGACATGCGGGGGCGGTGACCTCACTGTCATCCAGGGCCATGGTGGACCTGGTCGGGCATGTGTATATGCACCAAGCTGTCAGTTATCAACCGCTGGAGGCAATGGGTATTGGTATTCAACCAGCAATGGTGGCCTTCCTCCTAGTTACTGCAGCCCTGGGGATATCCTGCGGCTGTACGAGCTGCCGCTGTTCAAGGTGGAGGAAACTGCAGCAATGGAGTGAGCAGCAGTGGAGCCTGTCCCTGAGGAACAGGGCGCAGCCACCCAGGATGAAGAGCCAGCCGCCGAACAGGCCGAGGAGGAGGACGTGCCGCATGAGGTCTCATGTGTTCCGGCAGCGACTGTAATTTGAGGATCTGCCTGACCGTGCATGCCATCGTAGGCTCCGGCTGAGCAGGGAGACAGTGAGACATGTTTGACAAGTCATGCACACCAGGCACTGTGGGGATATGGGGGAGGAGACCCGCTACTGGTGGCTGTCAAGGTGACAGTCATCCTGAATGTTTACATGATGGGGTCCTTCCAGGCGCGAGTGGGGTCCTGTCCGGGACCTCACAGGCCTAGGTGTGCAGGTACATCTGCACCATCTCGGAGGCCCTATATCCAGACTGCTCAATACATCCATTTCAATGTGGACCAAGCCCACCAGGATGCCCAGGCAGCCGGGTCCCCCACCATCGACGGAATGCCTCGGTCCGGCGATGATTAACGAAATGCATATCGCCCTACCTGCAGATGACAGACCTCCACACCAACCGAAGGGGTTCCACTGGATAAACGCGCAGGTGACATGTGACCATCAGAAGCACTTCATACATGTCTGTGCCCAATACTCGGGCAGTGTGCACGATGAATTGATCCTGGTACACTCGATGATTTCAGACATGTTCCGCCCACCCACTCCCTCTCTCCGGCTGGGGGGCCTGGCTCCTGGGTGACAGGTTTTGTCCGCTGCGGCCCTCGGTAATGTCGCATTTCCAGAGTCCACAGACTGACGTGAAGACCCGCTAAAATTATGCCCATGCCACGACCAGGGGCGTGATCGAGCAGTGCTTCGGCCTCCTGAAGATGCGCTTCAGGTGCCTGGAACTCTGGAGAGGGGCCCTCCAGTACGATGCTAAGAGGGTCTCCTACATCGTGGCGTCCTGATGCATCCTCCACAACATCGTGCAGCAAAGGGGCATCGGCTGCAGGAGGAGGAGGAGGAGCGCCAGTCCTTGTCTAACGAGGAGGATGCAGGAAGGGTGAGAATGGGCAGAACATGGAACCCAGACAGGGAAGTGAGGCTACCCAGGGCCAACATGGGATGCTCTGATCACCTCCAGGTTCATTAGGGGGGGTGGACTGGCCAGTGGCATGGGCACCGCATCCCACCCCTACACCATTACCTCCCCACCCACCCACCCCTGTGCCCCCGGCCAGCCACATGTCTGCAATCTCTGTGATACATATCTACTCACTATGGGGGTTGTGGGCCCTAGGTTGGCAGTGACAGAGGCCTGGTCAATGGAATGGAGGATGATGATGATCCGCTTTGGTGCTCTGCATCGTATGGCAATGTCTGACTCCTGCCCACGCTGGCACTTCCCACCTTCCAGCTGAGTGATCATTGCATGCGATCTGGTCATACCATCTCACTGACCTATCGGATCCCTGGGATGATGGTGGTGTGGACGGTCGGTGGGGGGACGGGGGACGGAAGGGGTACGCCCAGGTTACCCACAATGTCTACTCATTCCCCCTTACTCTCTGGCCAGCCCAGACTAACCCACCCCTCACACGCACCTGATAGAGCACCAAGATAATTTGTAACAGTGTAAACAGATGTTTAATGTGACAACGTACATGAAGATTTGTGCCCTAGCCCCTATAACTAAACTATGCCCTGCACCCGTGACAACTTAACTAGAGGTTTGCTTTCTGACCTTAAGGACCAGAACAGAAGGACCAGAAATCTTGCCTCACAAATTTGATTGAATTCTTTGAGGAGGTAACTAAGTGTGTAGATGAAGGTAGAGCAGTTGATGTCGTATACATGGATTTTAGTAAGGCGCTCGATAAGGTTCCCCATGGTCGGCTCATGAAGAAATTAAGGAGGTGTGGGATAGAGGGAAATTTGGCCAATTGGATAAGTAACTGGCTATCACATAGAAGACAGAGGGTGGTGGTGGATGGAAAATTTTCAGACCAGAGACAAGTTACCAGCAGTGTACCACAGGGATCAGTGCTGGGTCCTCTGCTATTTGTGATTTTTATCAATAACGTGGAGGAGGGGGCTGAAGGATGGGTCAGTAAATTTGCTGATGACACCAAGGTTGGTGGAGTAGTGGATGAGGTGGAGGGTTGTTGTAGGCTGCAAAGAAACATTGACAGGATGCAGCCGAAAAATGGCAGATGGAGTTTAACCCTGATAAGTGCGAGGTGATTCATTTTGGTAGGAAAAATTTGAATGCGGATTACAGGGTCAACGGCAGGGTTCTGAGGAATGTGGAGGAACAGAGAGATCTTGGGGTTCATGTCCACAGATCTCTGAAGGTTGCCACTCAAGTGGATAGAGCCGTGAAGAAGGCATATAGTGTGTTAGCATTTATTAACAGGGGGCTTGAGTTTAAGAATCGTGGGGTTATGCTGCAACTATACATGACCCTGGTGAGACCACACTTGGAATATTGTGTGCAGTTCTGGTCACCTCATTATGGGAAGGATGTAGAAGCATTGGAAAGGGTGCAAAGGAGATTTACCAGGATGCTGCCTGGTTTGCAGGATAGGTCTTATGAGGAAAGATTGGGGGAGCTAGGGCTTTTCTCTTTGGAGCGGAGGAGGATGAGAGGCGACTTAATAGAGGTTTATAAGATGATGAGGGGGATTAATAGAGAGGATGTTCAGAGACTATTTCCTCGGGTGGATGTAGCTGTTACAAGGGGGCATAACTATAAGGTTCAGGGTGGGAGAGATAGGAGGGATGTCCGAGGTAGGTTCTTTACTCAGAGAGTGGTTAGGGTGTGGAATGGACTGCCTGCTGTGATAGTGGAGTCGGACACTTTAGGAAATTTCAAGCGGTTATTGGATAGGCACGTGGAGCACACCACAATGACAGGGAGTGGGATAGCTTGATCTTGGTTTCGGACACTGATTGGCACAGCATCGAGGGCCGAAGGGACTGTTCTGTGCTGTACTGTTCTATGTTCTATATTCTAATGAGGAGGAGGACGCCAGACTCTCTTCAGTGCAGGCAGAATGTCGTATGTCCGAGACGCTGAGTCTGGCGCTGTATACCGCGAAGGGGAACACCATGGTGGCTAGTCGAGTAGAGGTAGCTGCACAGTGAAATGAAATGAAATGAAAATCGCTTATTGTCACGAGTAGGCTTCAATGAAGTTACTGTGAAAAGCCCCTAGTCGCCACATTCCGGCGCCTGTCCAGGGAGGCTGGTACGGGAATCGAACCGTGCTGCTGGCCTGCTTGGTCTGCTTTAAAAGCCAGCGATTTAGCCTTGTGAGCTAAACCAGCCCCTGGAATCCATATCAGAGATTTCAGAAGCCTGTGTTTCCATGTCGGAATCCCAAGAGATGGCGTCCCGCATGTCGGCGTCGAGATATCCTCGGCTGGTCCAGTCTTGGGTCGGACGATCCAGGACAGGTCATACATAAGGAACTTTACAAAGGAACGGTCTCTGTAACTGAAGGTGAGCCAGGTGCCATTTCATCAGCCAGCCGCGAACTCGAACTGGGTAGGAGACTGACCCCGTCTGACAGAAACCAGTTCCTGAGCACTGTCTGCGAAGCTGCCGATGAAAATCGCGTCAACTGCCGGGTTTAGCTGATGTTGAATAGGGCAATGCCCCCACAGCTGCTGGGTAATGCACCTTTGTGCCAATATCGGAAAATATCAAGCCACAGTGGGAACGAAGACGTTGGCCCATGAGCATCTCAGCCGGGTCTACCCCAGTCACCGTGTGTGGCATGGCCCGATAAGAGGATAAGAAACGAGCTAGCCTTGTATCCACAGAACCCGAAGTGTGCTTCCGGAGCTCCCACTTAAATATCTGCACGGCTTGCTCTGCCAGCCTGTTCGACATCGGGTGGCATGGGGCATTATGCACATAGCGAATCCTGTTGGCCTTCAGGAACACTGATAACACCTCACTTGTGAAAGAAGCATCATTGTCTGTGATGAGGATCTGTCTGTGCATCGAGAAAGATATACGCCACCGCTCAACAGTCATAAGGGAGGTGTTTGCTGTCATTTTGTGGACCGTGAATCACTTGGAATGGGCGTTTATTATGAGAAGACACATCTCTTGACCTCTTGACTCTTCACCAGGATAACAACCCGTGTGCCTCATAGTAAAACACCATCTTCTACACTCAGTTCAGACAACTTTGAGGAGAAGGCCCGTAACTTGCTCGGCAGCTGTTGATGCTGGCCCCCATATAACACTAGATGTTGCACCTTGGCAAGAATGGGGTCTATCTGCGTCCAGTTGTGCACATGCAATGCGGTGACTGGCAGTGAGTCCATGAAATTCAATGTGGTGATCACTTCACCCATCTGGAGGGGGTGGGGGGGGGGTGTGCAGCATCAGCTGGCAAGGGTAGACGGCTCAGCGGGTCGCACAATGTGGGCACCCAGCCGATGTTCGAATGTGTACTCATAAGCAGCCCAGCAAACGGGCCCAGTGCTCGATTCGTGCAGAGGCAATGGGTGGGTTCGCCTTGTCCTCACGGAATCTAAATCTACTCTAAATCTGCTGGTCTTTATTAGGAAAGGGTGTTAAGGTCAAGTACTATCAACACAAATGTAGTACGGCCAAAGATTAAGGAGCATGAGATGGAAATTTAAGTGACAAGCAGCTGTTTAAGGATTCTCTAGGCAGTGGCAAAGTGGCATTGGCACTGGACTGTAATCCAGATACCCAGGGTAATGCTCTGGGGAACCGGGCTTAAATCCCACCATGATAATTGGTGAAATTTCAATTCAAATCTGGAATTAGAAAAATCTGGAATTAAAAAAATCAGGACATAGAACATAGAACAGTACAGCACAGAACAGGCCCTTCGGCCCTCAATGTTGTGCCGAGCCATGATCACCCTACTCAAACCCACGTATCCACCCTATACCCGTAACCCAACAACCCCCCTTAACCTTACTTTTATTAGGACACTACGGGCAATTTAGCATGGCCAATCCACCTAACCCGCACATCTTTGGACTGTGGGAGGAAACCGGAGTGCCCGGAGGAAACCCACGCACACAGGGGGAGGACGTGCAGACTCCACACAGACAGTGACCCAGCCGGGAATCGAACCTGGGACCCTGGAGCTGTGAAGCATTTATGCTAACCACCATGCTACCCTGCTGCCCCTAGGAATTAGAAAAAGTCTAATGACAACCATAATGATGACCATGAAGCCATTGTCGACTGTTGTAAAAAGCCCACCTGGTTCACTAATGTTCTTTCAGGAAGGAAATCTGCTGTCCTTACCTGGTCTGGCCTACAAATGATACCAGACCCACAGCAATGTGACTAACTCTTAAATGCCCTCTGAAATAGCCTAGCAAGTCATTCAAGGCGATTAAGGATGGGCAATAAATGCTGGCTGAGCCTGAGACACTCACATGAATAAATTAAAAAGTAATTCTCGCACAAATGTCAACCCATTGATCAAAATAATGCCTTGTGCTGAACATGAGGTAAACGGGTGTTTCAGTTTAAGGATACTTGGCAATGTTGAAGGCTCCTGCGTACCCGAGGTGCCTGAGGATAATCATTCCTGGTGTTTTTTTTTCCTTTCTTATTCAAAGGCTTTTGTATGTTAGTTTTAAAGATATTGGAGGTGGGTCAAAAAGAGGTTTGGTATTTGGAGGCATAAGGCCTCCAAAAATGTATCCAAATGAGCGGCATCGCCACCTCTGATAGAAGGTAAGAGTGAGAAAATGTGAGAATCAGGTGAGAACAGCAGCCATCTTGGTTGTGATGAGCCTGCAGTTGTGCAGCCTACATAGGAGCTGCCTTACCTTCCCAGCCTTAATGGTGCAAACTGCAAAATCACATGCTTTTCTGCCCATTGATCTTAATGAGCAGAAAAATTATCGGCCTCTCCCTTCAAACATGCGACTAGTGAACAGGATTGCGGGCATTCAGACTACAGGGAATTAAGGAATTAGGGCTTTAAACATCTACATGCAAATGGTGGGAACAGGCGAAGAACCTATGGGACGGGATTCTCCATCCTACCGCACCCGTTTTCTGGTGCAGTGCGTTCCCGCTGGCAGCGGGATTCTCCATCCCGGCAGCCAGCCATTGGGGGTTCCCACTGTGGGCACCCCGACGGATCGGGAAATCCACGGGCGTGAGTGTGTTGCCGGCGAAATGGAGGATCCCGCCGACGGAGAATCCAGCCCATGGCTGTTTATCAACTGTGGAACCATAGAATCATACAATTTACAGTGCAGAAGGAGGCCATTCGGCCCATCAAGTCTGCACCAGCCCTTACAAAGAGCACCCTACTGAAGCCCACATATCTACCCTATCCCCGTAACCCAGTAACCCACACTTAACATTTTGTGGACACTAAGGACAATATAGCACGGCCAATCCTCCTAACCCGCACATCTTTAGACTGTGGGAGGAAGCCGGAGCACCCGGAGGAAACTCATGCAGACACTGAGAGAACGTGCAGACTCCCCACAGACAGTGACCCAGACGGGAATCGAACCGGGACCCTGGAGCTGTGAAGCAAATGTGCTAACCACAATGCTACTGTGCTGCCCCCGAATATCTCGAAGAAACAAGCAAAGAGGAGGAGCGAGGGAGGGAATGGAAGGAGGAGGGAGGAGAGGATAGGAGTGGGTGAGAGGATAAGACATCACGTACTCTAAAACCCTCTCAAAAGACTTGGGTGGATTGGGTGAGCAGTGGAGATGTGGGGTCGCCTGTACATCACAGAAATTATGTAGGAACTGATACAGCAACAGCGGGAACAATGAGACCAAAGGACGTATTTGTTTCATGGTTTAACCTTGCTTTATAATTTTGCTTTGCACGCTATTAAGGTTGGTGAAAATAGCTGCTGGGGAGATTCATGTAGAACACTTGAGAAATGTATTAACCGTGCACCTAACATTGGGCTGATAGGAGAATAGAATTAAGTTGACATGCTCTCAGAGTTAAGGAGAATTCCAAGCAGTGAGCAAAGGGGGACAGGCTTTTCTCAGGCCCCCGTCGACAAACCCCCTCCAACCGTATCCGGAAAAAAAAATCCCCAGACTTGAATTCTGTTTTAATCAGCCAACAAACATACATGGCATTGACAGTAAAGCAGCTTGTCTTGCCACTGATAAATGCATATCACTCATTTGCATACCGTAACAGCTACACTTTAATCAGCCTTCTAATCCCTGATGGTATTAATGAATTTTTTTTTTTAGTATCATGTTTGCTAATTCAAAAATGATCAGCGGCTTCTGTGCGCCTTTTTTGTGGGAAATAATGGGCGAGCTGAGAACTCCTGTTATCCTGCGTTTGCAAATAATTAAGACTACAAAGGCGACAAATCAGCCTGAATAGGCCCACAAAGGCGAGCTTTGCATAAGGCTGTTTTTTTTTTCCCAAAGAGTTTAAAGGGATCCTTTGCCACATCTTAATGCGGAGCGAAATATCAAAATTCACCATGTAATTAAAATGTGTATCGTAGCACAGCTCATATCAGCACAGTGCGTTTTCAAAAAAAAAAAAAAAATCCACTTCAGGCAACATAACTGTCATTAAATTCTGTAACTAAGCGCTGGGGTAAAGTGCTTAAATCCTCACTCGGGTTGCGAGATATATAATCGTTCCTTCTTTAAAAAGACATTTTAAATTATATATTTTTTTTTACCTCTCGCGCCCCAGTAAAAGTGCCCAGTTCGAATCTTGCGGCTTTTGAAAATAAAATCGTTCTTTGGGATTATGGCGCTCACGACGGCTCATTAGGGATAAAAAGAAGAGAATTTAAAAAAAATAAGAGTTAAAGGATTGCAGGTGGGGGTGGGTTGGGGGGGGGGGGGGGGAGATGGTGGGGAGGGGTGGGGGGGGGGGGGGGGGGGGGGAGGTGGAGCAGGGGATAGAGGGGAAAACATGGTGTCAAACAGGCATACATGCCCAGTGATTTATACAATTCATTTGGGCCATTAGTTTTCATTAAAGATCAAATGAAATGGGTACTTTACTTACTAAGAGGCCTTTGGGGAGCTGAATTGCGGAGAAGAAAGAAGATTAAACTTTACATTCAGCCCAAAATTTAATTCAGAAGTAATCAATCGCATAATGGGCTAGCAACTGTAGCTGGGTGATTGAAATGAAATTACCATATTTTTAATCTTAATTTTCCACACTGTTTATCTGACACTGTCAATATAAAATACAAACAGATAATGAAATAGCATTATATTGACACTACAATCATCTCTCGAGCAGCCCTCAGTGATTAAACTGCTGGAATGTTTGATTACATTTTGTTGGCTGGCATTATAGATGACAAGGATGCCTCACAGAGACTTGCTGCGGGGAGGAAAATGAGCCCATCCATCAAGGAGACTTGGCAGATTTCTCTTTCAGTCAATAAACTGCCAACAGTCAGGAGCTCCTGTCAAAACATTTAGCAAACAAGGATACGAGAAAGAAAAAAAGAACGGGGGGGAGGGGGGGGGTGAAGAGAGAAAAAGCCAGAGAAAAGGAGGAGGGTGATAGTCAGAGACTGAGCACCGACCGACACATATATATATATATATATTTAAAAAAGAGAGTACACAGGGATTTAGGGGCAGTTGAGAAATGAAAGTTGACATTTTGTTAAAAGGGATACCAGGATTTTTTTTTCCTCTGCCTTTTGGTTGAACACAAATGTTGGTGTCATTGGCTGCCACTTCTCTTGATAAGGGGCTTGTAATGAGGATCGTAACATGCAAGACAGCAGATGCTGCAAACCATCAGAGTCAGGGAAGGACGTGGTTGTAGTAAAGGGCTGGGGGTGGTGGAGGGATGGGGAGGCGGTGGGAAAAGCGACATTGTCAGCTGAAGGGAGCCTACATTTGTCAGCAGCTGTTAACGGAGTGATCTGTTTCTGTTACAAATTGTTAGGGCTTTCAAGGTCACTTCATTAACTGGTGAACTATCCAACACGGTGCCGACTATGTTATTACTCGAGTTAACTGCCACTTCACAACAGATTTGGACTATTTCTTTTCTCCCGCATCCTCCCACCTTGGAAATTCAAATGGGTTACGTGTCTGGGAATCAGATTTTCCGGACATTGTGACACGAGGAACATCTTGCTTTCTGAAGTGCGGGCTAATTTAGGGCATTGGGTACGCATCTTTGAACGTGCTATCTTGAGGGTTTGCCCCAGCTGAAGCCGGTGGCCAGTTTTGGTCCTTGGATGGTGCATAGGTGGGGCGCGATGGACCGGCCTTGTCACGTCCGACTCGGTGACGCGACGAGGTCATGAAAGACGCTTGGAACGCCTCTTGAGATCTAATGAGACCTCGCGAGATGTCGCAATCTGGATCTCATCCTCACTGAGCGTGCTCCAGCTTTGCATATTTAAGTGAACCATAAGGCTAATTTAAGTATGCCGACGCCCGATTCTCTCGAGGCCCGGGGACAAACACCCGCGCCTGAGAGACCTCGCTTTGGCAAGTTTAGCACTGGTCCACACAAACGTGTACCAGGCATAATGGCACCTAGGGGGATCTTACAGGCCATCGGAGGCCCCCAGTGATCGGGCTTTGGGAAGGGTGGTACCGTGGCACTCCAAGACCTGGCCACCTTGGCACTGCCAGCCAGGCACTGTGGCAGTGTCTCCTGGGCACCATGGCAGTGCCCATGTGCAGGAAGTGAGGAAAGTGCGGCCTCGGTGGTACATTCCCAACCAAGGTAAAACAAAACAAGAGTTCCATTTGATAGTGGGGTTATAGACCCTGCTATACACGCCCAAAACTGGGCTCAAATTTTTGCACGTTACATCGCACCCACTATTTCAGCTTATGTTCCTCAGATAGTATAACCGGTCTCAATGCTCCTGCGTGTAAGGGTAGGGATACGAATCAGAAAGGGTTCTCTCTCCTAGTCACTATCTTGTAGCCCTGTGTGTCTGTCGGTGCTGGAGAGGGGGCAAAGTCAAGCTTGGGCTATGGAGAGGACACAGAGATTAGTCACTGTCCAGATTCACACACAGACAGCATGAGCACTGTGGTGAGTCAAACAAGTCGACAGCTTTGTGCTTACTTCCAGGGCGAATCAAGGCCTTCGAGTCTGGCAGGGTTAGAGTTGAGCGATCAGATTAGAACATTATTGTATCAGTTCCAATTTGACAACAGCAATTCCCAAATCAGGGCCAAGTTGGATTACTGAGCTCAACTTTGATCGGAAGAATGGAATAAATTGCTCTCCTCTTGGCACACGTTGGCTGGGACTTTTAGCTCTTGATCTTGTCGGGCGTGATCGGCGACAGGAGCGAAAAATGTCGCAAGAACAGCTAAATTGTGATTTACGACGATGTAGATGCATGATATGTTGTGGGGCCCGCCCTTTGACCCTCCCGCCCACACCAAGTCCTGCACTATACGGTGGAGAGAGCTGTTGTTGCTGGCGACGGCTTTAACACGATTTTTGCTGCTCGCTATTGGCCTTTGCCGATTTCTGAGAACATCCCATTATCTGGGCCGGATTCTCTGGCCTTCTGCTTGTTTCTCAGCAGTGGGAGTTGGCGTACCATCCGCTGGTGGTGGGGTTCTCAGTTCCCGCTCCCTGTCAATGGGAATTCTCATTGAAGCCACCCCATGTCGCCATGGCGGTGCGCTGCCGGCGGGACCAGAGAATCCTGCCGCCGGTGAACAACCGGAAAATTCCGGCCAATCTCAGTGCTGTTTGTGTGTCATCAATGGGAAGTAAAATAAAACAGGTCATGGTGCTCCAACTGAAGGGGAAGACTAGGGTCGATCAGCAATTCCACTACCCAGGGACTTTGCTAGAAAGTTTGGGCAGAGTCTTTACCGTTTCTCTCCGGTTACAGCTGAGAGCTGGCAGGAGGTTAAGAAACAGATGATAGAACATAGAACATAGAACATAGAACAGTACAGCACAGAACAGGCCCTTCGGCCCTCAATGTTGTGCCGAGCCATGATCACCCTACTCAAACCCACGTATCCACCCTATACCCGTAACCCAACAACCCCCCCCCCCTTAACCTTTTATTAGGACACTACGGGCAATTTTAGCATGGCCAATCCACCTAACCCGCACATCTTTGGACTGTGGGAGGAAACCGGAGCACCCGGAGGAAACCCACGCACACAGGGGGAGGACGTGCAGACTCCACACAGACAGTGACCCAGCCGGGAATCGAACCTGATCTCAGAGTGGGCTTTGCCATGCCACTTTCAACTCAGTTATGGCATTAACATTCCATTTTTGGGTTACCCAACCAATCAGAGACAACAACCGCAATTGTTAATTGAAGGCAGCACGGTAGCACAGTGGTTAGCACAGTTGCTTCACAGCTCCAGGGTCCCAGGTTCGATTCCCGGCTTGGGTCATTGTCTGTGTGGAGTCTGCACACAGACTCCGTATATGCGTGGGTTTCCTCCGGTGCTCTGGTTTCCTCCCGCAGTCCAAAGATGTGCAGTTTAGTGGTTTGGCCATTCTAAATTGCCCTTATCTCCAAAAAGGTTAGGTTGGGTTACGGGGATAAAGGGGACAGGGTGGAAGTGTGGGGCTCAAGTAGGGTGATCTTTCCAAGGGCTGGTGCAGGCTTGATGGGCTGAATGGCCTCCTTCTGCAATGTACATCCTATGATTGTCTGATTCTATAATTTAAAGGGACCCTTCCAGGAGTAGGAATAGCTCCATTGTAGATCTGTCACTGAGGATAGAATAACAATAAGTACAAAAGTACAAAATTGGAAGATTACTCCACCATTCCATCCCCCCCACTCCCCCCCCCCCCCCCCCCCCCACCCACTCTTCTCTCCCTGTCTATTCTCTGAGGGCAGGCCGAAGGAAGTATTGTTCCCCATTGACAGGGGGAGGAGACCCATCTTGCAAAGCAGAGCTGACTGGAAGCAGCTAAGGAGGCCAGCAAGAAGAGTGTGGTGATTCGGAGCTGGATTTAGTGTTGAAAGAGCTTCCATGAACTCATTAGGGCAGGAGAGGTGAGTGGAATCCCACAATTCCAGTGTTAACCCCCCTCCCCCACAGTCTGACACTACCAGCATTCTCCCGCACTGCTCACCTCAGAACAACTCATGTTGCTTCACCCGATTGTCTCCCTCTCGACGCACCTACCCATCTGCACAGCCAGCAGTCATTCTCACTCTCATGCTCATCTCACACCTATCCCTAGCAGTCACTCTCCACAAATGTTATGTGGAATGTTAGTGACCTGAAGAAGGAGCCGTGCTCCGAAAGCTCGTGTTTGAAACAAACCTGTTGGACTTTAACCTGGTGTTGTAAGACTTCTTACTGTCCACAAATGTTGTCATTGTCATTCTATTCATTCCACTGAATCCATTTCTCACACTCAACATCATCTGCATTCTCTCCTCGTAGGAGGAGAGATCACACAACTGCAGGAGGAGACAATAACTAGTGGTGTCCCTCCATTAAAACTACCCTCACCGCTGTGGGGAAGGAAGGTATGGAGATTGTCATAGTGATGGATTGGTTACTGTGTTCTGAAGATGTGCTATGTTGAATATTAACTTGTACTCCCATCTGCTGGATATATTGTATGAAAAAGTTGAGAGAGAGTGTAGATATTATTGCATTAATGAAGGCCCCAGGCCATGGAGACACAGAGGGCATGGAGCACTCAAATACAATGGGCAGCATTTTCTGGTTCCGCCTGCAGCTGGGATTTTCCGGTCCTGCCGAAAGTCAGTGGCCCAGCTCTTCTCTATTCCTGCCCATAACCAAAATCCCAGCCAATGGCTAAGATAAGCTCCACCTTGAAACCAGAGAGAGGTGATGTGACCAAACTCTTCTGTGTAAAATACACTGGATTTGAGATAACAGATGGAGGGACTGCCACAGGGACAATAGGAACACCATCCTTACCCCTCCCTCGCCCTCTCTGAAACCTCTGTCAACAAAACTCAGCCCTGAATGTGGCTTGAAAACCCACCAGAAGACCTCACTGCTGCAAACCAAGATTTGTTAAAGGAGGATCCCAACTTAAGACTATTGACTTCCCGAGAAAACAAAATCAACCAGCCACGATTGCTTCAGTGGGAAACTGAAGTACTGAAAATTCAAAAGTGGACGTTCTGATTAGTATGGGATATGTCTGGCACACAAGAAAACAATACTGGCATTTTAGAATATGGCTCGGGATTAATTTAGCTCCCACTAAATTAGTGGAAGCCAGCATGACTCACCAGCTACGAATAACCATTTGGACATTCTATGAATTGGTTTTCTGGCTTTACCTTTTCTTTTCACTTGGCCAAGGTTTAACATCTGATACTCTATAAACCTTTATTTGTGCAAGCCTGGGAAGCTGTCTTTTTTGCATTAGTGACGTATTTGTACATATTAAGTTGGACATATTTGTACATTTTAAACTTTTTGTTAATCACTTCAATATCTTTACCCGAGAGAGTTTTAGTAATAAAATAGTTCACTCAAGGAATCTGCCTGGCTTGATGACCGAGCCATACACAGTTAAGAGCGTATTGAATTGGCAATATCACATCTCTTTAAAAATTCAAACTCTGGTGTAACCAGCCCAGTAGTGGGACAAAGAAAGGAGGCAGCTCACCCTCCTAACTTGGGCGTAACAGTTATTTAGTTGCTTACATCCAGCATTCCACCTACAGATGAACGAAAGTAATTGGAAGTGGGAACTAAATTAATCCCGGGCCATATTCAAAAATGGCAGTATTGTTTTCTTGTGAGCCAGAAGTATTCCATTATAATCAGGAATGTCCACTTTTGAATCTAGTGTGATTTTATAACTGAGCAAAATGACTTGGAAGGGATTAAAGGAATTGTTCACTGAGGAATCGAAAAGTGTGGTTGGCAGTTTGAGTCAGAATTTCGACCAAAAGCTAGGAAACAAGAAATTCACAAGCTCGTGACCCGTAGTCACGAAATGGAAGAGTCAGGCATAAGCATAGAACCAGGAGCAAAAATGCAGTTGGAACAGAAGGGGCCTGAAGTAGAATTCCAAAGAGAAGATAGAGCGTGGCTGGAGGGGAAATGAGGAAGGAGAAAGAGCATTTCAAAGAAGAGAAGAAAAGAGGGAGAGAGCGGGAAAAAATGTGAGGTAGGAAGGGTGGGTAGAAAGAGAATTTAAATTAAAACATCTTGAACCAAGAAAGAAGACGTCAACTGGAGCTCGGGAAAGGTCTTCCCCCCAATTCAGGGCAAATTCAAGAAACCCCAAACCCGAGGAGAGGGGGCTTAGAGGAATTTTTCATTTCATGTGAGAAAATTGAAAAGCAAATTAAATGACCCGTAGGAGGCTAATGCAAAGCAGGTTAACAGATATGGTCCATGAGATTTGTGCCATGCTGTCTGAGGAGACCCTCACAGATTATGAGATTTCTCAAAAGGCAATCTGATTTTTTATTCAGACATGACCTCCCTTTAACAAAATCATGCTGACTGTTCTTGATTAATCCCTGCCTCTCCAAATGCAGATTAATTCTGACTCTCAGAATTTCTCCCAATAGTTTCCAGCCACTGAGATTAGACTGACTGGCCTGTAATTTCCTGGTTTATCCCTCGCTCCCTTCTTGAATAATGTTACCACATTGGCTATCCTCCAGTCCTCCAGCACCTCGTCTGTGGCCAGAGAGGAATTGAAAATTATTGCCCACGCCCCTGCTGTTTCCTCCCCTGCCACACTGAGCAGTCTGGGATACATTTCATCTGGCCCTGGAGATTTGTCTACTTTTAAGCCTGCCAGACCACTCTGAACCTCCTCTCTGTCTCTGTTAATCTCTTTAATTGTATTACTGTCCTTCACCTTGATTTCTCTACCCACACTATCCCTCTCACGAGTGAACACTGACACAAAGTATTCATTTAGAACCCCACCTATGTCCTCTGGCTCCACACACAAATTACCAGTGTGGTTCTTAATAGGCCCTACTCTTTCCCTAGTTATCCTTTTACCCTTAATGTACTTGTAAAATAATTTAGGATTTTCCTTTATTTTACCTGCCAGTATCCTTTCATTTCCCTTTTTGCTCTCCTTATGTTCCCTATTGCACATTCTATATGCCTTTAGGGCTTCTGCTGTTTTGAGCCCTCGATATCTGCCATAAGCCTCCCTTTTTCTCCTCATCCAATTCTGTATATCCCTTGATAGCCTGGGTTCGCTGGATTTGTTGGTCCCACCCTTTTTCTTGATTGGAACGTGTTGGCCCTGCACTCTCCCTATTTCCTTCTTGAATGCGTCCCACTGTTCTGTCACAGATTTATCTAAAAGTGTCCGCTCCCAGTCCACTGTCCAAACCATGTGATCTTAGTAAAATCGGCTTTCCCCAGATTAGAACTTTGATGCCAGGCCCATCGTTGTTCTTTTCCATAACAATGTTGAATCTAATGGAGTAATGATCACAGTCTGCAAAATGTTTCCCCATTAATACTCCAACCACTTGCCCAGGTTCGTTACTGAAAATAAAGTCCAGAACCGCCCCCTCTCTTGTAGATCCTTCTATGTACTGGCTTAAAAGGTTATCCTGGGTGCATTTTAAGAATTCCGCTCCCTCTATACATTTCACACTTTGGCTTCCCCAGTTAATGTTTGGAAAGTTGAAATACCCCACTATCATTATCATATCATTCTACACTTCTCTGAAATTTGCTGCATATCTGCTCTTTTATTTCGTTTGGACTGTTTGGGGGCCTATAGAACACTCCCACCAAGGGGTTGGCCATGGGTTGGTGTCTTGCCCATCAGAGTGTGGGGGGTGGGGTGATTCCAATGATCACGAGAAGGCTGGGGGGGGGGGGGGGGGGGTGAGGTGGAGGTGAGTCCAGAAAGTGGCAGTGGGTTCGCTGGATTTGTGGGTGGTATAGAGATTGGGCAGCTGGTTAAAATGGTGCCCGACCTGCGACCTGCGAGGAGCCGGTCCTACTGACAAGCTCATCTCCTGGTGCAGAAAATCACTAATGTGTGGTGGGGAGAAGCTCCCCAAGGCCCCAAAAACTGGCAAATGCCGGTGAATACTGGGGTGAATCTCGGCATTGCAGCCGTCGAAAAACACCACCCCCCCCAATCACGTCCGAAGGTGAACTTTCTTTCACGTCCGCTGTATGTTTTCAAGAGGCTGTTAAATGTAGCCCTTGGGGCGAAGGGGATCAAAGGCTATGGGAGGAAGGTAGGACCATAAAACTTCTTGGCCACAAAACTGTTGGCAGTCAAGCGCACGAAGAGCCAAATATTTCAGGCAGGGTTAGTGTTAAAACCTTTACAGGGCGAATTAACTGCTAAAAGCTTGGTTCAGTGGCCTATGTAGAGTAGCAAAGAGGATCAGAGAGGTGAATTAATCTATAGATACCCCCAAAAGACTACAGAAAAAATAGCAGGCTGTGTCACGTCAATATGTTGAAACAGTGTTATAACCAGGAGGGAGATGAACAAGTACAGCTCTGTCTGGCAGTAAGGATGGTGCATTATTAAAGGGAAATTAGGCTGAGATAGTGGGAGGCCTGGACAACTCCCAATTTGAACTAACAGGGAGATTATACACGATGCACTCCTATTTAAATCAAGACGACACCTGACAAGGCTGTTTAATGGAGTCTGCAGAGGCAAATCAGGGCACACAACTCTTGCCATACACAATATGGAGGTGGGGGATTGATGCGACCATCAATTCACTCGAGACAAAATTAGAAGTAAACCGTGTGATGTGACCATCAATTCACTCGAAACACGATGGGAAGTAAACTGTGGCTTTAATAGACTTACAACTGAGCCTGCCTGCGACCAGAAGAACTGAGGGCAGACTCACAAGGCTGTAGTACACTATACTTCCGGTAGTGGGAGGGGCCATGGGCGGAGCCATGGGCGGAGCCAAGGTTGGAGCCCTGTACAAGCTCCTCATCTCTCCCTATGGGCAGAGCCGCGCGACGGCTCACAGACAGAGCCCACAAGGACACTATACTATACAGTGTGAATTACGCAATGTACATTCACCACGTTCACCCCCTGTAAAAAAATCAAGTCCGGCGGGGGTGACGGGTCTACAGGTTGAGCCGGTCCGGTGGCCGAGTCGTCCATTGGGATCGGCGGAGCACTGGGGTTGCAGCCTCTTCGGATAGCTGAGTGGGGACGGGCAGTGTGGATCTGAGGGTGGACTCCGGGGGTGGTTCGTTCAGAGCTTCATTCCTGACCAGTGCGACGGGCGAAGGGGGGCACAGGAAACCTGTAGGCGTGGGGGCGCAGGGCGTGGGGGGTTGGGTGGGGTGTCGTGTGAGGGGTATCTCGGCAGTGGTGGTGGTGGATCCTGCAGGCGCCCGGTCCCGGAGGGAAACGGTGTCCTGACGGCTGTCGGGGTGTTCTATAAAGGCGTAGTGTGGGTTCGTGTGTAGCAGTAGTACCCTTTCTACTAGTGGGTCCGTTTATGTGTCCGGACGTGCTTCCGGAGGAGAACCGGGCCCAGTGTGCTCAACCAAGATGGGAGCGAAGCCCCCGTGGTAGCTCCCCTAGGGAAAACATAGTCGCTCGTGAGGGGTCTGGTTAGTGGCAGTGCACAGGAGGGACCTAATTGTATGGAGCGCGTCGGGGAGGACCACCTGCCAGTGGGAGGTCGGGAGATTCCTGGACCGTAGGGTCAGTAGTACGGCCTTCCAGACCGTTGCGTTCTCCCTCTCCACCTGCCCGTTCCCCCTGGGGGTATAGCTGGTAGTCCTGCTTGAGGCGATGCCCTTGTCGAGCAGGTACTGACACAGCTCACCGCTCTTGAAGGACGAACTCCTGTCGCTGTGTATGTAGCTGGGGAAGCCAAACAGGGTGAAGGGCTCTGCTGACTGTATGGGAGGTCATATCAGGGCACGGGATAGCAAACGGGAAGCGGGAGAATTCGTCTATGACGTTGAGGAAGTACACATTTCGATTGGTCGAGGGGAGTGGCCCTTTGAAATTGATGCTCAGGCGTTCAAAGGGCCGGGAAGCCTTTACTAAGTGGGCCTAGTCTGGTCTATAGAAGTGCGGTTTGCATTCCGCGCAGATGGGGCAATCCCTGGTGATGGCTTTGACCTCCTCGGTGGAGAAAGGCAGATTGCGGTCCTTGAAGTAGTGGGCGAGCCGGGTGACCCCCGGATGGCAGAGGTTGTTGTGGATAGTCTGTGATCGTTCGTCGCACGCTGGCGCATGTGCCGCGGGACAGGGCATATGGGGGCTCGTTGAGCTTCCCCGGCCGATATATGATGTCATAATTATAGGTGGAGAGTTCGATCCTCCACCTCAAGATTTTATCGTTTTTTATTTTGCCCCTTTGCGAGTTATTGAACATGAAGGCAACCGATCTCTGGTCAGTGATGAGGGTAAACCTCCTACCTGCGAGGTAGTGCCTCCAGTGCCGTACGGCTTCCACAATGGCTTGAGCTTCTTTTTCGACTGGGGAGTGTCGAAGTTCTGAAGTGGAGAGGGTTCGGGAGAAGAAAGCTACTGGTCTCCCTGCCTGGTTCAGAGTGGCGGCGAGAGCGACTTCTGAGGCATCGCTCTCCACCTGGAAGGGGACGGATTCATCCACCGCCCGCATGGCGGCTTTGGCGATGTCGTCCTTGATGCAGTTGAAGGCCTGGCGGGCCTCTGCTGACAGTGGGAAGAGTGTGGTCTTAAATAGTGGGCGGGCTTTGTCCGCATACTGGGGGACCCACTGGGCGTAATAGGAGAAGAATCCCAGGCACCTCTTGAGGGCCCTGGGACAATGAGGGAGAGGGAGCTGTAAGAGGGGTATACGGTCCGGGTCGGGGCCCAGGACTCCATTTTCCATAACATTGCCGAGGATGGCTAGTCTGGTAGCGCGGAAAACACATTTCTCCTTATTGTAGGTGAGATTAAGTTTTTGGGCGGTTTGGAGAAATCGGTGGAGGTTGGCATCGTGGTCCTGCTGGTCATGGCCGCAGATGGTGACATTGTCCAAGTACGGAAACGTGGCCCGCAGCCCGAACTGGTCCACCATTCGGTCTATCACTCGTTGGAACATCGAAACCCCATTCGTGGCGCCAAAGGGAACCCGGAGGAAATGGAAGAGGCAGCCATCTGCCTCGAACGCCGTGTAGTGGCGGTCCTCCGGGCGGATTGGGAGCTGGTTCAGATCCACCATGGAGAAGATGCGGTACTGGGCGATCTGGTTGACCATGTCTGCAATTCTGGGGAGGGGGTACGCATTGAGGTGCGTGAACTGGTTAATGGTTAGGCTATAATCAACCACCATCCGGAACTTTTCCCTGGTTTTGACGACCACCACCTGAGCTCTCCAGGGGCTGTTACTGGCCTCTATGACTCCCTCACGTAGGAGCCGCTGGACTTCGGCTCTGATGAATACTCTGTCCTGCAGGCTGTACCGCCTGCTGCGGGTGGCTACTGGTTTACAGTTAGCCATTAGGTTAGGGAAGAGTGGAGGGGGGTCGATTTTTAGAGTCGCTAAGCTGCATATAGTGAGTGGAGGTAGGGGTCTGCCGAAGCTGAGTGTGAGGCTCCTGAGATTACACTGAAAGTCGAGCCCGAGTAAGAGTGGGGCGCAGAGGTCGGGGAGTACGTACAGCTGGAAATTAGAGTAGCTGGCGCCCTGTATCGTTAGGGTCGCAACGGTGCGCCCTTGTATTTGGACCGAGTGCGAGCTCGAGGCGAGGGAGATAGTTTGCCGTGCAGAGAAGATAGGGAGCGAACAGCGTCTTACCAGGTCAGGATGTACGAAGCTCTCGGTGCTCCCGGAGTCGAAGAGGCACGGTGTCTTGCATCCGTTGACTTGAACGGACATCATCGAGCTCCTGAGGTGCTTCGGACGCGACTGGTCCAAAGTGACAGCGTTGAGCTGCGGGTAGTCGGCGGCTCGATCAGCAGTGGCTGGAGTGGCCCCGTGATGACTATCCACGGAGGTCGTAGTCGTCGAGGTGAACTTCGGGTGATGGCCAAGATAGCGGCCCCCGTTGATCGCACGTGGCGGGAGATGAAGAAGATGGCGCCCAAGATGGCCGCCCCCGTGGATCGCACGTGGCGGGCGGCGAGGAAGATGGTGCCCAAGATGGCGGCCCCCATGACTCGCACATGGCTGGCCACGTGGGGGAGGATTGCCAAGATGGCGGCCCCATGAGCCGCACATGTCGGGCGGAGGCGGATTCGGCAGACACGCTGCAACATTACGGGGTCTGCGGGCCTGCGAGTTGGGGGAGCGATTGCTGTGGACCACGGGGAGTTAGAGGGTTTCAATTTCAACAGACATACTTTAGCATAATGTCCTTTTCGACCGCAGCTGCTGCAGGTCGCGTTGCGGGCCGGGCAGTGTTGCCGTGGGTGTTGGGGCTGACCACAAAAATGGCACGCTGGCGCTCCATAGTGGCTGGGTGGCCACACGGCACAGGCCTGGGGCAGTCGCTGGTCGGAGGTCCACGATGGGGTCACGTGGTCTGCGGGGAATGAGTTAAGACTTTGAAACGCGACTTCCATTGAGGTTGCTAGCGCTACCGTGTCCTCCAAGTTCTGGGCCCCTTTTTCGAGGAGGCGCTGGCGCACATAATTAGACCGGACCCCTGCACCATACACAACACGGACAGCGAGTTCCATATGCTGGGAGGCAGTTACAGCCTGAAAGTTACATTCCCGAGCAAGGGCTTTTAGATTGGGCAGGTAGTCCTCTAGCGACTCAGTGGGGCGCTGGCGGTGGGTAGCGAAAATATGCCGCGCGTAGACTTAGTTTACAGGCCGCACGTATAGTCGGTCGAGAATAGCGAGGGCCTCGGAGTGCGAGTCGGTACTGTTGAGTTGTGTAGAGATGGCTCACCCGTGCGTGCAGTAGACTGAGTTTCTGCTCATCTGTAGGAGCGGAGGTAGTCGACACAGCCAGGTAGGCCTTGAAGCACTGAAGCCAGTGTAGAACATAGAACAGTACAGCACAGAACAGGCCCTTCGGCCCTCAATGTTGTGCCGAGCCATGATCACCCTACTCAAACCCACGTATCCACCCTATACCCGTAACCCAACAACCCCCCCCCCTTAACCTTTTATTAGGACACTACGGGCAATTTTAGCATTTTGTAGAAAGATATCCTTCACTTCTGCAGCCTGCGGGTCGAGTTCTAGTGACCAGGTTTGAGGGCTGATTCCACAGTGGTTTTCTTAAGTCTATTAAATTGATATGACCATCAATTCACTCGAAACACGATATGAAGTAAACTGTGGCTTTAATAGACTTACAACTGAGCCTGCCTGCGACCAGAAGAACTGAGGGCAGACCCACAAGGCTGCAGCACATTATACTTCTGGTAGTGGGAGGGGCCATGGGCGGAGCCATGGGAGGAGACAAGGGTGGAGCCCTGTACAAGCTCCTCATCTCCCCCTGTGGGCAGAGCCGCGTAACGGCTCACATGTAGAGCCCACAAGGACACAATACTATACAGTGTGAATTATGCAATGTACATTCACCACACCGTGGCTTTAATCAACTTTAAACAGTGCCTGCCTGTGACTGATCCAATACTGAGAACCGCCTGCAGGTCAACTGCTCTTTATACCTCCCTTCAAGGGGAGGACCCATGGGCGGAGCCCATACATGCCCCAACATGTTACCCTGTGGATAATGCCATACAATGGCCCATGAGAGGCCCACAAGGGTAACAGCATAGCACAGATACAAATACAAGGGCAACAGCACCGATACAAATACAATGGTGGATTACTGGCATAATACATTCACCACATTTACCCCCTGTTAAAAAAATGAAGTCCGGCGGGGGTGAACGGTTCATACGTTCAGCCAGTCCGGCGCACGGATTGTGTGCTGTGATCGCCGAAGCTCTGGCATTGTTGCTGGCCCTGGTGTCGAACTCGTCCGTGCTGGCATCGGTAGTGAGGGCACCGGTGCGGGTACAGACGTGGACTCCGGGAGCGTCTCTTCTGGAGCTTCATTCCTGTGGATCGGTGAAGGGAGGATGGCGGGGGGGAGGGAGCGCGGGAGCCAGATAGGGGCGGGGGCGCTGGTCATGGTAGGTTGGGCGGGATATGGTGGAGGGGCGGTGGTGGTGGAACCGGCGGGCGCCAGGTCCCGGAGGGATACCGTATCCTGTCGGCTATCGGGGTGTTCGATATAAGCGTACTGGGGGCTGGAGTGTAGGAGCTGGACCCTCTCTACCAGAGGATCGGACTTATGGCTCCTGATGTGCTTTCTGAGTAGGACTGGGCCCGGTGTCTTCAGCCAGGACGGAAGTGAGGCCCTGGAGGTGGATCTTCTAGGGAAAACAAATAGGCGGTCATGAGGGGTCTCGTTTGTGGTCGTGCAAAGTAGGGACCTAATAGAGTGGAGCGCATCGGGGAGGACCTGCTGCCAGTGGGAAACTGGGAGATTCCTGGACCGCAGGGTCAGTAGAACGGTCGCGTTCTCCCTCTCCACCTGCCCGTTTCCCCTGGGGTTATAACTGGTGGTCCTGCTCGAGGCGATGCCGTTACTGAGCAGGTACTGACGCAGTTCGTCGCTCATGAACGACGAGCCCCGGTCACTGTGGACATAATTGGGGAAGCCAAACAGGGTGAAGACACTATGTAGGGCTTTAATGATGGTGGACGTGGTCATGTCGGGGCAAGGGATTGCAGAGAGGAAGTGGGAGAACTATCAATAATATTGAGGAAATATGTATTGCGGTTACTGGAGGGGAGGGGCCCTTTGAAATTGATACTAAGGTGCTCAAAGGGCCGGGATGCCTTTACCAGATGGGCCTTATCTGGTCGATAGAAGTGCGGTTTACACTCCGCACAGATCTGGCAGTCCCTGGTCATAGCTCTGACCTCCTCGGTGTAGGGCAGGTTGCGGGCCTTGATATAGTGGATAAGCTGGGTGACCCCCGGGTGGCAGAGGTCATCGTGGATAGCCCCTAGTCGGTCATCGTGCGTGCTGGCGCATGTGCCATGGGCCAGGGCATCTGGGGGCTCGTTGAGCTTCCCAGGACGATATACTATATCGTAATTATAGGTGGAGAGTTCGATCCTCCACCTCAAGGCCCCCCCCCCCCGAACTTCAGGGTTAGGCTCCTGAGGTTGCATTGGAAATCTAGCCCCAATAGGAAAGGAGCGCAGAAGTCTGGGAGCACATATAATTTAAAATTGGCGTACTCGGCGCCCTGTATTGCTAAGGTTGCGGTAGTGCACCCTCGGATTTGCACCGTGTGCGACCCAAAGGCGGTGGAGATGGTTTGGTGCGCCGGGAAAATTGTGAGCGAGCAGCGTCTTACCATGTCCGGGTGAATGAAGCTCTCTGTGCTCCCGGAGTCGAAAAGGCAAGGCGTCTCGTGCCCGTTTACCCGGACGGTCATCATAGAGCTCTGTAGGTGCTTGGATCGCGACTGGTCCAGGGTGACCACACTGAGTTGCGGGTGGCCGGCGTGGTCGGAGGTGCTGGGGCGGTTCTACGATGGCTGCCCTTGTTGATCATATGCGTCGAGCGGCGTAGCAGATGGCATGGCGGCCCCCGTTGGTCGAGCGTGGCGGGCGGTGAGGAAGATGGCATCGAACATGGATCGCACGTGGCCAGCCGCGTGGGGGACTATGGCCAAGATGGCGGCCCCCGTGAGTCGCACATGCTGTGAGGGCTGGAAGATGGCTGCCCCCACGGATAGCACGAGGCTGATGACGTGTCTGCAGGGGGCGGAGTCGGCAGACACGCTGCCGCATTGCGGGGTCTGCGGGCCTGTGAGTCTGAGGATCGGGCCTGTCAGTTAGAGTTCTTGGACCTGGCCAGGCAAACTTTGGCGAAATATCCTTTTCTCCCGCAGCTGCTGCAGTTCGCGTTACGGGCCGGGCAGTGCTGCCGGGGGTGTTGGGACTGGCCGCAGAAATAGCAGGGTAGTCTTTGGTCGGGGGTCCACGAGGGGGTCGCGTGGTCAGCCGGGAATGCGTTAAGGCTCTGGAACGCTACTTCCAGAGAGGAGGCTAACTTTACCGTCTGATCCAGGTCCAAGGCCCCCTTTTCGAGTAGGCGCTGTCTCACGTAGTTGGACCGGGCTCCTGCCACGTAGATGTCTCGGACGGCGAGTTCCATATGTTGAGTGGCCGTAACGGCCTGATAGTTGCAGCTGCGTGCGAGGACTTTGAGGTCGCGTAGGTAGTCTTCTAGCAATTCCCCAGGACGCTGGCGGCGAGTGCTGAGGATGTGTCGTGCGTAGACCTCGTTAACGGGCCATACATAGAGGCGTTCGAGCATCGTGAGGGTGTCTGCGTAGGAGGAGGCCTCGTCGAGTTGAACAGAGATTCGATGGCTCACCCGTGCGTGGAGGAGGCTCAGCCTCTGTTCGTCGGTGACGGATGGCATGGAGAAGGCTGCGAGATAGGCCTTGAAGCAGCGGAGCCAGTCGGTCAGGTTTGAGGGACGATTCTATAGTTGTGTTTGAGTTGATTAAATTGATGCGACCATCAATTCACTCGAGACAAGAGTAGAAGTAAACCGTGGCTTTAATCAACTTAGAACAGTGCCTGCCTGCAACTGATCCAATACTGAGAAACGCCTACAGGTCAACTGCTCTTTATACCTCCCTTCAAGGGGAGGAGCCATGGGCGGAGCCCATACATGACCCAACATGTTCCCCTAGTGATAATGCCATACAATGGCCCATAGGAGACGCCCACAAGGGCAACAGCATAGCACAGATACAAATACACTGGTGGATTATTAGCATAATACATTCACCACAGGGATATACCTCTCATAAAAGAACATCCTTCTCATTTGGCTCCTGAGAACGTGGCCCATGTGAGAGGAAAACAAAGTGATTGAACGCAGTGGAAGTAGTTGGAGTTTCCTAGTCATGCTCGGAACAACACCTCATCTTCTAATAAGGCATGTTACAGCCTTCGAGACTCAACATTGAGTTCAACAACTTCAGACTGTAAACTTTCCCCTCCAGCTTTGACCCCTTTTTTGTTTTCTGGCTTCCTTAGTTTGACCCAATACAACCCGCCCCTTCTCCCACACATGGATATCTATCTCTTGTTTTTCAATTTCACTTCGCCTGAATAATGTTCTTCTTTTATCACATTCTGCTATCTTACCTCTGCCACTATTAGCACTTCTTTAGTCCTTAATGCCACCATTAACATCCCCTTTGTCTTACGTCCATGAGATCTTTGCCAATCTCTCTTAGCTCGGACATATCCCTGACCTTCCATTCTGTCCCACCCTCCTCTCCAACCATATAATTCATTATATTTCTATCGTTCTTCAGTTCTTTAGACGAGTGATGTTGACTCAAAATATTAACCCTGTTTCTCTCTCCACAGATGCTACCACCTGCTGAATTTATCCAACATTTACTGTTTTTTATGTCTTGGTAGACTCTTGCCCAACTTCCTGCTTGGAGGACTATTTTGACAGTGTAGGAAGTCCCAGGTTTATAACAAAAATAGATCTTCCAAAGGGATGCTGGTAGGTTCCCTTCGCACCCCAGGATAAAGAACTATTCACATTTGTCACCCCGGATGGCCTTTTCTGATGTCGATTTATACCATTCGGACGAAGAAATGCTCTGGCCACCTTCCAGAGGCTAATGAAACAGATAGTGGTCAGGCTCCCAAACCGTGTACTTTTGATGACCTGCTAGGATAGAGGGACACCTGGAGGGACATCTTGGAACAACTGACAGCCTTTCTCAGAAGATTGAGCGCTAAATCTTGAAAAGGGTTTATTAAAGCCTGAGTAAGCTCCCTCAGGCATATCGTGGACCAGTGATAGCTGTTGCAAAAGTGCTTGATGGACCTCTCCTCCCCCAAGACTATCATGCACTTTTTTAGAGATGTGTGCTTTCTACCGCAAGGTCACCAGGCTTCAGCTGCCCCACTGACAGGCTTGTTAGAGAAATAAATGTCGGTAGTGTGGGCAGGGGAGTGTCAAGCAGCTTTTGAGGAGCTGTAAACCATCTTAATAAATAAACTGGCGCTGGTCGGGCCAAACTTTAATCAGCCTTTCAAGGTAGCGATTGATGCTAGTGACCTGGGGGTAGTTGCAATCTTGCTCTGAGAAGATGGGTAAGACAAAGAGAGGCCAAGTGGGGTACTTCTCCAAAAGGTTAAATTGACACCAGAAAGAATACTCCTAAATGGAGAAGATAAATCAAGGACTAATACTGGCTCTTAAACACAGTGAAAGGTAAGTCCTGTCATAATATACACATAGGTATATGATGGTGCAGAGACACACACTGACTGACACACTGCAAGACCAATCAACACACACAACACAGCAGCCAATCACCAGTTAGGGTATGGTCACTATAAAGCCAGAGGGCGCTAGTTTTCCCGCTCATTTGGGATGCAGCCTCTGAGACAGACAGAGCCTGCACAGTAGCACAAACCTCTACCATGTGCAAGCAGTATAGGCTGGTCAGGTTAGGCATAGGTCTTCAGTCAACCTAACATAGTGTCGACCCACAGTGCAAGTATGTTTAACAGCTCTTAGTTAAATAAAATAGAGTTGTACTTCTACAAATGTTGGTAGCCTGTCTATGTTACTGCTAAGGTAAACGCAGTCTCCACAGATCCAGAGTACCCAACACATCAAGTCTGCCACAGACACGGAGACCTTTGTGGAAAAATACAAAACCCAGAATGTCAGGTTATTTCGTTGAAGTTGGTTATTACAGGCCTGAGATTTAAAGATTTCTCTCATTACAGGGAAAAACACTGGGACAACCTATGTTTTGTCTCAAATTTAATTCCGGTCAGAATTACTGGGGTACCAAGGTTGTTGAGGAGTATAACTGTATATATACTGTATATACTGTATATACAGAGTGAATGGGTAGCCATGTGTTTTGTATTTCTTTTTGACACTTTGTAATGAAATGTGCCTCCAAGTCACGTTTCATTTCCTGTGACAAGGAGGTGTAATGAAGATGTGTTATACAGGTCAGAATTTTTAGCCTGGAGAGCTGACGTTTCACACTCAATTTAGCTCTGATTTAGTGGGGGGAACATCTGTCTGCCCTGGAAAGGAAGTCCCGCCTTGGAGATCTGTCGTCCAATCAGACTGTCCGAGAGATGTCCAATCTATCCAGGACTAGCACTGTAGCTGGCCAGAAGTGGTACTGCAGTGCTCTGCCTGGAACAAAGTCCCAAGATTGTTCCCAGGGCAAGAGAGTAGGGGGTGCCCAGAGCGGTTGGGAGAGTAGGGGCGGTGATCGTGGCGTTACGGGCTGGGAGGGAGGGCCGGAGCTCCCAGGGCTTGGAGGGGAGAACACGCCAAATATGAAGGGGCCTTCTGAGTGAGGCATGTCCCCCCTCATTTCTGCCTGAGGTGGAGATTTGTTTCTTTTTCAGTTTCCCACCCTGCTCCGATCAATTCCCACCAGCCTAAAAATTGAGGCTGGGTGGGAAAAAGCCGTAAAGTGGCCATTCGGTGGCCTCCTAAGGAATTCAGAAGGGGAAAGGGCACGTTTTCCACCTGAGAAATTGGATCTGAATCTGAGTGGGAGGGATTCCAGGGTGAATCCTATCCATGCATTTACACTCCCCCCCCCCCCACCCCGCCTCAGAATCTGCCTGGAGGGAGTATAAAATTCGGCCCATAGAATAGTAATTTGTAATGTCATCTGTTGGACATATATATTTATAAATACGTTGGAATTTTTGAACAGAACATTTTGTACTAAAGAAAGGACACTGGCATGCACCGACTACTAAGTTACATTTATGAAGGCCTCAAGCCACTTTATGTGTTGACATTTGCAGATACCTGAGCTACAACCTTCCAAAGTTCTCTCGATTCAGAAGCCAAGCCTTTTGATTGAAAAATTGTGTACATCACTCCACAAGTAAAGGAAAAATAGAGAAAGGAATGCGAGTTGTAGACCAATAAACCTCAACATCCGTTGATGTGAAATTAGTAGAGTCTATGGGAGTTATTCAGCGACCGCATTGCGCCCAGTGCAAACCTTTTTCCAATTCACCCGGCCCTCTCCCGATGGTGAGTTACGGATCGCGCCCCAAAATGGCGAAAGTAATATTTAAGTCTAACTTGCATTCATCTCAATCTCATTAACGAGATTGAAGTCGAATGTAGCGGCCACCCAGGAGTTACCCGACGCGTCAGGCATTGTTTTGTACATCTCGACAAAACTGTGAAGCTGGCACAGCGGCTAACCAGAGGAAGTGAGGATGTGAGTAGCCCTTTGCTTTCACCAACATGCAGCTCAAGGGCATCGGAGCTACTGCCCAGTGCTCGGGATGGGTGGGGGGGGGGGGGGGGGGGGGGGGGGTGGGGGGGGGGGGAAGGAGGGCCTCAGTGGGGCGGGGCTTGGTCAGGGGGAGGAATAAATATTGTGGAGACCCATAACAGGGGCACCCACAGCTGCAGCCTGTCTGTCCTTACCAAACTCACCCAGGACAGAGCTCTGCTGTGGCTTCTTTCCTGAAAGTAATTTTCACCCATTTGACTGTGAGCAGCCTCCAGCTTCAGGCTTCTTCAAATGAAGAATTAGCCTCGTTACTTGTGAAAGCACGTCCCAAACTCTCAAGTGCCTCCTCGAAAGAACTGGTGTCACATCTGAGAGGATAATTAGTGGTCTGGATGTCCTGCAACCTTTGATGCCTGAACCGGCCAACCTTCGGGATGCACAGGATCTTCTCGACCCACTGCGGCCGACATTGGTACAACTAATAAATCCATACCTTAAAAAAACATCTTTATATTGCTTTGTGCCTGATTCTAGCATCTTCTTAATGGGTTGTTCACCAGAGGCCCTGGAGCTCACACCACCAGCACTGCTTTGTTCTGGTGTGGACCCTCCTGAACAGCTCATACCAACACTGCTTTGTCCTGGTGTAGACCCTCCTGAACAGCTCATACCAACACTGCTTTGTCCTGTTGTGGACCCTCCTGAACAGCTCACACCAACACTGCTTTGTCCTGTTGTGGACCCTCCTGAACAGCTCACACCAGCACTGCTTTGTCCTGGTGTGAATTCTCCTGAACAGCTCACACCAACACTGCTTTGTCCTGGTGTGGACCCTCCTGAACAGCTCACACCAACACTGCTTTGTTCTGGTGTGGACCCTCCTGAACAGCTCACTCCAACACTGCTTTGTCCTGGTGTGGACTGTCCTGAACAGCTCACACCAACACTGCTTTGTCCTGGTGTGGACCCTCCTGAACAGCTCATACCAACACTGCTTTGTCCTGGTGTGGACCCTCCTGAACAGCTCATACCAGCACTGCTTTGTCCTGGTGTGAACCCTCCTGAATAGCTCATACCAACACTGCTTTGTCCTGGAGTGGACCCTCCTGAACAGCTCATACCAGCACTGCTTTGTCCTGGTGTGAACCCTCCTGAATAGCTCACACCAACACTGCTTTGTTCTGGTGTGGATTCTCCTGAACAGCTCACACCAACACTGCTTTGTCCTGGTGTGGATTCTCTGGAGCCACTCTCTTCAGCAGGTTTAGTTGTGAGATCCTGGCCTGTTTGTGTCTCTGGTCCTCTCTTCCTTATAACAAAACGATCCATTTTAAACTTTACTTGTTTGCTGCTGACAAAATGGAGGAATCGCAAACATGCCCAAAGCATGTGACAACAGCGTTCGGGGCAGTGCTGGCCTGAGTGCCACCCATTTCTGGCACCATCTCCTGAGCCTGAAGGCATTGGGATTCCCCCCCGTCGGCCTTGCAGTCGCTGGTATGTCGTTGACACCCCCTCCTGAATCTCACGGCTCTGGCCTATCACCTGCATCAGCTCTGGGAGAATCTCAGCTTTGTCCTGGGATTCAACAGACGTCTGACTGCTGACTCCCTTGGATATTCCTGCCTCCACCCGATGTGCATTAGGAACTGTGTGGTGCTCACCAGATAGTGCTCCGAAGCCTGTCCACTAATGTTGCCCACCGAGGTGTGTGTCTGTGCGCTGGGGGAAGGTGGGGGTGACAGCTGTGACGCCTTGATGGTGGTCTCCTTGGAGCTCTCCTCTGAGGTGTTCCCTTGCGTGGTGGGGTAGTATGACTCCGTGAGGCCTGGCCTCATCAGATGGAGATCCTGCGAGACAGTGGACATGTGGTCAGTGAGTGGGAAGGATCATTTTGTCTGACAGAACAAATAATTTTCGACAGGTCATCTGGATGAAGGGACAGTGGATCCTCACTTCTCTGGCGCAGGCCAACCTCGCTGTCAGTCACTGTTCTCTCCTTCGGCAACCGCGTGATCTCATGGTGGGGGGGGGGGCGGGGGGCGGGGGGTGAGGATTCAGATCTCTGGGACTCCTCCCCCTGTCTTCGCCGTTTCCCTCTTATTGTGGGCTATTTTCTCTTTCAGGGACAAAGAGATAACATTATGAGCCACACACTTGATGGGTCCAGGGGTCTATAGCAGGTGACATAGTGGACACCACACCTAGACATGAAAGGGTTGTGCTGGTGAGAGCCAAGGTGTTCTGGGGAACAAGCTTGAAGATTGGATGTTGGGAGGATGTGAGGCGTCAGCCAGTGGATTGGGAGTAAGAAGGTTTTTTTTTTGAAAATTGAAGGATGGCAGGCAGCACTGATGCCAGGAAGAGAAGGATGGGAACTTACCCTTGCAGATTATTGGAGGCCGTTTGCCTTATTCCGAAATTGGATGGTGGTCCTTCTGGTCATGCTGGCCACTGACAGCCACATCGACTGCCTCTCAGGTGGCATTGCTCACCCTGCTGCTGGTTCTCTGACCCCCTCAGGTAAAAAGGGTGCCCAGCGAGGCGTGAGTTGGGCAAATTATATGGTGAATGATCCAGTAACAAGACCAAAGAACAAAGAAAAGTACAGCACAGGAACAGGCCCTTCGGCCCTCCAAGCCTGTGCCAATCATGGTGCCCTAACTAAAATAAAACCTGCCTTCTACCCTTTCTCGGTCCGCATCCCTCTATTTCCTCCCGGTTCCTGTATCCATCCAGATACCTCTTGAATGTGCCTTCCTCCACCACATCCTCTGGCAGCGTGTTCCAGGTACCCACCACTCTCCTAATGAAAAACTTACCCTGTACATCTCCCTTAAACTTCCCCCTCTCACCTTGAACCCGTGCCTCCTTGTAATTGACACTTCCACTCTTGGAAAAAGCCTCTGACTATCCACCCTGACTATGCTTCTCATAATTTTGTAGACATCTATCAGGTCTCCCCTCAGCTTCTGTCTTTCCAATGAAAACAATCCTAGTTTATTCAACCATTCCTCATAGCCAATACCCTCGAGACCAGGCAACATCCTGGTGAACCTTCTTTGCACTCTCTCCAAAGCTTCCACATCCTTCTGATAATGTGGTGACCAGAACTGCACACAACACTCCAAATGCTGCCTACCCAAAGTTTTGTATAGCTGCAACATGATTTCCCAACTCTTATACTCAATGCCCCGGCTGATGAAGGCAGGCATGCCATCTGCTTTCTCAATCACCTTGGCCACCTGTGTTGCCACTTTTAGGGAAATGTGGACCTGCACGCCCAGATCCCTCTGTATGTTAATTTTCCTAAGGGTTCTGCCATTTACAATATAATTCATACCTAGATTTGATCCTCCAAAATGCATCACCTTTCATTTGTCCAGATTAAACTCCATTTGTCATTTCTGTGCCCAAGTCTCCAAACTATCTATATCCTGTTGTATCCTCTGACAATCCTCAGCACTATCAGTAACTCTGCCAATCTCCGTGTCATCTGCAAACTTACTAATCAGACCACCCACATTTTCCTCCAGATCATTTTTTAATACTATAAACAACGGAGGTCCCAGCACTGATCCCTGCGGAACACCACTAGTTTCAGATCTCCATTCAGTAAAACACCATTCCATCGCTACTCTCTGCCTTCTATAATCAAGATGTGGAGATGCCGGCGTTGGACTGGGGTGAGCACAGTAAGAAGTCTTACAACACCAGGTTAAAGTCCAACAGGTTTGTTTCAAACACGAGCTTTCGGAGCACGGCTGAAGAAGGAGCCGTGCTCCGAAAGCTCGTGTTTGAAACAAACCTGTTGGGATTCACCTGAAGAAGGAGCCGTGCTCCAAAAGCTCGTGTTTGAAACAAACCTGTTGGACTTTAACCTGGTGTTGTAAGACTTCTTACTGTTCTATAATCAAGCCAGTTCTGTATCCATCTAGCCAGCCCACCCTGCATCCCATGTGAATTTAGTTTTTGTACCAGTCTTCCATGTGGGACCTTGTCAAATGCCTTACTAAAGTCCACATAAACTACATCTCTCATCAGTTTTCTTTGTTACCTCTTCAAAAAACTCAATCAAGTTGGTGAGACATGACCTTCCCCGTACAAAACCATAACTAGTCCATTTTCCTCCAAATGTGCATATATCCTGTCCCTCAGTATCTTTTCCAAAAGCTTCCCCACCACTGATGTCAGGCTCACCGGCCTATAATTTGCTGGAATGTCTCTGCTTCCTTTCTTAATAAGGGAATAGCATTGGCTATTCTCCAGTCCTCTGGAACCTCGCCTGTGGTCAAAGACCATGTGAAGATATCTGTTAATGCTTCAGCTATTTCTCCCCTTGCCTCCTGCAGTAACCTTGGATAGATCCCATCCGACCCTGAGGACTTGTATAGCTTAATGCAATTTAGGATACTCAACACTTCCTCGTTTGATGTATTGATGTTTTTAAGACAGTTCACACAACTATCCCTGACCTCAACATCTGTCATGTCCTCCTTCCTGTGGATTACCGATATAAAGTACTCATTAAGGATTTCACCCACTTCCTGTTGTTCCATGAATAACTTCCCTCTATTGTCCTTAAGTGGGCCTACTCTTTCTCTTGCTACCCTATTGCTCCAAATACATGCATAAAAAGCCTTGGGATTCTCCTTGACCATATTTGCTGAAGACATTTCATGACCCCTTTAAGCCCTCCTAATTCCACGTTTAAGTTCCTTCTTACTTTCACCCGACTCCTCAAACGTTTAATCAGTTTTTAGATGCCTAGACCTATCATATCTTTTAAAACCATGTCCTGGCGTAAAACAATTTGTTGGTGTTCAGGAGAAATCCTTGTTCAGTTTTTTAATAAAGCTTCAGGTATTTTTCTTTTTTTCTCTATTTTCCCTCACTTTTTCGAAATCCTCTTCAAGCCTGCAAACGTTTCAAAGCTTTTTTGCTGTTATTTCAACTGCATAGTAATCACAGCAAAGTGCGCAGCATCGGTCGGATTTATCCTCGTCGCCAGTGTGATCACTTGGGACAGGAGCAGATTTGTTTCAAACAAACATAAACTTTTTTGGGAACACACATTCAGATACTTACCGGCTCGTCGCCATGTTTGCTACCGAAAGCACCGCCCGGGCCAGCCCATCGGTTGATTGGCAAGAGGGAGTGGCAACCACTTCCAGTACCACAAAAAGGACCAATGCATGAGACGTCTGTGTTTCACGAAAGAGGTTGTCCCCTGATCAAAGTATCCCTTATCTTTTTTCCAAAAAACAGAATGATCGAATCATCATAAGCATAAAGAGTGTCTGTCGCAGGAGTGCAAGGGAATTGTGCAAAATACCGATGGTAGAGTTTGCCACTTAAGAATTTCGGAGAAGATTTACTCGACTAGTGCCAGGAATGGGTGGGTTGACTTATGAGCAAAGTTTGGACAAGCTAGGGCTGTACATGCTTGAGTTTAGAAGAGTAAAAGGCGACTTTTTTTTGCAATGCTTTAATTATTCCTTCTGTTGCCACAGTGTCAGCCTGTCCTTCAAACCAAGATTTTGAAAAAGACTACTGCAGCAGTCACATACACACCCTAACCCAAGCTCCAACGCTGTATGGTAGGGTCCCTGCCCCCCCCCCCCCCCCACCCCCACCTGCAGCCCCCCAACATCCACGGGACCCGGCTCAATAGTAAGCTTGGCCCCTTGGCAGTGCCAACCTGGCACTTTGGCAGTGCTGATCTGGCATCCTGGAAGTGCCCCAGCCAGCTGACAGTGCCACCTGGGCACTTTCACAGTGCCACCTGAGCACTTTGGGCACCGGGAGGGGGGGGGGGGGGGGGGTTATACTAACCTCTAGCCCCAGAGGATTTCCATGAATTGCCTCACCTCTGGCCTAACTAACCTATTGTAAACCTCATCGATGTGACATCATGATGGTGAGGTATGAAAGTATGAAAACTTGTGACGGGAGGGGCGCTAACAATATTTAAGTTGACACAAATGCATTTAAATGTGGTACACGCCCTTTTTGGGACGTTTCTCTCTCCTCGCGGGATGTTTTGCCCACCCCACCGATTCCGCAAACAGCTTGTGCGGGCTCAAAATCGCTTGCTGTGCCTTTGTTTATGGATGTGGGATTACGTACGGCTGCACTTTCGAAGAGCTCCCACAGGCCCAACAGGCTGGAAGTCCTCCTTCTGTAAGTTTGCGTGATCCTATGTTAAAGTCATTCCCGTCAGTGAGTTTTTTTTAACTCTTTAATAAATTTCTAATGCACAAAAATTTATTGACTTGTCAGCAGAAAGCACTCATTGAAACTTGTAGGGAGCATTACTCTGATTAATTCCTCTTATATTAGGAAGGTTCCTTGGCTGTAATATTAGAAGGTCACCTGGGCATGTCCGCATGACTAATTTATTAATTTATTTTGGTTTTGCAATTTCTTCCTATTTATTCCTTCAATTGTGTCACATAATCATTACTCTGCAATTGACCTGATTTCCTCCCCATGGTTTGTCACTGTTGGCATGATCCTACCCCACAAAGAACAATACAGCACAGAAACAGGCCCTTCGGCCCTCCAAGCCTGCGCCGATCATCTATCCTATCTCGACTAACCGCCTGTGTCCTTCTATACCCCATCTGTTCATGCGAAAGAGTGGGGTCCTGGGTCACTCAGCAAGTGATGCAATGAGAAAGAGCAGACTCTTTAGTTATCTGTTTTCTGAGCTGTTCCAGTTGTCTTAAATATTACCCAATGTGCAGGGCACTGCCACACATCCATGCTTTGTTAACTCTAGACCTAACAATTCTAACACACTCTTGGTTGCCCTGCCACTGACTAGCCTGGTGAACTAGACATCATCCAAAGCTCTGTCTTATCTGGCACTTTATCAACCCGTGCTCATTGACATATATTGGCTCTTGGTCCAGCAACGCGTTGATTTTGAAATTATCATCCCTGCTTTCAAAACCCTCCAGGGTCCTGCCCCTCCCTACTGGTGCATTCTCCTCCAGCCCCACAACCCTCTGAGTTATCTGTACTCTTTTCATTCTGGCCTCTTGAACACCTCCAATGTTAATCACTCCATCATTTGTGCCTGTTCCTTCAGTTGCCTAGGAGCTAAGCGTTGAAATTTCCTCCCTAAACCTCTCTGTCTCTCCACCACACTTTCTTCCTTTAAGACATGTGGCAAACGCCACTGGGAACACATTACGTGTATTACGGTACTGCCACTGTACTACAGTTAACACAGTAAATCCCAGCCTGCTGGCTCCTCCCAGCAGGCGCTGTATAAAAGTGTGTGCTCGCCTGCGCTGCTCCTATTCTGGTTTCAGCTGCAGGAGGCACAACATCTAGTGCAATAAAGCCTCAATAGTTTCACCATTTGGTCTTGTGGTCATTGATGGTACATCATTTTATTGCACTAGATTTTTAGAGATGAACGTCTTAATCAAGCCTGATCGCCTGGAGCGGAACCCTCACACAGCCGATGCCACATCCACCTTTGAGCACTGGCTAGCCTGCTTTGAAGGATACCTCGGAGCATCCACAGAAGCTCTCAGACCGCAGAAGCTCCAGATCCTCTACTCACGGGTGAGCCCACAGGTTTTCCCCCTCATCCGGGACGTGCCCACCTACACGGAAGCGATGGCGCTACTAAAGGGACAGTACATCAAGACTGTGAATCAAGTGTACGCCAGACACCTCCTGGCCACGAGACGGCAACTCCCGGGGAAGTCTCAGGACGATTTCTTGCGGGCTCCGCAGATACTTAGTAGGAACTGTAATTGCCAGGCAGTGTCGGCAGTCCAACACACAGAACTGCTGATCAGAGACACCTATGTCATGGGCATTAAATCCAATTATGTTCGATAGTGGTTATTGGAAGGGGGTACGCTCGACAGAGACTGTGCAGCTCACCAACTCCCGAGTGGCCTCCCGCAATCTCGAGTCCTACACCTCCGACCGCGCGGCACCCTCGTGGGCATCATGGACCCCACCATCATCCGACCCGGGTACACCCCAAGCCTGTGCCGCGTGGCAGCCGGCCAACACCAGAGGCCCCAAATGCTATTTTTGTGGCCAGAACAAGCACCCCAGGCAACGCTGCCCAGCACGGAGCGCGACCTGCAATGGGTGTGCCAAGAAGGGCCACTTCGTCTCCGTTTGCCAGGCCCGATCGGTCGCTGCCATTTCCAGGCCCAGCATCGCTACACCCCCCGCGTGCGATCCAGGGGCGCCGCCATCTTCGCCGCCGCCCACCACGTGCGGCCTGTGGGCACCGCCATCTTGGATGTCGTCTGCCATGTGCGTCCCATGGGCACTGCCATCTTCGGCGCCATCTTGGACCGCGCCTCAGGACCCCTGCTCGCCTGGCCGTTCGCGGACCGCCGATACCTCCGCCACCGCCGATCAGCCCAACAACTCCCAACATCTTCCGCAGCTCGCCTCCATCACCCTCGATCAGCCTCGGCCCTGTAACCTCGCGACTGCTACGACGACAGTAAGGATCAACGGGTATGAGACGACCTGCCTCTTCAACTCCGGCACAAAGAGTTTCATCCACCCTGCTACCGTAAGGCTCCCTCCCGGTTCTCCCCGTCACCCAGAAAATCTCCCTGGCCTCCAGATCAAATTCGTACAAATCCGGGGGAACTGTGTTGCGACCCTCTCAGTACAGGGCATAGAGTACAGCAACTTCAGACTCTACGTCCTCCCCCACCTCTGTGCTGCCCTGTTACTAGGCCTCGATTTTCAGTGCCACCTCCAAAGCTTTACTCAGATGTTCGGCGGACCCCTGCCCCCCCCCCCCCCAGCCCCTGGAGAGCTCAAATGGTGGTAGTTAAGACTGGGGCGAAACACCGGATGGTCATTGACTACAATCAGACCATCAACCAGTATACACAGCTCAACGTGTACCTTCTCCCACGCATATCTAACATGGTCAATCAAATTGCGCAGTATCGAATCTTCTCCACAGCTGACTTTAAGTCCGCCTATCACCAGCTCCCCATCCGACCGGAGGACCGCCAATACACTGCATTCGAAGCAAATCGCCGCCTCTATCACTTCCTGAAAGTCCTCTTCGGCGTCACCACTGGGGTCTCGGTCTTCCAGCGTGAGATGGACCGAATGGTTGACCAGTACAGGCTTCGGGACACGGACCCGTACCTAGATAATGTCACCATCTGCGGCCACGACCAGCAGGACCACGACGTGAATCTCCAGAAATTCCTCCATACCGCCAAACTCCTTAACCTCACCTACAATAGGGAGAAATACGTTTTCCGCACCACCCGTTCAGCCATTCTTGGCTATGTTGTGGAAAATGAAGTCCTGGGGCCCGACTCAGACGGCATGCACCCCCTCCTGGAACTCCCCCTCCCCCACTGCCCCAAAGCCCTGAAACGATGCCTGGGGTTCTTCTCATATTACGCCCAATGTGTCCCTAATTATGCCGACAAGGCCCGCCCACTCATCAAGTCCACAGTTTTTCTCCTGAAGGCTGAGGCCCACCGTGCCTTCAACCACATCAAGGCAGACCTTGCCAAAGCCATGATGCACGCGGTCGACGAGACCCTTCCCTTTCAGGTGGAGAGCGATGCATCGGACGTGGCTCTGGCCGCCACCCTCAACCAGGCGGACAGACCCTTGGGTTTCTTCTCCCGCACCCTTCATGCCTCTGAAATTCGGCATTCTTCTATCGAAAAGGAGGCCCAAGCCAATGTGGAAGTTGTGCATCATTGGCGGCATTACCTGCCGGCAGGAGATTCACTCTCCTCACTGACCAACGGTTGGTTGCCTTCATGTTTAGCAATACACAGTGGAGCAAGATCAAGAATGACAAGATCTTGAGGTGGAGGATCGAGCTCTCCACCTATAACTACGAGATCTTGTATCGCCCGGGGAAGCTCAATGAGCCCCAGATGCCCTATCCCGTGGACAATGTGCCAATGCACAAGTGGACCGACTCCTGGCTCTCCACAATGACCTCTGCCACCTGGGGGTCACCTGGTTCTTCCATTTTATCAAGACCCACACCTGCCCTACTCTATCGAGGAGGTCAGGACCGTGACCAGGGACTGCCAAGCCTGCGCGGAGTGCAAGCTGCACTTCTACCGGCCAGACAGAGTGCATCTGGTGAAGGCCTCCCGCCCCTTTGAACGCCTCAGCATGGACTTCAAAGGGCCCTTCCCTCAACTGACCGCAATGTGTACTTTCTCAATGTAATTGATGAGTACTCCCGCTTCCCATTCGCCATCCCATGCCCCAACATGACGTCTGCCACGGTCATCAAGGCCCTTCACAGCATATTCACCTTGTTCTGTTTCCCCAGCTACATCCATAGCGATTGGGGATCCTCCTTCAATAGTGATGAGCTGCGTCAGTTCCTGCTCAGCACGGGCATCGCCTCGAGCAGGAAGACCAGCTACAACCCCTGGGGAAACGGGCAGGTGGAGAGGAAGAACGCGACGGTCTGGAAGGCCTCCTTCTGGCCCTCCGGTCTTGGAATCTCCCGGTCTCCCGCTGGCAGGAGGTCCTCCCCGATGCGCTCCACTCCATCTGGTCTCTCCTATGCACTGCTACTAATGAGACCCTTCACGAACGTGTGTTTGCCTTCCCTAGGAAGTCCACCTCCGGGGTCTCGCTCCCAACCTGGCTGACCGTTCCTGGGCCCATCCTCCTCTGGAAGCATGTGAGGAGTCATAAAACGGATCCCCTTGTCGGAAAAGTCCTCCTCCTCCATGCGAATCCGCAATACGCCTACGTGGCACATTATGACGGGCGACAGGACACAGTCTCCCTCCGGGACCTGGCACCCGCTGGGTCCCCACCACAACCACCACCACCCCTGACCTGGGACCATCCCCTCCCCCTCCGGTTGTCTCCCCCGCCCCTGCGCCATTCACCCTCCCACTAGCGACCCTCACAGCAGCCCCCACCGCAGCAGCATCCGTCCCCTCACCGGATCCACTACTGGGTAAAGGACAGGACCACACGATCCCGGAGTCGCAGGTACCCGCATCGGCGCCCACACCACAAACAGGACTGAGGTGATCGCGGCAGAGGGTCACAGCTCCTGACAGACTCAATCTGTAATTTTGTTTTTCACCCCCACCAGACTTCTTTTTAAACAGGGGGTGAATGTGCTAAACACCACTGGTAACACACTACGTGTATTACAGTACTGCCACTGTACTACAGTTAACACAGTAAATCCCAGCCTGCTGGCTCCTCCCAGCGGGCGCTGTATAAAAGTGTATGCTCTCCTGCTCTGCTTCCATTCTGGTTTCAGCTGCAGGAGGCACAACATCTAGTGCAATAAAGCCTCAATAGTTTCACCATTTCGTCTTGTGGTCATTGATGGTACATCAAGACACTCATTAAAACCGAAGCCTTTGACCAAACTCTGCCCTTATCTCACATTAGGAGGTTTGGTGTCAAATGTTGCTTCACAATGCTACTCTGAAGGGCCTTAGGATGTTTTAGTACGCTAAAGGCATGAGACATGAATAGGCACGAGTAATCAAGCTGAGTCAGCATGGCAACATGAAGGGCAAAGCATACCTGACAAATTTATTAGAATTCTTTAAGGTGGCAATGAACAGGATAGTTCAAGGGGAACCATTAGATGTAATATACTTAAATTTGCAAAAAAAAGTGTTTGATAATATGCCGCACAAAAGGCTACAATGAGCTAAGAACCCAAGCTGTTGTATATAGTATATTAACATGGACAGAGGATTAGCTAACTGATAGAAGACAGGAAGGTGGAATAAGAGGGGCAATTTCAGGATGGCAACCTGTAACTAGTGGAGTGCCACAGGGACAAGTGCTGGGTCCACAATTACTAACAATATATATTTATGACTTGGACGAGGGAAGTGAATGTCCGATTGAGGATGACACAAAAATAGGTGGGACGACAAGAGGTGAAGATGACACAAAGAGTCTACAGAGGAATATAGACTGGTGAGTGGGCAAAAGCTTGGCAGATGGAATATAATGTAGGAAAATGTGGAAGTTATGGGGCGCGATTCTCCCATATGGGGAGAAATCGTAAGGCTGGCGTCAAATCCGGGCGGGTTTGACGCCAGCCCCCCCCTTCCCGACTGGGAACCGATTCTGGTCCCCGGTCGGGGCTAGCATGCCGACGCCGTAAACTCCGGCATCGCGGGCTTAACGAATTTCGTTAAGCCCGCTTGCCAGAGTTAGCGCCGGCTGACGTGTCATATGACGTCAGCCGCGCATGCGCGGATTGGAAGACTCCAACCCGCGCATACGCGGATGACGTCATCGCGCATTTGCGCGAAACCCGCGCATGTGCGGGCCGGGATGCCCCTCAGCCGCCCCGCGAAGTGATACAGCGGGGCGGCGGAGGGACAAAGAGTGCGCGGGCATCGGGCCCGCTGCCCGTGATCGGTGCCCACCGATCGCGGGCCCATGGCACCCTTGGCACGGCCGTGGTACTGCCGTGCTAATCGGTGCCATGGTTTTAAAGATCGAGAGTTTACGGCCGTTTTTACGAACGGCCAGACCAGGTGTGTTTGCCGTTCGTAAAAACAGCCGTAAAGGGCTGGGAACTCGGCCCATCGAACAGCTGAGAATCGCTGCCGGCCGTAAAAAAACGGCGGCAGCGATTCGTATCGGGAGTCGGGCGTGGGGGGGGAGAATAGCGGGAGGGCGTCGGAACAGCGTGGCCGTAAAATTTTACGAGCCACGCTATTCTCCGCACCGTCAGGAGTGCGGAGAATTGCGCCCATGGACGTTGGTAGGAAGCATAAAGGAGCTGAATATTATTTAAATGGAGAAAGACTGCAGAAAGTTGCAGCATCAAAGGATTTGGGGTCCTCGTGCATAAATCACAAAATGCTAGCATGAAAGTTCAGCAAGTAATTATGAAGGCAAATGGAATGTTGACCTGTATTTCAAAGTGAATGGATATAAAAATAAGGAAGTCTTGCTAAAACTATGCAAAGCACTAGCTAGACCACACCTGAAATACTGTGAACAGTTCTGGTCCCCTTATCTAAGGAAAGATATACTGGCTATAGAGGCAGTCCAGAGAAAGTTCACTAGGTTGATCCGGGTACCGAGGAATTTTCTTATGAGAAGAAGTTAAGTCGATTGGGCCTGTACGCATTAGAGTTTTGAAGAATGAGAGGCAACCGTATTGAGACATATGGGATTCTCAGAGGGCTTGAGAAGATAAATGGTGAGAGGATGTTTCCCTTTGTGGGAGAGTCGAGAACCAGAGGACATAATCTCAGAGTTAGGGTTCAACCATTTAAGACAGATATTCTCTCAGCCTGCCACAAATCCCGAAAGACGGGCTATTAAATAATCTGGACATTCTGAATTCTCCCTCTGTGTACCCAAACAGGCCCCGGAATGTGACGACTAGGGGATTTCCGCAGTAACTTCACTGCAGTGTCAATGTAAGCCTACTTGTGACAATAATAAAAATTATTATTAGTAAGATTATTATTAAATCTGTGAAATTATTTAATGCACAAGGCTGTCGCGACAGGGCCGTTCAATATGTTCAAAGCTGTGATAGAGAGATTTTTAAACAGTAAGGGAATCAAGTAATGGAGAGAAGGCGTGAACGTGGAGTTGGGGATTCTTATATCAGAGCAGTCATGATCTCATTGAATGAATGAGCAGACTTGATGGGCCGAATGTCCTCCTGCTGCGCTGACATCTTATGGTCTTTTATGATCTAAGGTGAAGTTGGTGTTGTTGTCAGCTCTTTGATTTTCAATCTGTAAATCGCTGCCAGCTGTTTATTATTCACTCTTTATGTAATCGCTGATAGCTGTTTAATATGCACACTGTATGTAAATCACTGCCAGCGTTTAATGTCCACATTGTATGTAAATCATTGCTTGTTGTTTAATACGCACATTGTATGGAAATCACTGCCAACTGTTTCATATGCACACTGTATGTAAATCACTGCATGCTGTTTAATACGCACACTGTATGGAAATCACTGCTACTTTTTTTAACATGCACTCTGCATGTTGATCACTACCAACTGTTTGATATGCACACTGTAGGTAAATCACTGGCAGTTGTTTAATATGCACACTGTAGGTAAAATCACTGCTAGTTTTTTAACGTGTACACTGTGTGTTAATCACTGCAAGCTGTTTGTATGCGCACTATGTAAATCTTCCAGCTGTTTAATACGCACACGGTATATAAATCACTGCCAGCAGTTTAATATGCACACTGCATGTAAATCACTGCTAGCTGTTTAACATGCACACTTTATTTAAATCACTGTCTGCTGTTTGATATCCATGCTGGATGTAAATCACTGTCAGCTGTATAAAATGCACACTGAATGTAAATCACTGACAGCTGTTTAATATGCACACTCTATGTTAATCATTACTAGTTTTTTAAACATGCACACTGTTTGTTAATCTCTACCAGCTGTTTAATATGCACACTGTATACAAATCTCTTCCTGCTGTTTAATATGCACACTGTATGTAAATCACTGCCAGCTGTTTAATACGTACTCAGGAAGACATGGTCATCTTCATGTTGCTCAGATTCGACCAAAGTTCAAGAACATAGGACGCGATTCTCCCACGCCGGGTGGGAGAATCGCGGGAGTGCCGGATGATTCCCGCCACGCTGCCCTGGCACCCGCACATGATTCTTCCACACCCCCAAAACGGCGTGCCGTGTTTCACGACAGGCCGCACAGAGAATCGCCGCTCGCCGTTTCTAACAGGCGAGCGGCGATTCTCCAGCCTGGATGGGCCGAGTGGCCTGCCCAATCCGACGGGTTCACGCTGGCGCCAACCACACCTGGATGCTGCCGGCGTGAACAGCGCGCGAATGCTGCGTGTGCGGTCTGTGGGGGGGGGGGAGGGAGGATCGAGCACCAGGGGGGTGCTCAATAGGGGTCTGGCCCGCGATCGGTGCCCACCGATCAGCGGGCCGGCGTCTCTAAAGGACGCACTCTTTTCCTCTGCCGCCCCGATGATCAATCCTCCATGTCTTGCGGGGCGCCCGCGGGGAGGACAGCAACCGTGCAGTGGCCCAGTGCGCGTAATTAAAGCGGCGCCACTCCTAGCCCCCTGGGGGTGGGAGAATAGGGGGCGAGGAGCGGCCTCCGACGCCGGAGTGAAACACTCCGGTTTTCACTCCGGCGTCGGCACTTAGGGCGAGATTCTCTGCAAATGCGGAGAATCGTAAAGGCTGCCGTGTGACAGGCCGTGACCCACGGCAGCCTTCACACCCACTTCCGGAGCCGATTCTCCCCCCCGGGCGGGGCTAGGAGCGCGGCCCCGTGCGTCACGGCGGCGCGGCCTTGACGACGGTCGTCAAGGCCGCACGTCAAGCATCACGGCGGCTGGCGTGGCCGATGACGTCAGCCGTGCATGCGCAGTTTGGACAACGCCAACCCGCGCATGCGCAGTTGCCGTCTTTTCCCTCAGCCGCCCCGCAAGTCGTGGCGGCTTGATCTTGCGGGGCGGCGGAGGGAAAAGAGTGCGTCCGTTACGCACGGCCCCCTTGGCACGGCCGTGGTACTGCCGTGCCAATCGAGCCCCTAATGCCCCAAACGGGCATCTGCCGCCCGTTTCACGATGGCAGCGAGCAGGTGTGTTTGCTGCCTTGTTGAAACGGGCGTGAAGGCCTGGCCGCTCGGCCCATCGGCCTCGGAGAATCGGCGATTCATGGCGTGGGTCGGGCGTGGGGTGGGGGAGAATAGCGAGAGGGCGTGATAAATGTCGGGAGGCCCTCCCGCTCTTCATCCTCCCGTTGGGAGAATTGCGCCCATAATCAGTTTTGGGTGGGAATTCTGCTCTCAAACAACTCCTGAATCATTAACAATTCCTTCTCCTTCTCCTGTCATTTTGCATGCTGTTTGCTCTCGACTTCTGGGCCGGGATTCTCCCCTACCCGGTTTGGGGGGGGGGGGGGGGGGCGGCGTAGCGGAGCGGCGCCAACCACACTGGCGTTGGGCCTCCCCAAAGGTGCAAATTCTCAGCACCTTTAGGTGCTAGGCCCGCACCGGAGTGGTTGGCGCCACGACTGGCACCAAAACTGGTGCATGCGCGTAAGGGGGGGGTCTCTTCCGCCTCTGCCATAATGGAGGCCATGGCGGCAGCAGAAGAAAAAGAGTGCCCCCACGGCACTGGCCCACCCGCCGATCGGTGGGTCCTGATCTGGCCACCGTGGGGGCAGCCCCCGGAGTCCGATCGCCCCGCGCCCCCCCCCCCCCCACCCCCCAGGACCCCGGGGGCCCGCTCGCACCACCAATCCCGTTGGCACCAGAGGTGCTCCAATTCCCGCCAGCGGGAGAGGCCTGTCAGCGGCGGGGCTTCGGCCCATCGCGGGCCGGAGAATCGCCCTGGGGGGAACGCCGATCGGCGCGGCGTGATTCCCACCCCCGCCGATTCCCGGTGGCGGAGAATTCCGGCCACGGCGGGGGCGGAATTTACGCCGGCCCCAGGCGATTCCCCGACCCTGCGGGGGGGATCGGAGAATTCCGCCCCTGATGCTTGAAGTTCATCAAGGTTTAATTGAAGATCCAATTTTTGGGATTTTGTTCTGCAAGTTCATCATTTAAGCATTTCAAGTCCTCTGTGACAGCAGGTGGCCATTCCTAGTAATCGAACCTGGGTCCCTGGCGCTCTGAGGAAGCAATCCTTACCACTGTGACACTGTGTCGCTTGGGATTTCTTAGGTAACTTAACGACTAATGAACGTCTCAAGCAAGTCACTTGGAATGTATCCTTTGGTAAATATCAGTGCACAAATTGGTTATCGCTTCGAATTCTGTTTCTCCAAGGGTTTTTAGATGTTTTGCTGTCACCCCATCCATGACTGAAGCTTATCCTGTACTCGTCAAATTTAATGTGATACAGCAGCTGCTGTAGCTGCAGGTGCAAATCCCATAATGGCTGCTAAATTTCACGAGAGACCAAGGGCATGATTGATCAGCTATGTTAGCCACAGGCGCAAATTCCGTAATAAAATCTCGTGATTTGCATTGTCGAGATTTTAGAACGCGATCTTCCCAGGATCTCTTGGAAGACGCGATCAGGTTCATGCCCAGGAAGGGCAGGAGCCGGATTCCATGCATTAGGATTCAATTAGTCGGTGTCACTAGGCAACTTCTAGGCCCAATGTATCTTCCCACCCGCTAGCTGTGATGTCACAGCGGTGCGAATCCCTACTGCCTGTTAAACACAGAAACCTGGCGCCATGACCTCCGAGAGGGAGGTTGGAGGTGAGGGCGAACGTCACGGCTACCCACCAGGGAGTCCAAAGGAAAAAGAGGGTTCTGGACAGCTCTGTGCGGGGGAAGAGGGGAGACCAGTCGGAGAATAGTTATTGGGGGGGGCTGCAAGTGACCTTGCAAGTGTCTTAACGTCCATTCGCAGAGCTCTGTGGGGGCGGGCTCTGGGGTAGAGGTGCCAGAGGGGTAATTTGTTCAGTGCCATGCAGTTTGGTCCGCTGAGCTGAGTGGGAGGATGTGTGCCCACAGGACAATGCTAATTGGAGCCCCCTTCATGGGGGTGATGATTGCAGGGCCATCAGAATATTAACTATGCCGTGATTTTAAGTTTGGAGGAATGGCAGCAATGATCTAGCTGATGGCTTGAGTAACTAGGGTGCGTAATAGCAATCTTTAGCTCTGAAGGAGGAACCAATTGTGCCCAGTTAGTGTCCTGAGATTAATACCTGTGACACTGATTGGCCCTCAGGAGTTACCTCTTAACATCAGCAGCTCCCCACACTGTCAAATCCACTCCTCTTCCATGCCCGGTGGGCACCGTAGGGTTTGGGGCACTTTATTGACACTTTTGATCACCTTTTGATTTCATGTTTTAAGTTTCTTTTACTCTTTGTTTTTGTTTAGGGCAGTGTCCCTTTAAGGACCTGTCCCTCCTAATTTGACCCTCAGTTTGTTTGCTTTAGTTCAATTGGTTGGACTTAAATTAGTTCAAATCCATTGGGCGAAATTCTCCGCACCCGCGGAAAGTCGGCAAACGGTCGTAAAAATCGGGACCGTTTTACGACGGTCGCGAAGGCTTCATTTCCCGAACGATTCACTTCCTGGAAATGGGCTAGCAGCGCGGCCGCGTCAATTACGTGCGTGATGACGACGGAACGCGACGACGACACGAACCCGCCCATGTGACGCCGCCCGACGCCGTAAAAAGGCGCGGGCGACCACAGAATCTGTCGGGCAGGATGTCGGAGCCTAGGCGAGCTGCTCCTCGCTTTATTGATGCAGACGTCGAGGAGCTGCTCGATGCCGTGGAGCAGAGGAGGGGCATCATCCGCCCGCGGAGAGGGCATCGCCAACCTGCCAGCACGGTACGCCAGGCCTGGCGTGACGTGGCTGCTGCCGTCAGTGCTGTGGGGCACACCCCTCGCTCAGCAGAGCAGTGCCGAAAGAAGCTACACGACCTCACCAGGTCTGCCAGGGTAAGTGCCATGAGGGTGCCCCCTAGTCACAACCATCCCTCCCCCTTAACTGCCCAGGGGGGGGGGGGGGGGGGGGGGGGGGAGAGGGATTGGGGCAGAATTATTTGAGGGTGGTTCACAAAGTTGTCACAGACCCAGCGCTCTGGCCCCGAGGAGAGATGCAATCATCTGATGACAACTTGCCCCCCCCCAAACTGTGCCAGTATCAGAACGGACTTCTGATACCTACCGTTTTGTAATGATCTACCTATGTTCCCTCCCCCAACAGGCCAATGCCGGTCATAACCACCGTGAGCGGCACAAGACTGGAGGGGGTTCGCCCAACATGCACCCCCTCAGCACCTTTGAACAGAGGGCACTGGACCTTGTTGGGGGGTCTGCCACCCGCGATATCGCGCAATGCGAGGTTGGCGGAACTGCAGCAAGTGAGACAACCCTCCCTGACAAACACCCCCCCCCCCATCCTCTGTCCCTTCACACACCCTGCCCACTGGGACACCTCCCCATCCTCTGTCCCTTCACACACCCTGCCCACTGGGACACCTCCCCATCCTCTGTCCCTTCACACACCCTGCCCACTGGGAAACCTCCCCATCCTCTGTCCCTTCACACACCCTGCCCACTGGGAAACCTCCCCATCCTCTGTCCCTTCACACACCCTGCCCACTGGGACACCTCCCCATCCTCTGTCCCTTCACACACCCTGCCCACTGGGACACCTCCCCATCCTCTGTCCCTTCACACACCCTGCCCACTGGGACACCTCCCCATCCTCTGTCCCTTCACACACCCTGCCCACTGGGACACCTCCCCATCCTCTGTCCCTTCACACACCCTGCCCACTGGGACACCTCCCCATCCTCTGTCCCTTCACACACCCTGCCCACTGGGACACTTCCCCATCCTCTGTCCCTTCACACACCCTGCCCACTGGGACCGTCCAGCGGCCTGCCAAGCAAATCGATATAACCCGTCTCATTCTCTTCCCTAGGACGTGATGCCGAACGACCAGGGCCGTCTGGCTGCAGACGGAGACAGGAATCTGCCGCCACCTCACCCGGGGCCTCACAACAGAGGGTGCCCGATCAGCGGGCGGCCCTATCCGCCCCAACCCAATCTGCGGACCAGGACGCACAGAGGGTTCGAAGTCCACCACCACCACCAGAAATGGCCAGGGACAACCCTCCTGTCGCTGAGCAGCCCCACACCATGGACGAGGACCTAACCATTGAGAGCGTCGGGCTTGCGGTACTGCTTTCTCCCACCACATCCATCATCCCAGAGATACACACCCCGGCGGGCCTATTTAGTGATGAGTCTCCTGGGGCACAGTCTGGTTGGCACATCACAGATGAGCAGGTACAGCAGGTGGAGGTCGGAGCAACAGAGGGCCCGGACTCGCGGAGGCCAAACCAGGCCCAGGATGCAGCTGGCTCCCAGACGTTTTCGGAGTTCCTGGAGTTTCTCAACCCACCCGCACAGCCGATGCCTCAGGAAACCCAGGGAAACAATGACGGGATGAGGGCTTCCTTCCAGACTCTGCAGACGCTGTTAGAGGAGTCGAACCGCGTCCAAGAGCAGGGAGTGGTGCCGCTCATGGCAGAGACCCAGTCCGACACCGCACGGGTGGCATCCGCGGTGGAGGCAATGGGTCAGGTTATGCAAGACGTTGGGGTTAATGTGCACGCGTCATCCTCGGCCCTGGACAGGGTTGCCCTCTCACAGGCAGCAATGTGCCAGAGCCAAACCGACATTGCCGGCGCCATGCGGGCCATGGCCGAGTCTCAGCAGGTCATTGGCCAGTCGCAGCAGTCAGTCGCCGAGAGCATCAACCGCCTGACACATGTGCTGGATGGCGTCGTGCACACTCAGGTTGAGATCGCACAGTCCCTGGCGGGAATGTCTAACTCCCTGGACTCCGTCTCTGCAAACCTTCGGATCCTGGTGGATACCGTTGCAGGCCTCCAGGACTGGCAGCGCCAGGTGTCGGTGGTGCGACGGGGAACCTCCCCGCTCGCACCTCTGTCCCAAAGTGAGGCCCGGGGGCCACCGGGCTCCCCGAGGGAGGAGGAGGTTTCGGGGCCCGTCCCATTAACTCCATCACGGGACGTCCCGGAATTCTCGGCCTCCCCCCGTCCCATCCCTGGTGCATCGGGTGGGCAGCAGGCAGAGCAGGGTGGCACAATGTCACCCGAGACGCCCGCAGAGCAGCCTGGCCCATCAAGGCCGGGTCGCCCCAGGAAACGCTTGGCCAAGGAGAAACGAGTTGAGGGGGGCGATTCGCAGCAATCCTCCTCCACTCCTGCTGTATCATCTGGGGATTCACTTAGACGTAGTGGTAGGGCCCGTAAGGCAACTAACATAGACACTGAGTAAGTTGGCACGGGTGAAGGGCACAGTTTAGTTGTAGGGGCTAGGGCACCTGTAAATAATTGTTAATATTAAACGCACTGTTCCACCTTACTTGTAATACCGTGTGATTGTTCCACAGCCACAGGAATCGTGATGGTGACCGAGTGTCGCTGGGGGTGACGGGTGGTGAAACCTCGGTGCCGGGTGTGCAGTCCCTGCCCCTACCCCCCACCCAGAGCTAGCCCACGCGGGCACGTGATGGAGTGTCAGTGACGAACTCAGCGGCCACCAAGGTGGATGGTTCAGCTATTGCCATGGGTCAGACTCTCTCTAACGACTCTGAGCTCACAGCTCTTCGCAGAGCGGGCTGTCATCATTCCACATGGCACTGATCACACCCGCTGACACAGCCATCAATGCTGTGCCATTCGGTCTGGACCCAGTGATAAGCGTCATGTCGAAGTGGAGCAGTGTACACTGAGAGGGGGGGGGTTGTGGTGGTGGCAGTTGTGTGGTGACCCTCTGCATGACTAGCGATGCAGGTGGTGGTTTGGTGTTCATTGAGGACGTCACATGCGATGCGTGAACCGTGCTGCCACCATGACGTCGCGTGCCCGCCGTCCTTGCGGGGCCGTCGTGCCGCCTCCTGGACATCACCAGCACCTGGGTCGTGTCTGCGTGCTGCGCCCGCCACTCCGCCAGCGTCCTCCTCCTCCTCCTCCTCCTCCTCCTCCTCCTCTGTGCTGGCACCACTGCCTCTAGCTTCTCCCTCCGCCTCCTGCAACAGGTCATCTTCCCTCTGCATCGCGATGTTGTGCAGCGCACAGCAGACCACTACAATGCGAGCGACCCTGTCGGCCTGGTACTGCAGGGCCCCTCCGGAGCGGTCCAGGCACCTGAATCTCATCTTCAGGAGGCCAAGGCAGCGCTCCACCACACCCCTGGTTGCTGCATGGGCCTCGTTGTATCGTGTTTCCGCATTGGTCTGAGGCCTCCGTATAGGCGTCATCAGCCAAGACCTCAGCGGATAACCCCTGTCACCTAGCAACCAGCCCCTCAGCCGGGGGGGACGTCCCTCAAACATCGCAGGGATGAACGACTGCGCTAGTATGTAGGAGTCATGCACACTCCCTGGGAACCTTGCACAGACGTTCATGAACCTCATGTGGGGGTCGCATACCACCTGGACATTAATGGAGTATGTCCCCCTCCTGTTTGTGAACACGTCCCTGTCCACAGCAGGCGGGCGCATGGGGACGTGAACACAGTCGATTGACCCCTGAACCCTCGGTATCCCGGCCACACTGGCAAATCCACGGGCTCGTGAGTCTTGACTTGCTCGGTCCTCGGGAAAGGTGATGTAGCGATCGGCGATGGCATAGAGGGCGTCGGTCACATCCGGATGCACCTGTGCACCGATGACTGGGAGATCCCAGAGACGTCCCCGCTCGGAGACTGGAAGGCACCGGTAGCATAGAAGTTCAGAGCGACCGTCACCTTGATGGCTACCGGGATCGCGTGTCCTCCCCCCGTTCCACGTGGGGCGAGGTGCGACAGGAGTTCGCAGATATGTATCACCGTCTGCCTACTCAGCCGGAGTCTTCTCCTGCAGGTGATGTCCGGCATTGTTAGGAAAGAGACCCGGACACGGTACACCCTCGGCTTTGGTCGTCGCCTCTGACGCCGTGGCTGCACCCTCACTCTCTCCTCTTCCTCTTCCTCCGCCTCCTCCTCCTCCTCCTCCTCCCCACCCCCCCCCCCCCCATGCTGCTCGACGACTGGCAACTCTTCGGCCCTTCCCTCTGCTGCTGCAGCTGGCCCTGCAGCCACTGCGGGTTGTGGATGTGGATGCTGCTGCATCTCCAAATCCAGTAGAGCTGCCCCAACCACTGCGCAGAACATAGCCGTCTGTTCCCATGCATCGTGCTAACCTACAGAAGGGTGGTGGGGGGCAGAGAAACGGGACATGTTAGACGGACGTTAGTCGACACCACGGCAGCCGCCAGCCATGGGATACCAGTGTGTCCCGGTGGCCTGGTCGCGCTGCTGACACGCGGTCAGCCTAACCCCTGGTCACTTTCTGCATCCAACGGCCAGTAAACTATGGCCTCCTCACGGGTGCGTCAGTGGCCTGTGGCCGGAAGCCACAGGGGAACCAGCGGCCGTGTCCTCGTCACCTGCACACCATGGCATGGTGGCAGACATTTTGTTACGGGGTTGGACGGCTCACCCTCTACCTAATCCCCCCCCTCCGTCGCCCCCCACTGCCCCCTCCGTCTCCCCCACTGCCCCCTCCGTCTCCCCCACTGCCTCCCCCGTCTTCCCCCACTGCCCCCTCCGTCTCCCCCACTGCCCCCTCCGTCTCCCCCACTGCCCCCTCCGTCTCCCCCACTGCCACCACCGTCTCCCCCACTGCCCCCTCCGTCTCCCCCACTGCCACCTCCGTCTCCCCCACTGCCCCCTCCGTCTCCCCCACTGCCCCCTCCGTCTCCCCCACTGCCCCCTCCGTCTCCCCCACTGCCACCTCCGTCTCCCCCACTGCCCCCTCCGTCTCCCCCACTGCCCCCTCCGTCTCCCCCACTGCCTCCCCCGTCTCCCCCCCACTGCCCCCGCTCTGGACCCCCTCCCGTTCCCAGGGATGCCTTCCCCGTTGTGGCCAGACTCGAGCGGTGCGCTGAACGGTGCGCTGAGCGGTGCGCAGAGTGGTGCCCTGACCTCCTCCAAGCAGTCGTCAGCCAGGCCGACTGGTTGACGAATTTAAAAAGCAGGTGTGTTTCACGACGTCCAAACAGGGCGCCATGACGTCGGGACTTCGGCCCATCCGGGCCGGTGAATAGCGGGGGGGCTCTCAGTGGCGATTCTGGTCGTGTCAGGGGCGGGAAGGAGGCGTTTGTCGGGAAACGCGACTCCGACAATTTGCGGGGTTCGGAGAATAGCGGGAGGGCGTCGGAACAGCGTCGCCGTAAAAATTTCCGACGCCCGCTATTCTCCGACCCGTCGTGAGTCCGGAGAATCTCGCCCATTGTTCGTACTCACTAAGGATTGTGGAGAGGGCACACATGGACTGGGAGGCTCTCAATTCCAGTACTGAGAGACTGCTGCAGACATGAGAGAGAGAGAGCGAGAGCAAGCGAGAGCGAGAGCGAGAGCGAGAGAGAGAGAGAGAGAGAGAGAGGGGGCAGAATAAAGCCCTTGTACTACAGGCACGGGGGTAGATCCCTGCCTGCTGACTCTGCCCAGTAGGTGGAGTATAAATGTGTGTGCTCCCTGTACAGCAGCCATTTCGCCAGCTGCTGTAGGAGGCCACACATCTCTGTGTAATAAAGCCTCGATTACACCCTACTCTTGTCTCATCGTAATTGATAGTGCATCAATTTATTATTTTCAGAGATGGACCTCTGCATCAAGCCGGATTGCCTGCAGCTGCATCCTCAAGCAGACAACGCTAAAATGATCTTTGAACATTGGCTAATCTATTTCGAAGCGTACATCGGGTTTGGGCCAGACACAATTCCAGAAGCACGGAAGCTCCAGATCCTTTACACGCGGCTGAGCTCCAACGTCTTTCCACTCGTCCAGGTTGCGCCGACCTACGCAGAGGCTATGGCGTTACTGAAGGAAAACTACGCTCAGCGGACTAACAAAATCTATGCCAGACACCTTCTCTCCACGGGGCGCCAACTTCCCGGTGAGTCGGTGGAAGATGTTTGGCACGCCCTTCTCGCCCTAGTTAGAGACTGTGGCTGTCAGGCCGTCTCGGCCACGGAACACTCATATTTCCTGATGAGAGACGCATTTGTTACACGCGTAGGGTCTGACCACATCCGCCAGCGCCTCTTAGAAGGCAAGGGGGGGAGGGCGGGGGGAGGGGGGAGTGGACAACAGGGCAAACCTGCAAGACACAAAACATAACGCAAGGGTGGATCGTGGGTGGGGGTGGTGGAGGGGTGGTGTGGAGGTGCTGGGGTTGGGAGGTTCTGTGGTGGTGGAGCGGAGGTTTGGAAGTGCTGGGATTGGGAGGTTCTGTGGTGGCGGAGGGGTGGTTTGGAAGTGGTGGGATTGGGAGGTTCTGTGGTGGTGGAGGGGTGGTTTGGAGGTGCTGGGGTTGGGAGGTTCTGTGGTGGTGGAGGGGTGGTTTGGAGGTGCTGGGATTGGGAGGTTCTGTGGTGGTGGAGGGGTGGTTTGGAGGTGCTGGGGTTGGGAGGTTCTGTGGTGGTGGAGGGGTGGTTTGGAGGTGCTGGGATTGGGAGGTTCTGTGGTGGTGGAGGGGTGGTTTGGAGGTGCTGGGGTTGGTAGGTTCTGTGGTGGTGGAGGGGTGGTTTGGAGGTGCTGGGGTTGGTAGGTTCTGTGGTGGTGGAGGGGTGGTTTGGAGGTGCTGGGGTTGGAAGGTTCTGTGGTGGTGGAGGGGTGGTTTGGAGCTGCTGGGGTTGGAAGGTTCTGTGGTGGTGGAGGGGTGGTTTGGAGGTGCTGGGGTTGGGAGGTTCTGTGGTGGTGGAGGGGTGGTTTGGAGGTGCTGGGGTTGGGAGGTTCCGTGGTGTGGAGGGGTGGTTTGGAGGTGCTGGGGTTGGAAGGTTCTGTGGTGGTGGAGGGGTGGTTTGGAGCTGCTGGGGTTGGAAGGTTCTGTGGTGGTGGAGGGGTGGTTTGGAGGTGCTGGGGTTGGGAGGTTCTGGTGGCGGAGGGGTGGTTTGGAAGTGCTGGGATTGGGAGGTTCTGTGGTGTTGGAGGGGTGGTTTGGAGGTGCTGGGGTTGGGAGGTTCTGTGGTGGTGGAGGGGTGGTTTGGAGGTGCTGGGGTTGGGAGGTTCTGTGGTAGTGGGGGTGGTGTGGAGGTGATGGGGTGCTGGGATGGTGCTGATGCCACGCGAGCCATAGGGAAACCACAACTCAGTGAAATCCCACTTGGTTCCCCGATACCGACCTCTGCCTTGGCAACTGATCGGTCTCCAGCCCTAATGACCAGGTCCAATGCCCACCACTCCCTGGCAGTGAGGTGCCGCAGGTTCCGACGGGCCCCCTCCAGTCTGCTCTATCTTCCTGCGGTTGTGCACCGCTTTCTCCTGTGGTGGGGTGGTGGACGACAGAAAATGCACAGTGTGAGGCAATCAGATGGGGGCAGCATAGGGGGTGGGAAGCTAGTGGCCTGTGTGTTCAAGGCACCAGGTCATGGCCTGCGGTATGATTTTGGCATGTGAGCTGTTTATTATTCACTCTGTAACACTGTGAACTGTTTATTATTCACTCTGTAACACTGTGAGCTGTTGATTATTCACTCTGTAACGCACTGAACTGTTTATTATTCACTCTGTAACACACTGAACTGTTTATTATTCACTCTGTAACACACTGAACTGTTTATTATTCACTCTGCAACACACTGAGCAGTTTATTATTCACTCTGTAACACTGTGAGCTGTTGATTATTCACTCTGTAACACACTGTGAACTGTTGTGAACTTTATTATACGTTTTAAAACATACTGTGAACTGTTATTAATCACTCTGTGACACACTGATACCTGTTTATTATTACCTCTGTAATACACTGAACTGTTTATTCGCTCTGTAACACACTGAACTGTTTATTATTCACTCTGTAACACACTGCGATCTGTATTATTTACTCTGTGGCACACAGTGAACTGTTTATTATTCACTCTAACATTGTGAGCTGTTTATTATTCTCTCTGTAACACTCTGTGAACTGTTAATTATTCAGTCGGTAACACACTGTCCTGCTTATTATTCGCTCTGTAACACACTGTGAACTGTTTACTATTCACTCTGTAACATTGTGTACTATTTCTTATTCACTCTGTAACACTCTGTGAACTGTTTATTATTTATTCTGTAACACCCTGTGAACTGTTTATTATTCACACTGTGACCTGTTTATTATTCACACAGTAACATTGTGAACTGTTCATCATTCACTCTGTAACCCTCTGATACCTGTTTATTATTCACTCTGTGACACACTGAAAAGTTTATTATTCACTCTGTAACACTGAGCTGTTTATTATTTGCTCTCTAACACACTGTGAACTGTTGGGAACTATTTATTGTTCACTCTGTAATACACTGTGAACTGTTTATCATTCACTCTGCAACACCTGGATACCTGTTTTTTATGCCCTCTGTAACAGACTGAGCTGTTTGTTATTCACTCTGTAACACACTGTGAACTGTTTATTATGCCCTCTGTAACACACTGTAAACTCATTATTCACTCTGTAACACACTGAGCTGTTTATTATTTGCTCCGTAACACACTAAACTTTTTATTATACATTCTGTAACACACTGCACTGTATCCTATTCATTCTATAACTTTATGAACTGTTTATTATTCACTCTGTAACACCTTGAGATGTTTATTATTTGCTCTGTTACAGATTCAGCTGTTTATTATTTGCTCTGTAATGCATTCAGCTGTTTATTATTCACTCTGTAACACATTGCACTGTTTATTATTCACTCTGTAACACTGCACGGTTTATTATTCACTCTGTAACACTGCACGGTTTATTATTCACTCTGTAACACTGCACGGTTTATTATTCGCTCTGTAACACTGCACGGTTTATTATTCGCTCTGTAACACTGCACGGTTTATTATTCTCTCTGTAACACTGCACGGTTTATTATTCACTCTGTAACACTGCACGGTTTATTATTCACTCTGTAACACTGCACGGTTTATTATTCGCTCTGTAACACTGCACGGTTTATTATTCGCTCTGTAACACTGCACAGTTTATTATTCACTCTGTAACACTGCACGGTTTATTATTCGCTCTGTAACACTGCACGGTTTATTATTCACTCTGTAACACTGCACGGTTTATTATTCACTCTGTAACACTGCACGGTTTATTATTCGCTCTGTAACACTGCACGGTTTATTATTCACTCTGTAACACTGCACGGTTTATTATTCACTCTGTAACACTGCACGGTTTATTATTCACTCTGTAACACTGCACGGTTTATTATTCGCTCTGTAACACTGTGTGAACAGTTTATTATTCACGCTGTAACACTGTGTGAACTGTTTATTATTCACTCTGTAACATACGGTGAACTGTTTATTATTCACTCTGTAACATACGGTGAACTGTTTATTATTCACTCTGTAACATACTGTGAACTGTTTATTATTTACTCTGTAACATACTGTGAACTATTTATTATTCATTCTGTAACATATTGTGAACTGTTTATTATTCATTCTGTAACATGTTGTGAACTGTTCATTATTCGCTCTGTAACATACGGTGAACTTTTTATTATTCACTCTGTAACACACTGACCTGTTTATTATTCACTCTGTAACATTGTGAACTGTTTATTATTCACTCTGTAACATTGTGAACTGTTTATTATTCACTCTGTAACATTGTGAACTGTTTATTATTCACTCTGTAACATTGTGAACAGTTTATTATTCACTCTGTAACATTGTGAACTGTTTATTATTCACGCTGTAACATTGTGAACTGTTTATTATTCACTCTGTAACACACTGAACTGTTTATTATTCACTCTGTAACATACTGTGAACTGTTTATTATTCACTCTGTAACATTGTGAACTGTTTATTATTCACTCTGTAACATACTGAACTGTTTATTATTCACCCTGTAACATTGTGAACTGTTTATTATTCACTCTGTAACATACTGAACTGTTTATTATTCACCCTGTAACATTGTGAACTGTTTATTATTCACTCTGTAACATACTGTGAACTGTTTATTATTCACTCTGTAACATTGTGAACTGTTTATTATTCACTCTGTTACATACTGTGAACTGTTTATTATTCACTCTGTAACACACGGTGAACTGTTCATTATTCACTCTGTAACATACTGTGAACTGTTTATTATTCACTCTGTTACATACTGTGAACTGTTTATTATTCACTCTGTAACACTGTGAACTGTTTATTATTCACTCTGTAACATACTGTGAACTATTTATTATTCACTCTGTTACATACTGTGAACTGTTTATTATTCACTCTGTAACACACGGTGAACTTTATGGGCAGCAGGGTAGCATGGTGGTTAGCATAAATGCTTCACAGCTCCAGGTTCCCAGGTTCGATTCCCGGCTGGGTCACTGTCTGTGTGGAGTCTGCACGTCCTCCCCCTGTGTGCGTGGGTTTCCTCCGGGTGCTCCGGTTTCCTCCCACAGTCCAAAGATGTGCGGGTTAGGTGGATTGGCCATGCTAAATTGCCCGTAGTGTCCTAATTAAAAAGTAAGGTTAAGGGGGGGTTGTTGGGTTACGGGTATAGGGTGGATACGTGGGTTTGAGTAGGGTGATCATGGCTCGGCACAACATTGAGGGCCGAAGGGCCTGTTCTGTGCTGTACTGTTCTATGTTCTATGTTCTATGAACTGTTCATTATTCACTCTGTAACACACTGTGAACTGTTTATTATTCACTCTGTTACATACTGTGAACTGTTTATTATTCACTCTGTAACACTGTGAACTGTTTATTATTCACTCTGTAACACACTGTGAACTGTTTATTATTCACTCGGTAACACACTGTGAACTGTTTATTATTCACTCTGTAACACACTGTGAACTGTTTATTATTCGCTCTGTAACACACTGTGAGCTGTTTATTATTCACTCTGTAACACACTGTGAACTGTTTATTATTCACTCTGTTACATACTGTGAACTGTTTATTATTCGCTCTGTAACACTCTGACTATTTATTATTCACTTTGTAACACACTGTGAACTGTATATTATTCTCTCTGCAACAGCCTGATACCTGTTTATTTTCACTCCGCAACACATTGAACAGTTTATTATTCGCTCTGTAACACAATGAGCTGTTTATTAATCACTCTGTAATGTTGTGAACTGTTTATTATTCACTCTGTAACACCCTAAACCTGTTTAATATTCACTCCATAACATACTGAACTGTTTATTATTCACTCTGTAACAACCTGTGAGCTGTTTATTATTCACTCTGTGACACACTGAACTCTTTATTATTCACTTTGGGACACTGAACTGTTTATTATTCACTCTGTAACACTGTGAACTGTTTATTATTCACTCTGTAACACACTGTGAACTGTTTATTATTCACTCTGTAACACACTGTGAACTGTTTATTATTCACTCTGTAACACACTGTGAACTGTTTATTATTCACTCTGTAACACACTGTGAACTGTTTATTATTTACTCTGTAACATTGTTACATAACAATGTAACATCAGGGCAGCACGATAGAATAGTGGTTAGCACAATTGATTCACAGCTCCAGAGTCCCAGGTTCGATTCCCGGCTTGGGGCATTGCCTATGCTGAGTCTGCACGTTCTCCCCGTGTGTGCATGCATTTCCTCCGGTTGCTCCGGTTTCCTCCCACAGTCCAAAGATCTGCAGGTTAGGTTGATTGGCTATGCTAAATTGCCCTTCGTGTCCAAAATTGCCCTTCGTGTTGGGTGGGGTTACTGGGTTATGGGCATAGGGTCGAGGTGTGGGTTTGGGTCGGGTGCTCTTTCCAAGAGCTGGTGGAGACCCGATGGGCCGAATGGCCTCCTTCTTCACTGTAAATCCTATGATTGTGAATTGTTTACACTGTGGTGTTTCTTATTCACTCTGTAACACCCTGTGAACTGTTTATTATTCACTCAGTAACACACTGTGAACTGTTTATTATTTACTCTGCAACATTGTGAGCTGTTTCTTATTCACCCTGTAACATTGTGAACTGTTTATTTTTTTACTTTGCAACATTGTGAACAATTTATTCTTCACTCTATAACACACTTTGAACTGGTAATTATTCATTTTGCAACACTGTGAGCTGTTTATTATTCATACTGTAATACTAAACTATTTATTGTTCACTCTGTAAAACTCTGTGAACTGTTTATAATTTGCTCTGCAACACCCTGAACCGGTTTATTATTCCAATGTAACACACTGAAATGTTTATTATTCGCTCTGTAACACAATGAGCTGTTTATCATTCATTCTGTAACTTTGTCAACTTTTTATTATTCACTCTGTAACATTGTGAACTGTTTATTTTTTACTTTGCAACATTGTGAACAATTTATTCCACACTCTGTAACACACTGTGAACTGGTAATTATTCACTTTGCAACATTGTGAACAATTTATTCTTCACTCTGGAACACACTGTGAGCTGTTTATTATTCACACTGTAATACTAACCTATTTATTGTTCGCTCTGTAACACTCTGTGAACTGTTTATAATTCGCTCTGCAACACCTGAAACTGCTTATTATTCCCTCTGTAACACACTGAACTGTTTATTATTCCCTCTGTAACACACTGAACTGTTTATTATTCACTTTGTAACACACTGTGAACTGTTTATTATACACTTTGTAACACACTGTGAACTGTTTATTATTCGCTCCATAACATACTGAGAAGTTTATTATTCGGTCTGTAACACAATGAGCTGTTTATTATTCATTCTGTAACATTGTCAACTGTTTATTATTCACTCTGTAACATTGTGAACTGTTTATTTTTACTCTGTAGCATTGCGAGTTGTTTCTTATTCACTCTGTAAAATTGTGAACTGTTTATTATTCACTCTGTAACATTGTGAACTGTTTATTATTCACTCTGTAACATACTGTGAACTGTTTATTATTCACTCTGTAACATTGTGAACTGTTTATTATTCATTCTGTAACATACTGTGAACTGTTTATTATTCATTCTGTAACATACTGTGAACTGTTTATTATTCACTCTGTAACATACTGTGAACTGTTTATCATTCACTCTGTAACATTGTGAACTGTTTATTATTCATTCTGTAACATACTGTGAACTGTTTATTATTCACTCTGTAACATACTGTGAACTGTTTATTATTCACTCTGTAACATACTGTGAACTGTTTATTATTCACTCTGTAACACACTGTGAGCTGTTTATTATTCACTCTGTAACATACTGTGAACTGTTTGTTATTCACTCTGTAACATACTGTGAACTGTTTATTATTCACTCTGTAACATACTGTGAACTGTTTATTATTCACTCTGTAACATTGTGAACTGTTTATTATTCACTCTGTAACATACTGTGAACTGTTTATTATTCACTCTGTAACATACTGTGAACTGTTTATTATTCATTCTGTACCACACTGTGAACTGTTTATTATTCACTCTGTAACATACGGTGAACTGTTTATTATTCACTCTGTAACATACTGTGAACTGTTTATTATTCACTCTGTAACATACTGTGAACTGTTTATTGTTCATTCTGTAACATACTGTGAACTGTTTATTATTCGCTCTGTAACATACGGTGAACTGTTTATTATTCACTCTGTAACACACTGACCTGTTTATTATTCACTCTGTAACATTGTGAACTGTTTATTATTCACTCTGTAACATTGTGAACTGTTTATTATTCACACTGTAACATTGTGAACTGTTTATTATTCACTCTGTAACATACGGTGAACTGTTTATTATTCACTCTGTAACATACTGTGAACTGTTTATTATTCACTCTGTAACATTGTGAACTGTTTATTATTCACTCTGTAACATACGGTGAACTGTTTATTATTCACTCTGTAACATACTGTGAACTGTTTATTATTCATTCTGTACCACACTGTGAACTGTTTATTATTCACTCTGTAACATACTGTGAACTGTTTATTATTCACTCTGTAACATACTGTGAACTGTTTATTATTCACTCTGTAACATTGTGAACTGTTTATTATTCACTCTGTAACATACTGTGAACTGTTTATTATTCGCTCTGTAACACACTGTGAACTGTTTATTATTCACTCTGTAACACACTGTGAACTGTTTATTATTCACTCTGTAACATACTGTGAACTGTTTATTATTCACTCTGTAACATTGTGAACTGTTTATTATTCACTGTGTAACATACTGTGAACTGTTTATTATTCACTCTGTAAAATTGTGAACTGTTTAGTATTCACTCTGTAACATTGTGAAATGTTTATTATTCGCTCTGTAAAATTGTGAACTGTTTAGTATTCACTCTGTAACATTGTGAAATGTTTATTATTCGCTCTGTAACACTGAGCTGTTTGTTATTTTCTCTGTAACATTGCAAACTGTTTGTTATTTGCTCTGTAACAGACTTTGAACTGATTATTAGTCGCTCGGTTACACACTGAGCTGTTTATTATTTGCTCTGTAACACACTGAATTGTTTATTATTCATTTTGTAACATTGTGAAATGTTTATTATTCACTCTGTACACAACTGTGAACTGTTTATTCTTCACTCCGTAACACGCAATGTGAAAAGTTTATTATTCACTCTGTAACACGGTGAGGTATTTCTTCTTCACTCTGTAACATTGTGAACTGTTTATCATTTAGTCTGCAACACCGTGATACCTGGGGCTGGATTCTCCGACCCCACGCCGGGTTGGAGAATCGCCGGGGGTGGGGGGGGGGGGGGGGTGGTGGCGGCGTGAATCCCGCATCCGCCGTCTCCCGAAGTCTCTGGCACCAGGGATTCGGCGGGGTCGGGAATCGTGCCGTGCCTGTCGGCGGGCCCTGCCCGGCGATTCTGTGGCCCATGATGGGCCGAAGTCCCGCTGCTGTCATGTCGGTCCCACCGGCAGGGATCAAAACACGTCCCTTTCTGGCGGGACTGGCAGCGCGGGCGGGCTCCGTGGTCCTAGGGGGGGTGCGCTGGGAGATCTGGCCCTGTGGGGTGCCCCCACGGTGGCCTGGCCCGCGAATGGGGCCCCCCGATCGGCGGACGGGCCTGTGCCATGGGGGCACTCTTTTCCTTCCGCGTTGGCCATAGCCTTCACGATGGCGGATGCGGAAGTGACCTCCTCCCCTGCGCATACATGGGGATGATGTCAGCAGCTGCTGATGCTCCGGCGCATGCGCAGTTTTCCACCGGCTGGCGAAGTCCCTTCGGCCCCAGCCATCGGGGCGCCAACCACTCCGGTGCGGGCCTAGCCCCTCAAGGTTAGGGCTTGGCCCCTAAAGGTGCGGAGAAATCCATTTTGGTAGGAATAACAGCAAAAGGAATTATTATTTAAATGGCAAAATATTAAAACATTCTGAAATCTGCACCTTTGGGGCGACCCGACGCCGGAGTGGTTCACACCACTCCATCCCACCGGGACCCCCTGCCCGGCCGTGTAGGGGAGAATCCTGTCCCTGTTTATTATTCACTCTGTAACACACTGAACAGTTTATTAAACACGCTGTAACACGGTGAGCTGTTTCAATCGGTTACACACTGAACTGTTTATTATTCACTCTTTAACACTGTGAGTCGTTTATTATTCACTCGGTAACCCACCTATTTTGAGGCTATGCCCCCTAGTTCTGCTTTCACCCACCAGTGGAAACAGCCTGCCTGCATCTATCCAATCTATTCCCTTCATAATTTTATATGTTTCTATAAGATCCCCCCCTCATCCTTCTAAATTCCAACGAGTACAGTCCCAGTCTACTCAACCTCTCCTCGTAATCCAACTGCTTCAGCTCTGGGATTAATTTAGTGAATCACCTCTGCACACCCTCCAGCGCCAATACGTCCTTTCTCAGGGAAGGAGACCAAAGCTGAACACAATATTCCAGGTGTGGCCTCACTAACACCTTATAAATTGCAGCATAACCTCCCTAGTCTTAAACTCCATCCCTCTAGCAATGAACGACAAAATTCCATTTGCCTTCTTAATCACCTGTTGCACCTGTAAACCAAATTTTTGAGACTCATGTACTAGCACACCCAGGTCTCTCTGCACAGCTGAATGTTTTAATATTTTGCCATTTAAATAAGAATTCCTTTTGCTGTTATTCCTACCAAAATGGATAACCTCACATTTGACAACATTGTATTCCATCTGCCAGACCTTAGCCCATTCACTTAACCTATCCAAATCCCTCTGCAGACTTCCGGTATCCTCTGCACTTTTTGCTTTACCACTCATCTGTAAACTTGGACACATTGCATTTGGTCTCCAACTCCAAATCATCTATGTAAATTGTGAACAATTGTGGGCCCAACACTGATCCCTGAGGGACACCACTAGCTACTGATTGCCAACCAGAGAAACATCCATTAATCCCCACTCTTTGCTTCCTATTAATTAACCAATCCTCTATCCATGCTACTACTTTACCCTTAATGCCATGCATCTTTATCTTATGCAGCAACCTTTTGTGTGGCACCTTGTCAAAGGATTTCTGGCAATCCAGATATACCACATCCATTGGCTCCCCATTATCTACCGCACTGGTAATGTTCTCAAAATATTCCACTAAATTAGTTAGGCACAACCTGCCCTTTATGAACCCATGCTGCGTCTGCCCAATGGGACAATTTCCATCCAGATGCCTTGCTATTTCTTCCTTGATGATAGATTGCAGCATCTTCCCTACTACCGAAGTTATGCTCACTGGCCTATAATTACCCGCTTTCTGCCTACCTCCTTTTTTAAACAGTGGTGTCATGTTTGCTCATTTCCAATCCACCGGGACCAGCCCAGAGTCTAGTGAATTTTGGTAAATTATCACTAGTGCATTTGCAATTTCCCTAGCCATCTCTTTTAGCACTCTGGGATGCATTCCATCAGGGCCAGGAGACTTGTCTACCTTTAGCCCCATTAGCTTGCCCATCACTACCTCCTTAGTGATAACCATCATCACAAGGTCCTCACGTGTCATAGCCTCATTTCTATCAGTCACTGGTATGTTATTTGTGTCTTCCACTGTGAAGACCGACCCAAAAAACCTGTTCAGTTCCTCAGCCATTTCCTTATCTCCCATTATTAAGTCTCCCTTCTCATCCTCTAAAGGAGCAATATTTATCTGAGCCACTCTTTTTTGTTTTATATATTTGTAGAAACTTTTACTATCTGTTTTTATATTCTGAGCAAGTTTACTCTCATAATCTCTTAATCTTCTTTATAGATTTTTTTGTAGCTGTCTGTTGCCCCCTAATGATTTCCCAGTCCTCTGGTCTCCCACTAATCTTTGCCACTTTGTATGCTTTTTCCTTCAATTTGATACTCTCCCTTATTTCCTTAGATATCCACGGTTGATTTTCCTTCTTTCTACCGTCCTTCCTTTTTGTTGGTATAAACCTTTGCTGAGCATTGTGAAAAACCGCTTGGAAGGTTCTCCACAGTTCCTCAACTGTTTCACCATAAAGTATTTGCTCCCAGTCTACCTTAGCTAGCTCTTCTCTCATCCCATTGTAATCTCCTTTGTTTAAGCACAAAACACTAGTGTTTGATTTTACCTTCTCACCCTCCATCTGTATTTTAAATTCCACCATATTGTGATCGCTCCTTCCGAGAGGATCCCTAACTATGAGATTATTAATCAATCCTGTCTGATTACACAGGACCAGGGGCAGGATTCTCCGAAAACTGGCGCGATGGCCGGGGCCCCACGGAAAAAATGGTGCAGATCACTCCGGCGTCAGGCCCCTTCAAATGTCGCGAAGTCTCCGGGCCCGAATGGGCTAGCAGCAGCGTGACGCCATTCACGATGGCGTCACCCGCCATGGGCGTGCTGCGTCACTTGACACCGTGCAGCATAATCAACGCCGCTCGGCGTCACTGCGCAAAAACGGTCCTCCCCCCGGAAGACCCACAAAGATGCCGGCCACCGCGCAGCCCCGAGGTTCCAGGAGCGCGACATCGAGGCGCTCCTGGACGCAGTACAAGAGAGGAGGGAGACCCTATACCCCAGACATGGCCGCAGGGTCGCCCCACGCCTCAGCCGGCACCTGTGGAGGGAGGTGGCAGACGCCGTCAGCGCTGTGGCTGTGACACAGAGGGCAGGCACCCAGTGCCACAAGAAGGTCAACAACCTCGTCAGGGCAGCCAGGGTGAGTCCCCGCGCCCCCTGATATGCGGCACACCCCCAGGTGCAATCAACCCTCACGCTAACCCATACCTAACCTTAATGTGCTGCGCACCTCTGCCAATATACGCGCAACCGCTGGCGTGCAGTCATAAAGTGTCCAACACTGTTGCCCTTTATCCCTGCCCCCCACCCGCCTGCCCCCCACAGGAGAAGCATGCACACAACACCAGGGAGCGTCAGAGGACTGCAGGGGTGACAGCTGATGAGAGACCACTCACCGTCCATGAGGAAAGGGGTCTGGAACTGGCAGGTGGACCTGAGGACTGGGAGGTTGCCGATGCAGAGGTCGGGGGCCTGCCAGCAATGAGCCACCCACGGCCCTTCCCCCACCTCCATATCCCCCCCTTCCTCCATATCCCCCATATCCCCACACCCCCATATCCCCCCTCCCCCATATCCCCCATAACCCCACACCCCCATATCCCCCTTCCCCCATATCCCCCATATCCCCCCTCCCCACATCCCCCGATCACCGCCCGTATGTCTAACCATGCATGCTGTATTGTGTATTGCCAGAACAAACGTCGAGGCACCCGTCCCCGCGGATGCCGACCACCCGCAGGATGCCTCAGGGTGGCCACGGGAGAGGGAGAAACCCGGCCCCTCTGGCATGCGACGCCTGCAGGCCCCCCCCCCAGGGTGGCCACGGGAGGGGGAGAGACCCGGCCCCTCTGGCATGCGACGCCTGCAGGCCCCCCCCCCAGGGTGGCCACGGGAGGGGGAGAGACCCGGCCCCTCTGGCATGCGACGCCTGCAGGCCCCCCCCCCCCAGGGTGGCCACGGGAGAGGGAGAGACCCGGCCCCTCTGGCATGCGATGCCTGCAGCCCCCCCCCCCCCCCCCCCTCCAGGGTGGCCACGGGAGAGGGAGAGACCCGGCCCCTCTGGCATGCGACGCCTGCAGGCCCCCCCCCAGGGTGGCTACGGGAGGGGGAGAGACCCGGCCCCTCTGGCATGCGACGCCTGCAGGCCCCCCCCCCCCAGGGTGGCCACGGGAGGGGGAGAGACCCGGCCCCTCTGGCATGCGATGCCTGCAGGCCCCCCCCCCAGGGTGGCCACGGGAGAGGGAGCGACCCGGCCCCTCTGGCATGTGACGCCTGCAGGCCCCCCCCCCCCAGGGTGGCCACGGGAGGGGGAGAGACCCGGCCCCTCTGGCATGCGACGCCTGCAGGCCCCCCCCCAGGGTGGCCACGGGAGAGGGAGAGACCCGGCCCCTCTGGCATGCGATGCCTGCAGCCCCCCCCCAGGGTGGCCACGGGAGAGGGAGAGACCCGGCCCCTCTGGCATGCGACGCCTGCAGGCCCCCCCCCAGGGTGGCCACGGGAGGGGGAGAGACCCGGCCCCTCTGGCATGCGACGCCTGCAGGCCCCCCCCCCCAGGGTGGCCACGGGAGGGGGAGAGACCCGGCCCCTCTGGCATGCGATGCCTGCAGGCCCCCCCCCCCAGGGTGGCCATGGGAGAGGGAGCGACCCGGCCCCTCTGGCATGCGACGCCTGCAGGCCCCCCCCAGGGTGGCCACGGGAGAGGGAGAGACCTGGAGCAACACGGAGATGACGCCCCCGTCCTATGCGGGTGCGGCGACGCAGTCGTGTGACACCCAGCGATGAGGGGAGCAGCCACAGACCCCCATCGCAGCCGAGCCAGGACAGCCCTACCCAGGACAGCCCTACCCAGGACAGCCCTACCCAGGACACCTACTCAGGACACCCCTACCCAGGACACCCCTACCCAGGACAGCCCTACCCAGGACAGCCCTACCCAGGACACCTACTCAGGACACCCCTACCCAGGACACCCCTACCCAGGACAGCCCTACCCAGGACAGCCCTACCCAGGACAGCCCTACCCAGGACACCTACTCAGGACACCCCTACCCAGGACACCCCTACCCAGGACACCCCTACCCAGGACAGCCCTACCCAGGACAGCCCTACCCAGGACACCTACTCAGGACACCCCTACCCAGGACACCCCTACCCAGGACACCCCTACCCAGGACAGCCCTACCCAGGACAGCCCTACCCAGGACAGCCCTACCCAGGAAAGCCCTACCCAGGACACCTCTACCCAGGACACCCCTACCCAGGACAGCCCTACCCAGGACACCCCTACCCAGGACAGCCCTACCCAGGACAGCCCTACCCAGGACAGCCCTACCCAGGACAGCCCTACCCAGGACAGCCCTACACAGGACAGCCCTACCCAGGACACCCCTACCCAGGACAGCCCTACCCAGGACAGCCCTACCCAGGACACCCCTACCCAGGACAGCCCTACCCAGGACACTCCTACCCAGGACAGCCCTACCCAGGACAGCCCTACCCAGGACACCCCTACCCAGGGCAGCCCTACTCAGGACAGCCCTACCCAGGACAGCCCTACCCAGGGCAGCCCTACCCAGGACAGCCCTACCCAGGACACCCCTACCCAGGATAGCCCTATCCAGGACAGCCCTACCCAGGACACTCCTACCCAGGACACCCCTACCCAGGACAGCCCTACCCAGGGCAGCCCTACCCAGGACAGCCCTGCCCAGGACAGCCCTACCCAGGATAGCCCTACCCAGGACAGCCCTACCCAGGACACCCCTACCCAGGACACTCCTACCCAGGACACCCCTATCCAGGACAGCCCTACCCAGCACACCCCTACCCAGGACACTCCTACCCAGGACATCCCTACCCAGGACAGCCCTACCCAGGACAGCCCTACCCAGGACAGCCCTACCCAGGACAGCCCTACCCAGGACAGCCCTACCCAGGACAGCCCTACCCAGGACACTCCTACCCAGGACAGCCCTACCCAGGACAGCCCCACCCAGGACAGCCCTACCCAGGACACCCCTACCCAGGACAGCCCTACACAGGACAGCCCTACCCAGGACAGCCCTACCCAGGACAGCCCTACCCAGGACAGCCCTACCCAGGACACCCCTACCCAGGACAGCCCTACCCAGGACAGCCCTACCCAGGACAGCCCTACCGAGGACAGCTCTACCCAGGACACGTCTACCCAGGACAGCCCTACCCAGGACACCACTACCCAGGACAGCCCTACCCAGGACAGCCCTACCCAGGACAGCCCTACCCAGGACACCCCTACCCAGGACAGCCCTACCCAGGACAGCCCTACCCAGGACAGCCCTACCCAGGACAGCCCTACCCAGGACAGCCCTACCGAGGACAGCTCTACCCAGGACACGTCTACCCAGGACAGCCCTACCCAGGACACCACTACCCAGGACAGCCCTACCCAGGACAGCCCTACCCAGGACAGCCCTACCCAGGACACCCCTACCCAGGACAGCCCTACCCAGGACAGCCCTACCCAGGACAGCCCTACCCAGGACACCCCTACCCAGGACAGCCCTACCCAGGACAGCCCTACCCAGGACACTGACACACATGAGACTGGACGACAGGACAGTGACACACAGCGGACGGGTGGAGACGGGGTGCCACCCCAGGGGACCATGGACTCGGAGTCTGACGTCACAACGCCACTGCTTTCTCCAACACCCTCTACCATCGCAGAGACACTCACCTCGGTTGGGCACTTTAGTGATGAGGCGTCTGGTACACTCATTGCTGTGCACAACACAGCCGTACCGGTACAGCAGGTGGAGGTAGGAGGGCATCCTGGCACAAGCGAACATCTGCCGCCCAGACGGGTCCCGGGTTCCTGGAGTTACCACACCCACCCATAGAACCGATGCAGCCACCAAACCTGGGACGAAGGAAGAGGATGATGGCTGGCTTGCAGCGGCTGCAGACGCAGGTAGAGGAGTCCACCTGCATCCAGGAGCTGGGACTGGTGCCGGTCATGCGTGCCACCCAGGCCGAAACTGCACTAGTGGCGTCCGCGGTGGAGGCAACGGGTATGAAGGTGTCAGACATGGGGAGCAGGATGCGAAGCCTGGGGCGTTCCGTGAGGGCGGCGAGTGTGGCCCAGGACATGGCTTCCCTCTCACAGGAAGCCATGAGCCAGAGCCAGCGTCAGATGGCAGAGGCGCTCAACGCTGTGGCCCAGTCTCAGCAGGCCATGGCCCAGTCTCTGCAGGCAATTGCCCAGTCTCAGCAGGCAATGGCCCAGTCTCTGCAGGCCATGGCCCAGTCTCTGCAGGCAATTGCCCAGTCTCAGCAGGCAATGACCCAGTCTCAGCAGGCCATGGCCCAGTCTCAGCAGGCAATTGCCCAGTCCCAGCAGGCAATGGCCCAGTCTCTGCAGGCCATGGCGCAGTCCCAGCAGGCCATGGCCCAGTCTCTGCAGGCCATGGCCAAGTCTCAGCAGACTGTGGCCCAGTCTCTGCAGGCTATGGTGCAGTCCCAGCAGGCAATGGCCCAGTCTCTGCAGGCCATGGCCCAGTCTCAGCAGGCCATGGCCCAGTCCCAGCAGGCCATGACCCAGTCTCCGCAGGCCATGGCGCAGTCCCAGCAGGCCATGACCCAGTCTCTGCAGGCCATGGCCCAGTCTCTGCAGGTCAAGGCCCAGTCTCTGCAGGCCATGGCCCAGTCTCTGCAGGCCATGGGCCAGTCTCTGCAGGTCAAGGCCCAGTCTCTGCAGGCCATGGCCCAGTCTCAGCAGGCCATGGTCCAGTCTCTGCAGGCCATGGCGCAGTCCCAGCAGGCCATGGCCCAGTCTCTGCAGGTCATGGCCAAGTCTCAGCAGACTGTGGCCCAGTCTCTGCAGGCTATGGTGCAGTCCCAGCAGGCAATGGCCCAGTCTCTGCAGGCCATGGCCCAATCTCAGCAGACCATGGCCCAGTCCCAGCAGGCCATGACCCAGTCTCTGCAGGCCATGACCCAGTCTCTGCAGGTCAATGCCCAGTCTCTGCAGGCCATGGCCCAGTCTCTGCAGGCCATGGGCCAGTCTCAGCAGGCCATGGTCCAGTCTCAGCAGACCGTGGTCCAATCTCTGCAGGCCGTGGCCCAGTCTCTGCAGGCCATGACCCAGTCTCTGCAGGCCATGGCCCAGTTTCTGCAGGCCATGACCCAGTCTCTGCAGGCCATGGTCCAGTCTCAGCAGACCATGGTCCAATCTCTGCAGGCCATGGCCCAGTCTCTGCAGGTCAAGGCCCAGTCTCTGCAGGCCATGGCCCAGTTTCTGCAGGCAGTGGCCCAGTCTCTGCAGGTCATGGCTGAGGACATATTCGGCACCATTGCCCAGGTGCTGGCCGGGGTCGCCCAGACACAGACTGGGATGGCCAATTCCCTGAGCTCCATGGCAGCAAACCGGCAGACCCTTGTCGATACCAACACGGGCCTCCAGGAATGGCAGTGCCAGGTGTCGGGAGGGGGCGTCGGATGGCCGATCCGTTCGCACACCCGACCCATGTAGAGGCCCGTGGGCCATCGGGCATCCCAAGGGAGGAGGAGGTGCTGGGGCCCGTCCCGGGACCCCCTGTAGGGGAGGTACCGGAACACTTCCCGGGTACCGGGCGCAGACGTGCAGGATAATCATGCGGTGGTCGCAGACCATCTGAATGTTCATGGAGTAGGTCCCCTTCCTATTGGTGAACACGGCCCTGTTATCTGCAGGTGGCCGCACGGAGACGTGTACCCATCGATCGCGCCCTGGACCACGGGAAAACCGGCCACGGCAGAGAAGCCCACGGTCCGGGCATCCTGGCTGGCCAGGTCCATAGGGAACCGGATGTAGCGGTCTGCAATGGCATAAAGGGCGTCTGTCACTGCCCGGATGTACCGGTGCACCAATGTCTGCGAGATGCCGGACAGGTCCCCACTCGGCGCCTGGAATGACCCCGTGGCATAAAAGTTCAGGGCCTCCGTAACCTTGTCGGACACGGGGAGAGGGTGTCCTCCCCCAGTGCCACGCGGTGCCAGGTGTGCCAGCAGGTGGCAGATGTGTGCCACGGTTTCCCGGTTCATCCGGAGTCTCCTCCTGCATTCCCGGTCCGTGAGGTCCTGGAACGACGAACGGGGCCAGTACACACGGGGCCTCCTCGGGCGTCTCCATAGCCGTGGCGCCACAACATCCTCCACCCTCTCCCCGTGCTCCTCCTCTTCATGCTCCCCCACCTCCTCCTCCTCCTCGTCCTTCGGGCGGGTGGCCCTCCAGCCTGGAGGGGAAACGACAACATCTCATCATTGCTCGCACCCTCCCTACCCCCGGGCAGCCAGGTGCCATGGGCTGCATGGACCCGACTGTGGGAGGATGGCACCTGGCCATGCAGATGACCTCCCTTCCCCCCCCCCCCCCCACATCCCCGGCACTGTCCCCCCCTTCTCCGGTACTCGATCTCCCACCATCCCCGGCACTGTCACCCCCTCTCCGGCACTAGCTCTCTCCCCCCCCCTCCCTCACTCTCTCCCCCCCCTCCCCGGCACTGTCCCTCACCTCCCCCCCCCCCTCTCCGGCACTCGCTCTCTCCCCCCTCCCCAGCACTGTCCCCCCCCCCCTTCTCCGGTACTCGTTTTCTCCCCCCCTCCCTTGCTCTCTCCACCCCCTCCCGGCACTCTCCCCCCCTCTCCGGCACTGGCTCTCACCCCCCACCCACCGCCCCATCCCTCCATCCCTCCCCCATTCTCCCCCACCCCCACCACCACCCCCCGCCCCCTCTACCCCCACCCACAGACTGCGGCCACGCCGTGACTTCTCCTGCGGCCACCCCCCATGCCGTGGCTGCCTCCACGCTGAACGGCGTCAACCATCAGCACTGGTTGATGCCGTTAAATAGCTGTTTTGATTTACGTCGCCCCATCCGGCCGGGAGAATACGGGCAGCACCAGGGTCCATAGACTCCCGCCGGCCCTGCCATTCTCTGAGGCGGGCGGCGCGATTGATGCCTCGTCGGCTTTTTACCGGTCAGAGACTTTGGGACACGACGGGGGCAGGGTTGACGCCGGCCCCTGGCGATTCTCCGACCCGTCGGGGGTCGGTGTATCCCGCCCCAGATCTCGGACAGCTTGTTCCCTCGTAGGTTCCATTATATACTGTTCAAGGAAACTATCGCAGATACATTCTATAAACTCCTCCTCAAGGCTGCCTCAACCGACCTGGTTAAACCAATCAACATGTAGATTAAAATCCCCCAGGATAACTGCTGTACCATTTCTACATGCATCAGTTATTTCTTTGTTTATTGCCTGCCCCACCATAATGTTACTATTTGGTGGCCTATAGACTACTCCTATCAGTGACTTTTTCACCTTACTATTCCTGATTTCCACCCAAATGGATTCAACCTTATCCTCCATAGCACCGATGTCATCCCTTACTATTGCCCGAATGTCACCCTTAAATAACAGAGCTACACCACCTCCCTTACCACCCACTCTGTCCTTCCGAATAGTTTGATACGCTTGGATATGTAACTTCCAGTCGTGACCATCCTTTAACCATGTTTCAGTAATGTTCACTAAATCATAGTCATTCACGATGATTTGCGCCATCAATTCATTTACCTTATTCCGAATACAACGAGCATTCAGGTAAAGTACACTTATGTTGGCTTTTATACCTCTGTTTTGAATCTTAACACCTCGATCAGTAACCTTTCCTAAGTTATATTTCCTCTTAACGTTTCTCCTAATTTTCCTTGTCATTGAACCGATATCTTCGTGAAACAACCAGCCGCATCGCTTACAATTTATGTTTTTACTTCCCGTTTTATTCCGTTTAGTATTACTGGGCCTAATCACTGAGCTCCCCTCATTCACTGTACCTTGTACTGTCGCCCTTTATGATTTTTGACTATGTCTTCTCTGCCTAACAATTGTGAACTGTTTATTATTCACTCTGTAACACACTGAACTGTTTATTATTCGCTCTGTAACACACTGTGAACTGTTTATTATTCACTCTGTAACAATGTGAACTGATTATTCTTCACACTGCAACACACTGAACTGTTTATTATTCACTCTCTAACACACTGTGAGCTGTTTATTATTCACTCTGTAACACACTGTGAGCTGTTTATTATTCACTCTGTAACACACTGTGAGCTGTTTATTATTCACTCTGTAACACACTGTGAGCTGTTTATTATTCACACTGCAACACACTGAACTGTTTATTATTCACTCTGTAACACACTGTGAGCTGTTTATTATTCACTCTGTAACACACTGTGAGCTGTTTATTATTCACACTGCAACACACTGAACTGTTTATTATTCACTCTGTAACACACTGTGAGCTGTTTATTATTCACTCTGTAACACACTGTGAGCTGTTTATTATTCACTCTGTAACACACTGTGAACTGTTTATTATTCACTCTGTAACACACTGTGAACTGTTTACTATTCACTCTGTAACACACTGTGAACTGTTTATTATTCACTCTGTAACACACTGTGAGCTATTTATTATTCACTCTGTAACACACTGTGAACTGTTTACTATTCACTCTGTAACATTGTGAGCTGTTTATTATTCACTCTGTAACACACTGTGAACTGTTTATTATTCACTCTGTAACACACTGTGAACTGTTTATTATTCACTCTGTAACATACTGTGAACTGTTTATTATTCACTCTGTAACACACTGAACTGTTTATTATTCACTCTGTAACACACTGTGACCTGTTTATTATTCACTCTGTAACATACTGTGAACTGTTTATTATTCACTCTGTAACACACTGAACTGTTTATTATTCACTCTGTAACACACTGTGACCTGTTTATTATTCACTCTGTAACATACTGTGAACTGTTTATTATTCACTCTGTAACACACTGAACTGTTTATTATTCACTCTGTAACACACTGTGAACTGTTTATTATTCACTCTGTAACACACTGAACTGTTTATTATTCACTCTGTAACACACTGAACTGTTTATTATTCACTCTGTAACACACTGTGAACTGTTTATTATTCACTCTGTAACACACTGAACTGTTTATTATTCACTCTGTAACACGCTGTGAACTGTTTATTATTCACTCTGTAACACTGTGAACTGTTTATTATTCACTCTGTGACACACTGTGAACTGTTCATTATCCACTCTGTAACAGTGTGCACTGTTTACTATTCACTCTGTAACACACTGTGAACTGTTTATTATTCACTCTGTGACACACTGTGAACTGTTTATTATTCACTCTGTAACATTGTGCACTGTTTACTAGTCACTCTGTAACATTGTGCACTGTTTACTATTCACTCTGTAACACACGCTGTGAACTGTTGATTATTCAATCTGTAATACACGCTGTGAACTGTTTATTATTCACTCTGTAACACACTGTGAACTGTTTATTATTCACTCTGTAACATTGAGCACTGTTTACTATTCACTCTGTAACATTGTGCACTGTTTACTATTCACTCTGTAACACACTGTGAACTGTTTATTATTCACTCTGTAACACACTGTGAACTGTTTATTATTCACTCTGTATCTCACCGTGAACTATTTATTCTTCACTCTGTAACATTGTGCACTGTTTACTATTCACTCTGTAACCCACGCTGTGAACTGTTTACTATTCACTCTGTAACCCTTGCTATGAACTGTTTGTTATTCACTATAACACATGCTGTGAACTGTTTATTATTCACTCTGTAACACATGCTGTGAACTGTTTATTATTCAATCAGTAACACACGCTGTGAACTGTTCATTATTCACTCTGTAACCCTGTGATACCGGTTTATTATTCACTCTGTAGCACCCTGAACTGTTTATTATTCACTCGGTAACACGCTGTGAACTGTTTATTATTCACTCTGTAGCACCCTGAACTGTTTATTATTCACTCGGTAACACACTGTGAACTGTTTATTATTCACTTTGTGACACACTGAACTGTTTATTATTCACACTGTAACACACTGTGAACTGTTTATTATTCACTTTGTGACACACTGTGAACTGTTTATTGATCACTCTGCAACACACTGTGAACTGTTTATTATTCACTCTGCAACACACTGTGAACTGTTTATTGATCACTCTGCAACACACTGTGAACTGTTTATTATTCACTCTGTAACATTGCAAATTGTTTGTTATTCACTCTGTAGCAGACTGTGAATCGATTATCATACGCTCTGTAACACATTGTGAAATGTTTATTATTCACTCTGTAAAACGCTGTGAACGGTTTATTGTGCACTCTGTAACATTGCAAACTGTTTCTTATTCACTCTGTAACACACTGACCTGTTTATTATTCACTCTGTAACATTGTGAACTATTTATTATTCACACTTTTAACTGTTTATTATTCACTCTGTACGCATTGAGCTGTTTATTATTTGCTCTGTAACACACCGAGCTGTTCGTTATTCGCTCTGCAATGTATTGAGCTGTTTATTATTAACTCTGGAACACTGCGTGGTTTATTATTCGTTCTGTAACACACTGAACTGTTTATTCTTCACTCTGTAACAATTAACTGTTTATTATTCACTCTGTAACATTGTGAGTTATTTATTATTCTCTCTGTAACACTGAGAGTGTGTTTATTATTCACTCAGCTGTTTATTATTTGCTATATAACCTGAACTGTTTATTATTCGCTCTGTAACATTGTGAACTGTTTATTATTCGCTCTGTAACACACTGTGAACTGTTTCTTATTCACTCTGTAACAATGTGTACTGTTTATTATTCACTCTGTAACACACTGTGAACTGTTTATTGATCACTCTGCAACACACTGTGAATTGTTTCTTATTCATTCTAACACTGAGCTGTTTTATTATTCACTCTGTAACACACTGTGAACTGTTTATTGTGCACTCTGTAACACACTGAACTGTTTATTATTCACTCTGTAACATTGCAAACTGTTTGTTATTCACTCTGTAGCAGACTGTGAATCGATTATCATTCGCTCTGTAACACATTGTGACATGTTTATTATTCACTCTGCAACCCACTGTGAACGGTTTATTGTGCACTCTGTAACATTGCAAACTGGTTCTTATTCACTCTGTAACACACTGACCTATTTATTATTCACTCTGTAACATTGTGAACTATTTATTATTCACACTTTTAACTGTTTATTATTCACTCTGTACGCATTGAGCTGTTTATTATTTGCTCTGTAACACACCGAGCAGTTCGTTATTCGCTATTGCAAACTTTTTGATATTCACTCTGTAACAGACTGTGAATCGATTATTATTCGCTCTGTAACACATTGTGACCTGTTTATTATTCACTCTGTAACATTGTGCACTGTTTACTATTCACTCTGTAACACACTGTGAACTGTTTATTATTCACTCTGTAACACACTGTGACCTGTTTATTATTCACTCTGTAACATTGTGCACTGTTTACTATTCACTCTGTAACACACTGTGAACTGTTTATTATTCACTCTGTAACACACTGTGACCTGTTTATTATTCACTCTGTAACATTGTGCACTGTTCACTATTCACTCTGTAACCCACGCTGTGAACTGTTTACTATTCACTCTGTAACCCTTGCTATGAACTGTTTGTTATTCACTATAACACACGTTGTGAACTGTTTATTATTCACTCTGTAACACATGCTGTGAACTGTTTATTATTCAATCAGTAACACACGCTGTGAACTGTTCATTATTCACTCTGTAACCCTGTGATACCGGTTTATTATTCACTCTGTAGCACCCTGAACTGTTTATTATTCACTCGGTAACACACTGTGAACTGTTTATTATTCACTTTGTGACACACTGAACTGTTTATTATTCACACTGTAACACACTGTGAACTGTTTATTATTCACTTTGTGACACACTGTGAACTGTTTATTGATCACTCTGCAACACACTGTGAACTGTTTATTGATCACTCTGCAACACAATGTGAACTGTTTTTTGATCACTCTGCAACACACTGTGAACTGTTTATTATTCACTCTGTAACATTGCAAACTGTTTGTTATTCACTCTGTAGCAGACTGTGAATCGATTATCATACGCTCTGTAACACATTGTGAAATGTTTATTATTCACTCTGTAAAACGCTGTGAACGGTTTATTGTGCACTCTGTAACATTGCAAACTGTTTCTTATTCACTCTGTAACACACTGACCTGTTTATTATTCACTCTGTAACATTGTGAACTATTTATTATTCACACTTTTAACTGTTTATTATTCACTCTGTACGCATTGAGCTGTTTATTATTTGCTCTGTAACACACCGAGCAGTTCGTTATTCGCTATTGCAAATTTTTTGATATTCACTCTGTAACAGACTGTGAATCGATTATTATTCGCTCTGTAACACATTGTGACCTGTTTATTATTCACTCTGTAACACACTGTGAACTGTTTATTATTCACTCTGTAACACACTGTGACCTGTTTATTATTCACTCTGTAACACACTGTGACCTGTTTATTATTCACTCTGGAACACACTGTGACCTGTTTATTATTCACTCTGTAACACATGGTGAACTGTTTCTTATTCACTCTGTAACCTTGTGAACTGTTTATTCTTTTTTCTGTATGATTGTGAGCTGCTTATTATTCACTCTGTAACACTGTGAACTTTTGTTATTCACTCTGTAACATTGTGAACTGTTTGTTATTCACTCTGTAACATTGTGAACTGTTTCTTATTCACTCTGTGACACTCTATGAACTGTTTATCATTTACTCTGTAACACACTGAACTGCTTATTATTCACTCTGCAACACACACTGTGAATTGTTTATTACACACTCTAGCACACAGCTGTTTACATTTTCTTCTGCAACACAGTGGGAACTGTTTATTATTCACTCTGTAACATTGTGAGCTCTTTATTATTCACTCTGTAACATACTGTGAACTGTTTATTATTCACTCTGTAACATTGTGCACTGTTTATTATTCACTCTGTAACATTGTGAGCTGTTTATTATTCACTCTGTAACATACTGTGAACTGTTTATTATTCACTCTGTAACACACTGAACTGATTATTCTTCACTCTGCAACACACTGTGAACAGTTTATTATTCACTCTGTAACACACTGTGAACTGTTTATTATTCACTCTGTAACATTGTGCACTTTATTATTCACTCTGTAACACACTGTGAACTGTTTATTATTCACTACGTAAAATTGTGAGCTGTTTATTATTCACTCTGTAACTCACTGTGAAGTGTTTCTTATTTACTCTGTAACACACTGAACTGTTAATTATTCGCTCTGTAACATTGTGAGCTGTATATTACTCACTATGTAACACAGTGTGACCTGCTTATTGCTCACTCTGTAACGCACAGTGAACTGTTTCTTATTTACTTTGTAAGACAGTGAGCAATTTCTTATTCACTCTGTAACACTGTGAACTGTTTATTATTCATTCTGTAACACACTGTGAACTGTTTCTCATTCACTCTGTAACATTGTGAACTGTTTATTCTTTACTCCGTATGATTGTGAGCTGCTTATTATTCACTCTGTAACATTGTGAAATATTTATTCTTCACTTTGTATCACACCAATAAACTGGTAATTATTCCCTCTGTAACACACTGTGGGCTGCTTATTATTCACTCTTATACTGTGAGCTGTTTATTATTTCCTCTGTGATACCCTGTGAGCTGTTTATTATTCACTCTGTAACACAACGTGAACTGCTTATTATTTACTCTGTAACACACTGTGAACTGCTTATTATTTACTCTGTAACACACTGTGAACTGTTTATTATTCGCTCTGTAACACACTGTGAACTGCTTATTATTTACTCTGTCGCACACTGTGAGCTGATTATTATTCACTCTGTAACATACTGAACTCTTTATTATTCTCTCTGTAACACTCTGTGATCTGTTTATTATTCACTCTGTAACACGCTGTGAACTGTTGATTATTCACTCTGAAACACTATGAACAGTTTATTATTCACTCTGTAACACACTGTGAACTGTTTATTATTCACTCTGTAACACACTGTGAACTGTTGATTATTCACTCTGTAACACACTGTGAACTGTTTATTATTTACTCTGTAACACTTTGAACTGTTGATTATTCACTCTGTAACACACTGTGAACTGTTTATTATTCACTCTGTAACACACCGTGAACTGTTTATTATTCACTCTGTAACACACTGTGAACTGTTTATTATTCACTCTGTAACACACCGTGAACTGTTTATTATTCACTCTGTAACACACTGTGAACTGTTTATTATTCACTCTGTAACATTGTGAACTGTTTATTATTCACTCTGTAACACTGTGGACTGTTTATTATTCACTCTGGAACACTGTGAACTGTTTATTATTCACTCTGTAACACACTGTGAACTGTTTATTATTCACTCTGTAACACACTGACCTGTTTATTATTCACTCTGTAACACACTGTGAACTGTTGATTATTCACTCTGTAACACTGTGAACTGTTTATTATTCACTCTGTAACACACTGACCTGTTTATTATTCACTCTGTAACACACTGTGAACTGTTGATTATTCACTCTGTAACACTGTGGACTGTTTATTATTTACTCTGTAACACACTGTGAGCTATTTATTATTCACTCTGTGACACACTGTGAACTATTTATTATTCACTCTGTGACACACTGTGAACTATTTATTATTCACTCTGTGACACACTGAGCTGTTTAATATTTCCTCTGTAATGCACTGTTAACTTTATTATTCACTTTGTAACACACTGTGAACTTCTGCTCTCAGTTTTCGATAACCTTGCCTTGCGGCTGCTGCATTTGTCCATTGCCGCCTCAGTAGGGGTTCGCCGTTCCACTGTTCAGCGTGCACGGTGCGGACTGGTGGGTGGTAGTCCGGGCTGTCCCAGGGGTGGGGCACCATCTCGCAGGCCTGCGCCATGTTGTACAGTGAGACCGCTGCAGGTCATCGCCGTAGGAATGTGCGGCCACGGACCCGGCATTTCTCCGGCCGTTTTTGGCACTGTAGCCAGGAGTTTTACCCAGCAGTGCTGCTAGTCCCTCACATGTCCCAGAATTGGTGAGGGTTTCCTGCCGTAAAACTTCACAGTTCCGACTCCCGCCACGGCACTTAGCTGCAAAATCGGAGAATCCTGCCCACAATCTCCCAAAAAGAGAATCCTGGGCAGGATTCGTCTTTGGCCTATGCTAAAATCGGGAAAGGCGATTTGGCAGAGAATCGGTACCGACGCCGATATCGTGGCGGGCTCCGATTTCTCACCAAATCGCAATGCTCAGTCACCGCAATAGCGGCAACAATGCATTCCCCGGAACGCATGTATAACAAACGCCGATGTGAAATTCTCCATGGCCTCCGTGATTCTCCGCCTCCGATGTGCCGAGTTCCCGATGGCGCTTGTGCTTTTAAAAATCGTGAAACTGGTTTTGTGGCTGATGAGAGAGCGAGAGGAGGTCGGTCCTGCAAGGCGTGACCATGGGTTGCCAGACGTGACACTGACCGGGTTGGCAGGAGTTGGGAGGGCTGTGCCAGCGCCGTGGGGGTGGGGGGGGGGGGGGGTGGGTGTGGATGACGGGGGAGTGGGCCGAAAGCCTTCTGGCTGGGGTGACCCCTGCAACTGACTGGGGCGGTGTGCACCCTACTGACCACCCACCTTGAGTTAGTGCTGCAGAGTGACACCGGCTGTATGGGTGCCCCCATTCCTGCACCACCTCTCTGCCATACACTCCCCCCAAACACCCGCCGGTACAACATCATGCAGCCAACTCAAGGGCAACGTCCACCATAGCACCTACAGGGGGCCGAGGAGCATGCCGCTGACAGGGTCAGTGCCAGCCAATGGTATCCATGGCAGCAGGGATGGGCACCAGGGCCAGAGGCCCCATGGTGCCAGGCATTGATGGGGCCAGGGGTGCCGAGATTGAGGAGGGTGGAACTTGTGGGGGCAGAGTCCAAAGTGCCAACTGGGGCCACCATGTAGCCTGGTGGACCTGGTTGGGCACGGGGGGTACACACCACGCAAACATGTCGGTCATTCACCTTTCATCCCCTGCAGGCAATGTATTTTGGAATTCAACCAGCAATGGTGGCCTTCCTGATAGTTGCCGTAGTCCTAGGGGATGCCCTGTGGCTGTATGAGCAGGTACTGCTTGAGGAGGAGGAGGAGGAAGCTGCAGCAGCGGAACGGGCAGCAGTGGAGCTTACCCCATAGGAACAGGAGGCTGCCGCCCGATGGAGAGTGAGCCGCCCAATAGGCCAAGGAAGGAGGAGGCGCCAAGGAGGCGGCGCATGAGGCCTCGTGTGTGCCGGCACCGCCTAACATTCGAGGACTTGTTGGACCGGGCATGGCCTTGAAGACGCCGGCTGAGCAGGGGGCAATGCAACATATTTGTCAGATCATGGCACACCTGGCAACTCATCATGGCGGCCTGCCTCATCCTCCAAAACATCGTGATGCAGGCCGCTCTAATCACCTCCAGGCTCACTGACGTGCGGAGGGGAAGGAATTGCCCAGGGGCATAGACACTGCATCCCACCCAAATGCCAACCCTCTCCCCCTCTAGCCAACCCAAGCCATCTTCAACCCCCTCCGTGATACATACCTGCTGCACTACGGGGTGGGGGCCCTGGGTTGTCAGAAACATTGTCTGGTCCACAGGATGGAGGATAATCTCAACCCCCTCTGCGATGAGCTGTGGTCCTCCGCATTGTACGACAACGTCTGACTCATGCTCACAGTAGCACTTCCCACCGTCCATTCTGAGCTGGCCATTCCTTCTAATGGTCTCATCAGATCCCTAGGGTGATGGTAGTGGGAACGTCGATAGACGGAAAGTGGGGAGCACAGGCCACCCACAACATCAGCCCATTCCTTCCTCCCTCCCCAGCCCAGACCAGCCCACCCCTCACAGCCATCTGACAGAGCACCAAGACAGGTTGTGACAATGTTAATATGTATTTAATGTGACAACATATATACAGATTTGTGCCCTAGCCCCTATAACTAAATTATGCCCTGCACCCATTTCAAATTAACTGGTATCTAATCTCCTGACCTTATGGTCCCGAATGCTAAGTCTAGGTGGATCCCCAGTCAGTATATCAGGAGTGGTGGCGGCCTGCTGTGATTCCCTCCCTGCGAGCTGGCTCCCCATTGGCGGCCGTCTTCTGGCGCTTCAGGATGGGCCCGGCTGCTGCTCGGATGTCCCAGGTGGCATGGTGCCATCCTGTTTTACGCGCTGCCTGCCAGATGCACCAGGGACAGGAGGGGGAGTCCGAGGTGCTGTGATCTTCTGGCACATCCCCTGTGGGAGTCATTGGCACGGGCCCCATCACCTTCTCCACTCTGGGGGTGCCTGTTGGCCCCTGGGCTACTCCATGGCAGAGGAGCTTTCGCCTGAGGCTCCCCCACCACCTGGCGCTGCAAGTCCTGGACACCCGTTCTGGTCTCGACCAGGGCTTGCATGCTCGCAGCCATGGAGCACAAGGAGTGAACCATCACCATCTGGGACTGTGACTGTGCCACCAGCTTCTGGGTCTATGTCACATGTTATGGGGCAGGGTTTAGAGAACCCCAAAGTGTATCATGAAATTCACCTGACCCACAACTTTTAATAGAATGTGGTATGGGGAGCACACGGCCCACTCTACAGGTGTGGTACAGCAGAAAGTATTTTTTAAAGCAAAACAATGTTTATTCTATGAACTCAAGTTAACCTTTTTAAAACATACAGTGAACATCTTAGCAACCATCAATTCAAATGCAACCCCAAAGAAGACAACACTACGCTGTCCTTTTAACATCCATAAGACTTTAAAAAAAACATTTAACAGAAGCACATCAGGTTAAAGTCTCGACTGAGAGCAGTTATTAGTTTTTAGATTACAGAGAGAGAGAGAGACTAATACCCCGTCTGGCTGTCACTGCAGCTATCCAGCTCTGAAAATGAAAACTAAAACACACCCTGCAGCAAACAGCCTAAAACAAAAGTAAAAAGCTGACAGACCGCCGAGCTCCACCCACTCTCTGACATCACTGATAAACGCCCATTTCTTAAAGGTACATTTCGTAAACACCCTTTTCTTAAAGGTACTCTCACATGACACCTCCCCCCATGAAAAAAAATAAACCGTCAACTTCAAAATTGTTTCACCTTTTCACCTTTCCCCCATCCTTGAAGAAATGCACCCAGTAAATACACATTTCATTTCAAAAAACAACACTGGCAAACAGGTATAATAATATAGTCCATTTTTTTTTTGTTCTTCTTCCTCCAACTGAAATCCTTCTTGATTGACAGTCTCTTTGAACACGAAGGTCTCTGCACGATCCATCCATTTCTCTACGCCTACGCATTGCTCTTTAAGTCAGATACTTTAGTTCAATCTGATCACAGAGTCTCTTGTAAATCTCCAATACAGGAGCATTGGTTATCACAGCTTTAGGCAGTCAAATGCCTGTTGAAAGTCCGCTGTTCTCTGCCATTTTTGACGTTTCTTCAGGACGTCCTTCAGTGGCGCAATCACGCTACAAAACTTTTGCTCAAATATTCGATCAAATCTACACATGCCATAAAATCGCATTATTTCCCTTTGTCTCAAGGGTATTGAAAACCCCTCATGGAAAGTGACTTGGGATTTTCCAAATTCACTTTTGGCTAGGTTTATCACCAAACCCGCCTCCTGAAGTCGATCCAATACCTCCATCAGATGTTTTAAATGTTCTTTCCATGTCTGGCTGAAAATTACCGGATCGTCTATGTATATCGTACAATTGGGTAATCCTGAAACGACTTTGTTTGTTAACCGTTGAAATGTGGCTGGTGCGTTTTTCATGCCAAATGGCATAACTTTGAATTGGTATACACCATCTGGAGTCACAAAAGCTGAAATCTCCTTCGCCCTTTCGGATAAAGGTACCTGCCAGTAACCTTTAAGTAAATCCAGTTTGGAAATAAAAGCTGCTTGTCCCAGTTTTTCAATGCAATCCTCCAAATGTGGGATAGGTAAGAGTCCATTCTTGTAACTGCATTAACCTTTCTATAGTCCACACACAACCATTGGGTACTGTCTGATTTTGATACCATCACTATGGGTGAGCTACATTGGCTGCAACCCAATTAAATTATGCCATTTTTAAGCATACCCTCAATCACTTTGTTAACCTGTGCCAATTTTAAAGGTTTAAGTCTATATGGATGTTGTTTGATTGGAACAGGATTTCTCACATCTACATCATGTATAGCCATTTTAGTACTTCCCAATTTATCTCTACAAGCTTGCCCACGTGATATCAATAACTCCTTCAGGTCAGTTTGTTTTTCTTCTGGAAGGTAACTCAACAATTTATCCCAATTTTTAAGAACATCCTCATTTTCCAATTTAAGTTGAGGAATGTCAAATTCACAGTCATCTGGATTTGTTTCGTCACTTTGAGTTAGAATCATTAAAACCTCCTTCTTTTTCTCTCCTTCCCTTTCAAAGTACCTTTTAAGCATTTCACATGACACACTTGGTGAGTCTTCCTTCTGTCTGATGTTTTTAACCACATTATTCACTTCACTTAATTTCCTTTCAATCTGATAAGGTCCACAAAACCTAGTTTTTTTTAAAGGCTGATAACAACACTAAAACGTTGTCTCCACTGGCAAAACACAAACTTTGGATTTCTGTCTGCCACCCGTTTCATCACATTTTGTGCAACTTTTAAATGCTGTCTAGCCAATTCACTTGCTCTATTTAATCACTCCCTAAAATTTGACACGTAATCCAACAATGTAATTTCTGATTTTGCACTCACCAATCTTTCCTTAATCAATTTTAGTGGTCCTCTTACCTCATGACCAAAAATTAGTTCAAAAGGACTAAATTTGGTTAATTCATTAGATGTATCTCTAATTGCAAACAGTACGAATGGAATTCCTTTATCCCAATCCTCTGGATAATCATGACAATAAGCCCTCAACATTGTCTTTAATGTCTGATGCCACTTTTCTAACGCTCCCTGCGATTCTGGATGGTACGCAGTTGATTTAAATTGTTTTATTCCTAAGCTATCCATAACTTCTTTGAATAACCTTGAGGTAAAATTCGATCCTTGATCCGATCATATTTCTGTGGGTAGTCGATATCGAGTAAAGAATTTAAGTAACTCCTCCACAATCTTTTTAGCTCTAATATTACGTACTGGAATGGCTCTGGAAACCTAGTAGACACATCCATTATTGTCAAAAGATATTGATTCCCACTTTTTGTTTTAGGAAGCGGTCCTATGCAATCAATTAGGACCCTTGTAAATGGTTCCTCAAATGCTGGAATGGGTATTAAGGGTGCTGGTTTTATCACTGCTTGAGGTTTCCCTATCACTTGGCATGTGTGGCATAATTGACAAAATTCAACTACATCTTTATGTAGTCCAGGCCAATAAAAATGTTTCTGGATTTTAGCTTGAGTTTTCCTTATTCCCAAATGACCTCCCACTGGTACCTCATGTGCAACTTGCAACACCTCCTTTCTATACCCTACCGGCAATACTACTTGATGAACTTGTGCCCATTTTTCATCTGCCTACATATGTAAAGTTCTCCATTTTCTCATCAAGACATTACTTTTAAAGTAATAAAACTGGTATACATTCAGATTCCTCTTCCGTGTATGCTTTCTGATATATCCGTTTTATTTCTACATCTTTCTGTTGTAACCGCCAATTTTCCTGAACTAAAAATATCGGCCTCATCCTCCACCTGTTCTTGTTCTTTTTCAACCATCTAATCAAAAATCGTTTCTGATAATTGCACTTCAACTTCATCTTCACTCTTTGATTTCTCCGCTTGTCTTAACCTGTAACTTTGCGACCTTGGTACTACACAATCTGGAAAAATCCCAGGATATTCGTCCTTCAACATTTCAGTTGTCTGATTTTCCACTGCCTTATCTACCACAGTAGGCATCACTCCCACCTGCGATCTAGCTATATCATTACCCAAGATGAACTGTATTCCAGGACAAAATAGTTTCTCTATTACTCCTACTACCACTTCACCACTCTTCACTGGACTTTCCAACCTTACCTTATATAATGGAATACTACTCCTTTCATCCTGAATTCCACATATCACCACCCTTTCTGGCAACATTCTTCCCAAACTACATAACTCCTCATCTCTTACCATTAAATATTGACTAGCTCCCGCATCTCTTAATATTGTGACTTCTTCACCTGCTCCTCCTGATACACATGAGTAAACTTTACCCACATAAGTAAATTCTTTGAAGAGTTCTGGCCCCTTCTTATCAATCACCTCTTGATCAGGCTGTACAAACTTTTGCACCTCCTTTGCTTCACTTCGGCTTTCCTTTACCACTTTAACAAACCCCACTGTCTTATCCTGTTTTACCATATCAGCCTTCCCAGTGCTTTTCTTCAACCACCAACACTGTGACTTTACATAGCCTAGTTTATTACAGTGAAAACATTTGAAACTTTTCATTTCTTTTCCATCCTCCAGGATTTCCTTTTTAATCTGAGGTACACTCTCTTTATTATCTCCCATCAGATCACCTTTACCATTGCCACTTGAGCATTTCTCATGACTCCAGTTTCTATCCCTCACAGGCTGAAACTGATGTTGGAAACCAAGCTTTGATTTATGAACTAATTCAAAATCATCTGCCATTTCTGCTGCTAATCTCGCAGTTTTAACCCTCTGCTCTTCCACATGAGTTCTCACTACATCAGGACTTGAATTTTTAAACTCCTCAAAAAGTATAATTTCTTTGAGAGCTTCATATGTTTGGTCTATTTTCAAAGCCCTTATCCACCTTTGTAAAATACTCTGTTTGAACCTTTCAAACTCAATGTATGTCTGAAGTTCAAACTCTCTCTCTTTATCTGTTTTCTTGATCTGTATCTCCCTTTCTCTTTCTTTATATTCTGCTGGGGCTATTCTTTATTTTCTCCTTTCTTCTCTCTCCTTTTCTTTTTCCTCTCTCTTTTATTTTCGCTCTCTCACTTTCTCTTTCTTTTTCCTCTCTCTCGCTTTCGTATTCAAGCTGCTTTAATTCTTTCTCATGTTCCAGTTGTTTAATTTCTGACTGAATTTTTGCAATTTCCAATGAGTCAAACTGTATCTCAGGCAACTTTAAATGCTTAGCCACCGCCATAATTACCTCATCTTTTCGCATTTTGTCAGGTAATGTTAACTGCAATGTTTTTGCCAAATCTAACAGTCTGCTTTTAGTCTCTGTCCGTAAGGTACTGTGTGTGATCGGCTCCACCCCCAAAAACTTCAGAGCCTCTGAGAGAGCCATTGTCCACAACACACTCCCTACTTAATTGAAATACCACACCTGAAAAGCAACCACAATATGCTCACCCCTCAGTGTATTTAAGTTCATTAAGCCAATTCAATAGATAGACTTGTATCCCCCTCGAGCCCCCAGTTGTTTATGCGCCAGGATTTAGAGAACCCCAAAGTGTATCATGGAATTCACCTGACCCACAACTTTTAATATATTGTGGTATGGGGAGCACTCAGCCCACTCTACAGGTGTGGTACAGCAGAAATGGAAAAGTATTTTTTAAAGCAAAACAATGTTTATTCTACTAACTCAAGTTAACCTTTTTAAAACATACAGTGATCATCTTCGCAACCATTAATGCAAATACAACCCCCCAAAGAATACAACACTCAGTAATACTTAAGTCCTTTTAACATCCATAAGTCTTAATAAAAACATTTAACAGAAGCACATCAGGTTAAAGTCTCGACTGAGAGCAGTTATTAGTTTTAAATCACCAAAGGAACGATTTACAGTCTTCAGATTACAGAGCGAGAGATTATTACCCCTTCCGGCTGTGACTGCAGTTATCCAGCTCTGTAAATGAAAGCTAAAACACACCCAGCAGCAAACAGCCTAAAACAAAAGTAAAAAGCTGACAGACAGCCCAGCTCCTCCCACTCTCTGACATCACTGATAAACACCCATTTCTTAAAGGTCCATTTCTTAAACACTCATTTCTTAAAGGTATTCTCACATGACACACATCAGCCAGTGACTGCACCATCTCCCTCTGGGACTGGGTCACCTCCCTCTGGGCCTCTGCCTCATTAGCCAGCACCTGGGAAATGCTGCCAACATTCCCAAACGTGGCCCGCTCTGACTGGGCCAAGCTCAGGTGTGCTGCTGCAATATCCAAGTGCCTCTGGGACATGGTCGCCTTAAGAAAAATAATTTGTTTCCAAGAAGGTAATAAGCTATTCCAAACTTAAGAATTACTTTGGAGATCTTTCTTGAGCATTCTCACCAACCAATTCCTGCTCAGTTCTATGACCTGAAATGAACAGTACCCGGTTCTGCTCCCCGTTCCTCTTTGTGAGGCGGCAACCCAGTCCTGGGCCTTGGCCAGTGCCTGCACAGAATTCCCCAGGCCTTGGACATGCTAAGCCATAGCCAAAACCATCCCCCCCCCCCCAATTCCTCCACCACGTACACCACCTGTGCGGTATTGGCCTAGGTAACATGCATGGCCGGCACCACCTCATGCTCCTCCAACTGCACCTGCAGGTGCTGGATGTCACCGACAACCCATCGTGTGGTTCCTGGCTCTGCAAGTGCATATCCATGATTGACGGGATTGCCCGTTCCAGCAGCCCGAAACCCATCCGGACAGCAGCTGGCCCCCGGGGTCGTTCCGCACGCCAGCTATCCACCCCCTCGGGAGTTCCGACTTCCACCTGCTGTACCAGAGCATGTGTGTGGGTGTGTGCGTGCGTGTATGTGTGTGTGTGTGTGTGTGTGTGTTTGTGCGTGGTGCGCACCAGTTGTGTCTCAGGAGCCTCTTCACTAACATGTCCAACCAAGGTGAATATCTCTGGGATGGTGGAGGGTGTTGGAGACAGCTGTTTGAGTTCCTGGGGTCTACTGATTCTCGGGTCGATGGCTGCCATCTGAGCTGCTCTGCTCGTCACTGCTCAGCTCACGGCTGTGGCACTAGCTGGGGGCGGAGGACTCCACAGGAACCCGTCCCATCACTGGCAGGTCCTGCAAGACGCATAACTAGAACCTGCGTCGGTGGGGGGGGGGGGGGGGGGGGGGGGGCGAGGGTGGTGTTATGATGAGGGTGAGGGTGGCGAGTGGGTGAATGTAAGGGTGGTGTGGGGGTGAGCGTGAGGGTGGTGTGGGTGTGAGGTGAGGCTGGTGTGGGGTGAAGGTGGTGTGGGGGTGACGGTGAGAGTGGCATGGGGTGAGTGTGAGGGTGGTCTGGGGGTGAAGGTGGTGTGCGGGTGAGGGTGGTGTGCGGGTGAGGGTGGTGTGGGGGTGAGGGTGCTGTGGGGGTGAATGTAAGGGTGGTGTGGGGGTCAGGGTGGCGTGGGGTGAGGGTAAGGGTGGTGTGGGGGTGAAGGTGGTGTGGGGGTGAGGGTGAGGGTGGTATGGGGGTGAGCGTGAGGGTGGTGTGGGTGTGAGGTGAGGCTGGTGTGGGGGTGAAGGTGGTGTGGGGGTGACGGCGAGAGTGACATGGGGTGAGGGTCAGGGTGGTCTGGGGGTGAAGGTGGTGTGGGGGTGAGGGTGGTGTGGGGGTGAAGGTGGTGTGGGGGTGAGGGTGAGGGTGGTGTGGTGGTGAAGGTGGTGTGGGGGTGAGGGTGAGGGTGGTGTGGGGGTGAAGGTGGTGTGGGGGTCAGGGTGGCGTGGGGTGAGGGTAAGGGTGGTGTGGGGGTGAAGGTGGTGTGGGGGTGAGGGTGAGGGTGGTGTGGGGGTGAAGGTGGTGTGGGGGTGAGGGTGAGGGTGGTGTGGGGTGAAGGTGGTGTGGGGGTGAGGGTAAGGGTGGTGTGGGGGTGAAGGTGGTGTGGGGGTGAGGGTGAGGGTGGTGTGGGGGTGAGGGTGAGGGTGGGGGTGAGAGTGGTGTGGGGGTGAGGGTGGTGTAGGGGTGAGGGTGGTGTGGGGGTGAGGGTGGTGTGGGGGTGAGGGTGGTGTGTGGGTGAGGGTGGTGTGGGGGTGGGGGTGGTGTGTGGGTGAGGGTGGCGTGGGGGGTGAGGGTGGTGTGGGGGTGAGGGTGGTGTGTGGGTGAGGGTGGCGTGGGGGTGAGGGTGGTGTGGGTGTGAGGGTGAGGGTGGTGTGGGTGTGAGGGTGGTGTTGGGGTGAGGGTGGTGTGGGTGTGAGGGTGGTGTGGGGGTGAGGGTGGTGTGGGGGTGAGGGTGGTGTGGGTGTGAGGGTGGTGTGAGTGTGAGGGTGGTGTGGGGGTGAGGGTGGTTTGGGTGTGAGGGTGGTGTTGGGGTGAGGGTGGTGTGGGGGTGAGGGTGGTGTGGGTGTGAGGGTGGTGTGGGGGTGAGGGTGGTGTGGGGGTGAGGGTGGTGTAGGGGTGAGGGTGATGTGAGGGTGAGGGTGGTGTGGGGGTGAGGGTGGCGTGGTGGTGAGGGTGGTGTGGGGGTGAGGGTGGTGTAGGGGTGAGGGTGATGTGAGGGTGAGGGTGGTGTGGGGGTGAGGGTGGTGTAGGGGTGAGGGTGGTGTGGGGGTGAGGGTGGTGTGGGGGTGAGGGTGGTGTAGGGGTGAGGGTGATGTGAGGGTGAGGGTGGTGTGGGGTGAGGATGGTGTGGGGGTGAGGGTGGTGTGGGGGTGAGGGTGGTGTGGGGGTGAGGGTGGTGTAGGGGTGAGGGTGATGTGAGGGTGAGGGTGGTGTGGGGGTGAGGGTGGTGTGGGTGTGAGGGTGGTGTGGGGGTGAGGGTGGTGTGGGGGTGAGGGTGGTGTGGGGGTGAGGGTGGTGTAGGGGTGAGGGTGATGTGAGGGTGAGGGTGGTGTGGGGGTGAGGGTGGTGTGGGGGTGAGGGTGGTGTGGGGGTGAGAGTGGTGTGGGGGTGAGGGTGGTGTGGGGGTGAGGGTGCTGTGGGGGTGAGGGTGGTGTGGGGGTGAGGATGGTGTGTGGGTGAGGGTGGTGTGGGGGTGAGAGTGGTGTGGGGGTGAGGGTGGTGTGTGGGTGAGGGTGGTGTGGGGGTGAGGGTGGTGTGTGGGTGAGGGTGGTGTGGGGGTGAGGATGGTGTGTGGGTGAGGGTGGTGTGGGGGTGAGAGTGGTGTGGGGGTGAGGGTGGTGTGGGGGTGAGGGTGGTGTGTGGGTGAGGGTGGTGTGGGGGTGAGGGTGGTGTGGGGGTGAGGGTGGTGTGGGGGTGAGGATGGTGTGGGGGTGAGGATGGTGTGGGAGTGAGGGTGGTGTGGGGGTGAGGGTGGTGTGGGGGTGAGAGTGGTGTGGGGGTGAGGGTGGTGTGGGGGTGAGGGTGGTGTGGGGGTGAGGATGGTGTGGGAGTGAGGGTGGTGTGGGGGTGAGGGTGGTGTGGGGGTGAGAGTGGTGTGGGAGTGAGGGTGGTGTGGGGGTGAGGATGGTGTGGGAGTGAGAGTGGTGTGGGAGTGAGGGTGGTGTGGGGGTGAGGGTGGTGTGGGGGTGAGAGTGGTGTGGGGGTGAGGGTGGTGTGGGGGTGAGGATGGTGTGGGAGTGAGGGTGGTGTGTGGGTGAGGGTGAGGGTGGTGTGGGGGTGAGGGTGGTGTGGGTGTGGGAGTGAGGGTGGTGTGGGGGTGAGGGTGGTGTGTGGGTGAGGGTGAGGGTGGTGTGGGGGTGAGGGTGGTGTGGGTGTGGGGGTGAGGGTGGTGTGGGGGTGAGGGTTGTGTGGGGGTGAGGGTGAGGGTGGTGTGGGGGTGAGGGTGGTGTGGGTGTGGGGGTGAGGGTGGTGTGGGGGTGAGGGTTGTGTGGGGGTGAGGATGGTGTGGGGGTGAGAGTGGTGTGTGGGTGAGGGTTGTGTGGGGGTGAGGATGGTGTGGGGGTGAGAGTGGTGTGGGGGTGAGGATGGTGTGGGGGTGAGGGTGGTGTGGGGGTGAGGGTTGTGTGGGGGTGAGGATGGTGTGGGGGTGAGAGTGGTGTGGGGGTGAGGGTGGTGTGGGGGTGAGGATGGTGTGGGAGTGAGGGTGGTGTGGGGGTGAGGGTGGTGTGGGGGTGAGGATGGTGTGGGAGTGAGGGTGGTGTGGGGGTGAGGGTGGTGTGGGAGTGAGGGTGGTGTGGGGGTGAGGGTGGTGTGGGGGTGAGGGTGGTGTGGGTGGGGTGGAAACAGAAAATGCACAGTTAGACAGTCTGATGCATGCAGCCCAGGCGGTGGGTAGCTGGTGGCCTCAGTGGCCAGGGCACCCGGACTTGGCGACTGGTATGGGTGCCGGCATGTGGTGCAGGGTTTGCGGTTCGGCTGGGGCGTGGGGTCACAGGTATATGGGACTGGCAATGGTGCCAGGGGCACAGAGCTGCCTACTCACCCTGGCCGCTCTGAGGAGGTCATGCAGTTTTTTCCGGCACTGCTGGTTGGTCCGGACGGCACCACGACGCTGACAGCTTTTGCCATCGTGCAGGGCGCATGGCGACTGCTGGCAGCCCCTTCCTGGGCCTAGGGTTCATGGTCAACCGCCTCTCCTTCACGTGGGTCTCCAGCCTGGCGTTGGTGAATCTTGGGGCTGCTCTCATCACTGCCACCTTGTTGGCTGAGATGGTGTGGGTGTGGATTGCAGTGTGTCTGTGCTATTTCAGCTTTTCAGTCTCCTGAGTGTCAATCGCGAATCCAGCACCGTTTCTCGTTGGATTCGATTGTGTTCCATGTGGCGTTGGTGCCAGCCCCCGAACAATAGCTGGATCGGTCTCGGTGTGGCGTGGCTCCAGTTTTGCTGCTGTGGAAGACCAAGAACCCTACGCTGGCATCAACACTTCGCGCGGGATACTCCGACTTTGAGACAATGATGTCCTGGCGGTGTCGTGGGAATGGTGCCATTTTACGACCAGAAAATCCGTTTGGTGGTGGTGGTGGGTAAGCAGGCACGCAGCGTAGAGCACCCAACTCCAGCTGCCGACACAGCCAGAGAATTTCCGAGTCCGTGGCCGAGCATGTGCACGGCGGCAGCCTGCAGCGGCCGTGCTGTGCAACATGGCGCCGGCCACTCGTGGACCCGGCCTGCCAAATACAGCCCCGTCTTTGGCCGGCTCGCGACCCCTGGACCACCCCCCCACCCCCGCCCCACCATTGTCCCTCCCCCAGGCCCTGCCAAAGCCCCCCCTGCCCATGGATCAGGTCACCCCCAACTGTGGCGGAGCTGGACTGAGTCCGCAGCCGCCACGCCGCGTTCCAGAATAAGAAATAGCATGAGAGACCCACGCCATCGGGAACTCGGCTGGTCGGGGGCGGGGCATCGGGGGGGGGAGGTAACGTCCTGAGGCTGTCCCTACGGCGTCCATCGTACCCCTAGAGCACCCCGCTTTGGAGGGGGTGGAGCATCGCCAAAGTGGCGCGGCCCCAGATATCTGCTCCAACGGGGATTCTCCGGCACTTTGCCAAACGCAATTTCATCGTTGGAGATCGGAGAATCCCGCCCTTAGTCTCAAGAATGGAGAATGCCGCCGCCTGTCCTGAGTCATTTTATGAGTGAATCGCGCCCTTAGTCTCTCAGACAGAAATTCCAGCCCGAGATGTAAGACAAGCTACCAACCATTTGTTATTGCTCCACAAGTCCTGATGAACCCTGCTGTGAGCTTTGTATTCCACCATGTCTGTAATTTACTGGCAGCTCACTGCTTGCAGAATGTAAGTTGTCGTTTTATGGAACCTTGTGTAACTTCGATCACGGAGAGTTGGCCGATATGCTCTGTGAGTTAGTAGTCCTCAGACAGCAAGCTTAGCTTGGATGTGAGGCTAAACCTGCCGAACATTGTTAATGTAAAAGGGGAATAGTGGACACACATTCCACAGTTCATTCCTGTGCAGCCTGGCTCCTGCAAGATGCAAATTTCTGACAGTAATGATTTATTAAGCATGTATCTAGGCCGTTGATGTGAAATAAATCTGCATGGTCTATCAACAACCTAACACAGGCTCAGGCTTTTGTGCCAATCCTTTCCATTCTTGGTTCCCAAGGGCAGGGTGCAATTGGGACTGCCTCTGTGAACTCAAAGCACTGTCTTTACGTACACCTACCAGTGGTGGTGCTGTGGTGCCCCAATCTCTCAGCCTTGTTCCCAGAGAAACGCCAGTGCTCCAATCAATTCCACATCGACTTCCTAGGTTGCCGTGAGTCATGATGCCAACTGTAACTAATATTAAATCAAATTCTTGAGTATAATTTAGCACAGAATGTTTCTTTCTGTTTATTCTTTCATGGGACGTGCGCGGCAGCATTTGTTGCCCATCACTGGTTGCCTGTGATCTGCGTGGCTTGCTCAGCCAGAGGGCAGTTCAGAGTCAACCACATTGATGTGTCGGCTAGACCAGATAAGGACGGCAGATTTCCTTCCCTAAAGGGCATTCGTGAACCGGATAGGCTTAAACCACAGTCAGTGATAGTTTCATAATCTCTGGCTTTCAGTTTCAAATTTTTTACATTGATTTGAATTTAAACTCTCCACAGCAGCTGTAGATTTGAACCCGTGACCTCAGGGCATTGGCGTAGGCCTCCGGATCACTGGCCCAGTGACATTGCCACTGCCCCACCATCTCTCCATTAAACGGGCCGAAAGAAATCGGCAGCCATTTTACATGCCGTCTGATTTTCTCTGTTGAGGCTTCTGGGATCTTGCTGTGTGCATGTTAGCTGCTGCGTTTCCCACATCACACAGCCAAACTTTGTTGGCTGCAAAGGGCTTTGAGATATCCTGAGGTTATGAAAGGTGCCCATCATCACAGTCAAAACCCATTCCCAGGACCGTAACACAGCAACTGAACTGTGCCTGCTTCTGCTCAGGTCCAAGTAGACCTCCCTCAACTGCATCCTGGTCTTTACTCCTTGTACGCAACACCAAGGGAGGTTGGTTAGTGCTTGTCTGTCCTTCACTCCTCAGAGTGGACTCCGGCAAGTTCCATGATTGTTACGGTCGAGAAGAACACTGAGTGGGGTGGAAATGAAATTGTGGGTCCTTCGTCCGCCTGCAACAAGAAGCAATGGCGGTCACTGCAGCTACAACTGACAGCATTCATACCGTAACAGAGGCCCTAAATGCCCGGGAGAGTCAATACACCCATTTCAGCCTGCCTTCCTGGCCCAGGTGAGATTACAGATTTACTGGAGGTCGATGTCCATTGCTGAATTGCCTCCTCCTTGGCCGAGCTGCAGTACCTACAATGACCACCAGCTCCTGATTGTGCTGCCAGTACTGCAGAGGTGCCGGCAGCTCTATGATGTGGGGATTCCTCATGAAGAGGGAGGGATGTCTCGCCTCATAATAATGAAAGACCCATCGTAGACCGAGTGGTCACGTGATGATACGATTACTTGAAGGGTCACATGTCGGAATCGCGGGAGTTCTGCCCAGAGTGTGGGCAGAGTAGAAACATGTAAAAGCTGCTCAGGCTACTGAACAAACTATTGTTACAAATCCTGGGTCACCAGTTATTAGAACCCAACACTTCTACATGGTGTCAGAGTTGGCAGTATGGCACAAGGACTTCACCAGATTGATCAGCTAGTATTCGATGAAAACATTGTGGACAACTTGACCAATTTTAAAAAGGAATGGTGTATCTACTGCAGTGCAGAATTATTGGACAAATCAAGATGGCACAAGCTTGTGCCTTACTAAAGTTAGCGGGGTCTGAGGCCGTCAAGAAATTTGAATCATTTGTCTTTTAAATGGAGGAGGAGAAAATGGACCTTGGGATACTCGTAAAAAGTTTGAAAACATTTGCTTTCCAGTGAAGAACGTAATACTTGACAGGCACGCATTTACCTCTGAAAACCAAAAATCAGATGGATCAATACAGTCATGTACAGCGACCATGAAAATCGTAGCACAAAAATGCACATGCGGCACCCTTACTGATGAACTGCTCAGGGATCGAGTGGTCTGTGGGGTCCACAATGGTTTTGTCCGCAGGCAGCTGTTGCCAGGAAAAGATTTAACATTTCAAACAGCCAATCAGCATCTACATACTAGACAAACAGTCTGAAAAAAAAAAGCAGCAAGGAGTTAAGGTAGGAAAGAGAAGTTTTTGTGGTACGATGCATGTCCTGCTCCAACTGTGGTAGGATGCCCCTCAGAACAAAACTGCATGCTTAGCATTTGGCAAACACTCAAATAATTGTGGCAAGTGCAACCATTTTGCAAAATGCAGCAGATCGAAGCCACAGGAGCCTTCCTCTGCCCCCAGCCACATTGCAGCCAATCAGTCATCCAAGGTTCATAGAACATTACAGTACAGGCCCTTCGGCCCTCGATGTTGCGCCGACCTGTGAAACCACTCTGAAGCCCATCTGCACTATTTTCTTATCATCCATATGTCTATCCACTTAGTACTGTTGCAGGCAGGGCATTCCACGCCCTTACTACTCTCTGAGTAAAGAACCTACCTCTGACATCTGTCCTGTATCTATCTCCCCTCAATTTAAAGCTATGTCCCCTCGTGCCAGACATCACCATCTGAGGAAAAAGGCTCTCACTGTCCACCCTATCTAATCCTCTGATCATCTTGTATGCTTCAATTAAGTCACCTCTTAACCTTCTTCTCTCTAACGAAAACAGCCTCAAGTCCCTCAGCCTTCCCTCATAAGATCTTCCCTCCATACCAGGCAACATTCTGGTAAATCTCCTCTGCACCCTTTCCAATGCTTCCACATCCTTCCAATAATGAGGTGAACAGAATTGCACGCAATACTCCAAATATGGCCGCACCAAGTTTTGTACAGCTGCAACATGACGTCATGGCTCCGAAACTCAATCCCTCTACCAATAAAAGCTAAAACACTGTACGCCTTCTTAACAACCCTCTCAACCTGGGTGGCAACTTTCAGGGATCTATGTAGATGGACACCGAGATCTCTCTGCTCGTCCACACTACCAAGAATCTTACAATTAGCTCAGTACTCTGTCTTCCTGTTATTCCTTCCAAAATGAATCACATCACACTTTTCTGCATTAAACTCCATTTGCCACCTCTCAGCCCAGCTCTGCAGCTTATCTATGTCCCTCTGTAACGTGTAACATCCTTCCGCACTGTGCACAACTCCACTGACTTTAGTGTCATCTGCAAATTTACTCACCCATCCTTCTACGCCCTCCTCCAGGTCATTTATAAAAATGACAAACAGCAGTAGCCCCAAAACAGATCCTTGTGGTACACCACTAGTAACCGGGCTCCAGTCTGAACATTTCCCATCAACCACCACCCTTTGTCTTCTTCCAGCGAGCCAATTTCTAATCCAAACTGCTAAATCACCCTGAATCCTATGCCTCCGTATTTTCTGCAATAGCCTACTGTGGGGAACCTTATCAAACGCTTTACTGAAATCCATATACACCACATCAACTGCTTTACCCTCATCCAGCAGAATTAGGGCAGCACGGTAGCATGGTGGTTAGCATAAATGCTTCACAGCTCCAGGGTCCCAGGTTCGATTCCCGGCTGGGTCACTGTCTGTGCAGAGTCTGCACGTCCTCCCCGTGTGTGCGTGGGTTTCCTCCGGGTGCTCCGGTTTCCTCCCACAGTCCAAAGATGTGCGGGTTAGGTGGATTGGCTATGCTAAATTGCCCTTAGTGTCCTAAAAAATAAGGTTAATGTTGGGGGGGGGGGGGTTGTTGGGTTACTGGTATAGGGTGGATACGTTGACTTGAGTAGGGTGATCATTGCTCAGCACAACATCGAGGGCCGAAGGGCCTGTTCTGTGCTGTACTGTTCTATGTTCTATGTTCCAGCAGAATGAAGGCAAGGTGAACAAACTGGAGCTCAGCCAGAGCAACCGAAACACTGAGCCTCCAGCAACACTCTACCGTGAGAGTGCCGATGCCATCACAGGGAAGGGTGAGATCTTCACCACTCTGAACACAAATTGTAGCAATTCAAAATTGAAGGTAAAAATTGGCACTGGAGCTAAGTGTAACATATTGCCCAGGCAAATGCTGCAGGAGTTAAACCCATATGCAGCACCAAACCCCAACACACAGGTGGACCTTGTGGCCTTTCACAGACAAACCATCACACTGATGACCACTCTCCACAGCACAAAGGGCAGTTTCAAGTTTCGTATAGTGGATCAGAACGCAAAGCCACTATTAGACCTTCAGGCAGCATCGCACTGGGATTCATTCACCTTGATCCAGAGGTGCATGTTCTGCAACATCTGGCCCCAGAAATGATAGAGTACAAAGACTTCTTCAACTGCGGCATTATTTGTAGGTGACCAGTACAATACCACATGAGGCAAGATGACTTGGTGACACCAACATATTGTGCCTTGAGTAAAGTACCAAAATACATGAAGCAGAAAGTAGTCAATGCGCTGCATTGGATGACAACACTGGGTGTTATCATCAGTTGGGTGGCATGGTAGTACTGTTGCTTCACAGCGCCAGGGACCCAGGTTCGATTCCCAGCTTGGGTCACTGTTTGTGTGGAGTCTGCACGTTCTCCCCAAGTCTGCGTGGGTTTCCTCCGGGTGCTCCGGTTTTCTCCCACAAGTCCTGAAAGATGTGCTTGTTAGGTGAATTGGACATTCTGAATTCTCCCTCTGTGTACCCGAACAGGTGCCGTAGTGTAGCGACTAGGGGCTTTTCACAGTAACGTCATTGCAGTGTTAAGTAAACCTACTTGTGACAATAATAAAGATTATTATTATTGCTATAAACTAGGCCATAGAATGGGTTTCAGCAAATGGTGACTTCAGTAAAGAAAGATGTACGTTTGGATGTGCATTGACTCAGTGCACTTGAACAAGGTGCTGTTCAGACCTCATCACCCTATGAAGACAGTGTAACAGATGATTGCAGACATGCCAAATGCTAAGGTTTTCAACATCATGAATGTTGTAAGGGTCCCTCCTCTTTATTCCGTATTCCCCTTTCTTTTATTTTGCTGTTATTATTTTTGATCCATGGATGATTAATGGACATGTATCTTTAAGTCAAGCAGCAGAGAGAAAGAGTAACTCAGAAGTTAGAGGAAAGAACACCCTGCTGGTCTCTGGTAGTTTGAACAGGAGTTTCAGAAATGTTGACACCAGAGAGAGAGGTGGGCTGGGACTCGATTTGATTGATTGGCTGAGGGCCAATGAATTGGCCCAAAAGGCCTTACTTTGCCCAGTAACAGGTGGTGATTGGACCCTGTTCCTGTGGAATGGTTTGCAGAGTCCCAAGGAGTTTCAATCTGACCTCTGGTCGCAGACAGACAAGGACCTGCTTTTCCTCCACCTCCGTCCCCCCTCTCTCACCCTCAGTAGCCACAACACCGGTTTCACAATTTTTAAAAGCACAAATGAACCTCTCTGTCGGGAATCGAGCTGACGGAGATTTGTGATTTGGTGTGAAATCAGCGCCTGATGCGATTTGGGCATCATAACCGATTCTCTGCCCAATCACGTTTCGCGGTTCCAGCTTTGGCCGACGGAGAATCGCGCCCCAGGACTCTCTCTCTCTCCAGAAAGGCTGTGAGTGCTGAATTGCTGAACCTATAGAGGTCTGAATGAGTCCACAAGGAAACCTCGGACGGAAAGTAGAGTTTGAAAAGGAGTAAGGAGGTCGAAATACTGTTTTTTTCTTTCACTTATGTTTCTTTACTGTTTTCTTCCCCTCTATGTGTGATTGTGTTTTCTGTTTGCATAGAGGGTCCCGGGGGGGGGGGGGGGGGGGGGGGGGGTTAGTTAAAATGGGAGGATTAGAAATTAGATAACAGTTCACCAGTTATATTTACTGCAGACTTCATTTTAGTTCTTGTTAGTAATAAACAGTAGTTTAAACTACCAGTGGTGGTTCAAGTGTTTAAACTAGCAAACATAGTGACTATAATTATTGGACAGCCCAAGGCCAAAGACTTTGGAAATTTTTTGAAGAATTATTGGTTAATTCATTTGTGTTGCTACTCCAGGTCAATTGGGGATAGCATTGACCGTGTACTAGACCAGGGTGTCGTAACAATGATAAATGTGGTTTTCCGATAAGCAGTAATCATTTTTTTGCCTGTGCCCTATGAGATCCTCACTGGCAATGAGGTATTCCAGTGGTGCATGGAACAACTCTTTATAGGCTAATCCTGTGAAACCATTGTCCATGTCTCCCTGGTATGGTGTTGTGCTGTGCAATAACATGATGCACATCTTCATCTCATCCTCAACAGAATCAAAACCATCCTCAACAGAATCAGAACCATCCTCAGAATCAGGACCATCCTCAGAGTCAGGACCATCCTCAGAATCAGAACCGTCCTCAGAATCAGGACCATCCTCAGAATCAGGACCATCCTCAGAATGAGGACCATCCTCAGAATCAGAACCATCCTCAGAATCAGAACCATCCTCAGAATCAGAACCATCCTCAGAATCAGGACCATCCTCAGAATCAGGACCATCCTCAGAATCAGGCTATCCTCAGAATCAGGACCATCCTCAGAATCAGGACCATCCTCAGAATCAGAACCATCCTCAGAATCAGAACCGTCCTCAGAATCAGGACCATCCTCAGAATCAGAACAATCCTCAGAATCAGAACCATCCTCAGAATCAGGACCATCCTCAGAATCAGGCTATCCTCAGAATCAGGACCATCCTCAGAATCAGGACCATCCTCAGAATCAGAACCATCCTCAGAATCAGAACCATACTCAGAATCAGGACCATCTTCAGAATCAGGACCATCCTCAGAATGAGGACCATCTTCAGAATCAGAACCATCCTCAGAATCAGGACCATCCTCAGAATCAGGACCATCCTCAGAATCAGGACCATCCTCAGATTCAGAAACATCCTCAGAATCAGGACCATCCTCAGAATGAGGTCCATCTTCAGAATCAGAACCATCCTCAGAATCAGGACCATACTCAGAATCAGGACCATCCTCAGAATCAGGACCATCCTCAGATTCAGAAACATCCTCAGAATCAGAACCATCCTCAGAATCAGAACCATCCTCAGAATCAGGACCATCCTCAGAATCAGAACCATCCTCAGATTCAGGACCATCCTCAGAATGACGACCATCCTCAGAATCAGAACTATCCTCAGAATGAGGACCATCCTCAGAATCAGAACCATCCTCAGAATCAGGACCATCCTCAGAATCAGAACCATCCTCAGGATCAGGACCATCCTCAGAATCAGGCTATCCTCAGAATCAGGACCATCCTCAGAATGACGACCATCCTCAGAATCAGAACTATCCTCAGAATGAGGACCATCCTCAGAATCAGAACCATCCTCAGAATCAGGACCATCCTCAGAATCAGAACCATCCTCAGAATCAGGCTATCCTCAGATTCAGGACCATCCTCAGAATCAGGACCATCCTCAGAATCAGGACCATCCTCAGAATCAGAACCATCCTCAGAATCAGGCTATCCTCAGAATCAGGACCATCCTCAGAATCAGGACCATCCTCAGAATGAAATGAAATGAAATGAAAATTGCTTATTGTCACGAGTAGGCTTCAATGAAGTTACTGTGAAAAGCCCCTAGTCGCCACATTCCGGCGCCTGTCCGGGGAGGCTGGTACGGGAATCAGAATCAGAACCATCCTCAGAGTCAGAACCATCCTCAGATTCAGGACCATCCTCAGAATCAGAACCATCCTCAGAATCAGAACCATCCTCAGATTCAGGACCATCCTCAGAATCAGAACCATCCTCAGAATCAGAACCATCCTCAGAATCAGAACCATCCTCAGAATCAGGACCATCCTCAGAATCAGAACCATCCTCAGAATCAGAACCATCCTCAGAATCAGAACCATCCTCAGATTCAGGACCATCCTCAGAATCAGAACCATCCTCAGAATCAGAACCATCCTCAGAATCAGAACCATCCTCAGAATCAGGACCATCCTCAGAATCAGAACCATCCTCAGAATTAGGCTATCCTCAGATTCAGAACCATCCTCAGAATCAGAACCATCCTCAGAATCAGAACCATCCTCAGAATCAGGACCATCCTCAGAATCAGAACCATCCTCAGATTCAGGACCATCCTCAGAATCAGGACCATCCTCAGAATCAGGACCATCCTCAGATTCAGGACCATCCTCAGAATCAGGACCATCCTCAGATTCAGGACGATCCTCAGAATCAGGACCATCCTCAGAATCAGGACCATCCTCAGATTCAGGACCATCCTCAGAATCAGAACCATCCTCAGATTCAGGACCATCCTCAGAATCAGACCCATCCTCAGAATCAGGACCATCCTCAGAATCAGGTTATCCTCAGAATCAGAACCATCCTCAGATTCAGGACCATCCTCAGAATCAAAACCATCCTCAGAATCAGAACCATCCTCAGATTCAGGACCATCCTCAGAATCAGGACCATCCTCAGATTCAGGACCATCCTCAGAATCAGAACCATCCTCAGAATCAGAACCATCCTCAGATTCAGGACCATCCTCAGAATCAGAACCATCCTCAAATTCAGGACCATCCTCAGAATCAGAACCATCCTCAGAATCAGGCTATCCTCAGAATCAGGACCATCCTCAGAATCAGGACCATCCTCAGAATCAGAACCATCCACAGAATTAGAACCATCCTCAGAATCAGGACCATCCTCAGAATCAGAACCATCCTCAGAATCAGGCTATCCTCAGATTCAGGACCATCCTCAGAATCAGGACCATCCTCAGAATCAGGACCATCCTCAGAATCAGAACCATCCTCAGAATCAGGCTATCCTCAGAATCAGGACCATCCTCAGAATCAGGACCATCCTCAGAATGAAATGAAATGAAATGAAAATTGCTTATTGTCACGAGTAGGCTTCAATGAAGTTACTGTGAAAAGCCCCTAGTCGCCACATTCCGGCGCCTGTCCGGGGAGGCTGGTACGGGAATCAGAATCAGAACCATCCTCAGAGTCAGAACCATCCTCAGATTCAGGACCATCCTCAGAATCAGAACCATCCTCAGAATCAGAACCATCCTCAGATTCAGGACCATCCTCAGAATCAGAACCATCCTCAGAATCAGAACCATCCTCAGAATCAGAACCATCCTCAGAATCAGGACCATCCTCAGAATCAGAACCATCCTCAGAATCAGAACCATCCTCAGAATCAGAACCATCCTCAGATTCAGGACCATCCTCAGAATCAGAACCATCCTCAGAATCAGAACCATCCTCAGAATCAGAACCATCCTCAGAATCAGGACCATCCTCAGAATCAGAACCATCCTCAGAATTAGGCTATCCTCAGATTCAGAACCATCCTCAGAATCAGAACCATCCTCAGAATCAGAACCATCCTCAGAATCAGGACCATCCTCAGAATCAGAACCATCCTCAGATTCAGGACCATCCTCAGAATCAGGACCATCCTCAGAATCAGGACCATCCTCAGATTCAGGACCATCCTCAGAATCAGGACCATCCTCAGATTCAGGACGATCCTCAGAATCAGGACCATCCTCAGAATCAGGACCATCCTCAGATTCAGGACCATCCTCAGAATCAGAACCATCCTCAGATTCAGGACCATCCTCAGAATCAGACCCATCCTCAGAATCAGGACCATCCTCAGAATCAGGTTATCCTCAGAATCAGAACCATCCTCAGATTCAGGACCATCCTCAGAATCAAAACCATCCTCAGAATCAGAACCATCCTCAGATTCAGGACCATCCTCAGAATCAGGACCATCCTCAGATTCAGGACCATCCTCAGAATCAGAACCATCCTCAGAATCAGAACCATCCTCAGATTCAGGACCATCCTCAGAATCAGAACCATCCTCAAATTCAGGACCATCCTCAGAATCAGAACCATCCTCAGAATCAGGCTATCCTCAGAATCAGGACCATCCTCAGAATCAGGACCATCCTCAGAATCAGAACCATCCACAGAATTAGAACCATCCTCAGAATCAGGACCATCCTCAGAATCAGGACCATCCTCAGAATCAGGACCATCCTCAGATTCAGGCTATCCTCAGATTCAGGACCATCCTCAGAATCAGAACCATCCTCAGAATGACGATCATCCTTAGAATCAGAACTATCCTCAGAATGAGGACCATCCTCAGAATCAGGACCATCCTCAGAATCAGAACCATCCTCAGAATCAGAACCATCCTCAGATTCAGGACCATCCTCAGAATCAGAACCATCCTCAGAATCAGAACCATCCTCAGAATCAGGACCATCCTCAGAATCAGAACCATCCTCAGAATCAGAACCATCCTCAGATTCAGGACCATCCTCAGAATCAGGACCATCCTCAGAATCAGAACCATCCTCAGAATCAGGCTATCCTCAGATTCAGGACCATCCTGAGAATCAGAACCATCCTGAGAATCAGAACCATCCTCAGAATCAGAACCATCCTCAGAATCAGAACCATCCTCAGAATCAGAACCATCCTCAGAATCAGGTTATCCTCAGATTCAGGACCATCCTCAGAATCAGGACCATCCTCAGAATCAGAACCATCCTCAGAATCAGGGCCATCCTCAGAATCAGAACCATCCTCAGAATCAGGACCATACCATCCTCAGATTCAGGACCATCCTCAGAATCAGGTTATCCTCAGATTCAGGACCATCCTCTGAATCAGGACCATCCTCAGAATCAGAACCATCCTCAGAATCAGGGCCATCCTCAGAATCAGAACCATCCTCAGAATCAGGACCATCCTCAGATTCAGGACCATCCTCAGAATCAGAACCATCTTCAGATTCAGGACCATCCTCAGAATCAGGACCATCCTCAGAATCAGGACCATCCTCAGATTCAGGACCATCCTCAAAATCAGGACCATCCTCAGAATCAGGACCATCCTCAGATGGAGCCTCAACTGCTTCACTGGACAAGGAATTACATAAATTCACAACTCTTTGGGTGAAGATGTTCCTCCTAAACTCAGTCCTCAATCTACTTCCACTTATTTTGAGGCTATGCCCTCTAGTTCTGCTTTCACCCACCAGTGGAAACAACCTGCCCGCATCTAACCTATCTATTCCCTTCATAATTTTATATGTTTTTATAAGATCCGCCCTCATCCTTCTAAATTCCAATGAATACAGTCCCAGTCTACTCAACCTCTCCTCATAATCCAATCCCTTCAGCTCTGGGATTAACCTAGCGAATCTCCTCTGCACACCCTCCAGCGCCAGTACGTCCTTTCTCAGGTAAGGAGACCAAAACTGAACACAATACTCCAGATGTGGCCTCACTAACACCTCATACAATTGCAGCATAACCTCCCTAGTCTTAAACTCCATCCCTCTAGCAATGAAGGGCAAAATTCCATTTGCCTTCTTAATCACCTGTTGCACCTGTAAACCAACTATTTACGTCAGATTTGGTGGTAGGAAGTCCTGCATTCGGAACCTTTGAATGTAAATAAATGTTCCCTTTGTAACGATGTACACCATTGTAAATAAGGAAATGTGATTATGAAAACTATGGTCACAGATGTGGGGACAACCTTTGTTAATATATGTTGATGATGTGCTTGTTGTTCTTGTTCTGTTTTTTAAATTCATGTGTTATGTAAATTTAGATATTGTATTAAAATTCCAATAAAAATACTTTAAAAATTAGTTAGGCACGACCTGCCCTTTATGAACCCATGCTGCGTCCAGACGAGTCCAGACGATCAAAATGAATGTACTGCCGAGCTACCTCTTCCTGTTTAGATCCATCCCGATCTACATCCCCAAGGCCTCTTTCAAAGCACCAGACAAACTAATCATGGGGTTCGTATGGGGGAGGGGGGTGGGGGGGGGGGGGGGGGGGGGTGGGGGGGTGGGGGGTGGGGGTGGGGGGGGGGGTGGGGGGGAAAGAATGCTAGGATCCCAAAGAAGGTCCTACAAAAAACAAAATCCGGGGGGGGGGGGGGTAAGCCCTCCCAAACCTACAATTCTACCACTGGGCGGTGACAGCCGAGCGAATAAGGGGATGGATCAAGGAGCCAGAAGCCGAGTGGGTGTGCGTGGAAGAAGCCTCCTGCATGGGGACCTCCCTCTGGGCCCTCACCACGGTGGTACTCCCATCCCCACCCAAAAAACACTCCAGCAGCCCAATAGCGATAGCCACCCTACAGTTATGGAACCAACTATGGCAGCAATTTGGCCTGACCAAAATGTCGGACAAAACCCCCATCTGCAACAACCATAGGGTCACACCAGTGCTGACTGATGCCACCTTTAAAAAATGGGGACAGGACGGAGAGACACTGACAGTCAGGGACATATACACAGACGGCAGGATCGCAACACTGGATGAACTGACGGAGAAATTCCAGCTAGCCAGGGGGAACGAGCGAATGTATCTGCAACTCAAAAACTTGCTACGAAAGGTCACAAGGACGTACTCACAACTGCCATGACAGACATTACTGGGAGAGTTACTGGACATAAACATCCTAGTGTCATGTGAGAGTACCTTTAATAAATGGGGGTTTATAAATTAGCTGTAGTGGATGTACCTTTAAGAAATGGGTGTTTATCAGTGATGTCAGAGCGTGGGTGGTGCTGGGCTATCTGTCTGCTTTTACTTTCACATTGAGCTCACAGCTACAGGGTGTGTTTAGTTTTGTTTTAGATTTGGAAAAGCTGCAATCACAGCAAGATGTGTATGAATCTCTGCAAGCTTATGAATGTTCATTTCGTGATTTCAAAGTGGTAACTGTTCTCAATAGTGAAGTTAAACCTGATGTCTTTCTGTAAAGAGGGTTATTTTTGTCTTATCGATGTTGCAAGGAAAGATTCAGAGTTACTTAGAGACTTAGAGAGTACTGTATTCTTTGGGGATTTATTGGTGTTGATAGTTGTTAAGGTGTTTACTGTGGGTTTATAAAGTGTTAACTGGTTTCATAAATAAACATTGTTTTAATTTAAAAGTACTGTAGATTTCTGTTGCATCACACCTGCAGAGTAGGGCCGTGTGCTCCACATAACCACAATCTATTCAAAGTTGTGGGTCAGGTGAATTCCATGATACACTTTAGGGTTCTCTAAACCCTGGCCCATAACACTAGATAAAGGAATCTGTCGCGACATGTATGAACGACTGGCAGAAAGGGCCGACACCGCACTGGGAGCAACAAGAAAGAAATGGGAGGAAGACCTGGGGATCGAATTGAGTGGGGACTCTGGAGCGAAGCACTGCATAGCGTCAACTCCACCTCTACATGCGCAAGGCTCAACCTGACACAACTAAAAGTGGTACATAGAGCCCACTTAACAAGAACTCAAATGAGTAGGTTCTTCCCGGAGGTGGAGGACAGATGTGAGCGGTGCCAAGGAGGCCCAGCCAACCACGCCCACAATTTCTGGTCTTGCCCCAGACTTGATGGGTACTCGACAGCCTTCTTTGAGCCAATGTCCAAAGTGGTGGTGATGAGGGTGGAGCCATGCCCCAAACTGGCGGTCTTCAGGTTATCAGACCAGCCAGACCTATTCCTGGGGAGGAGGGCGGACGCCCTTGCCTTTGCCTTCCTGATCGCCCGCTGTAGAATCCTGTTCGGCTGGCGGTCAGCAGCACCACCCAAAGCTGCAGACTGGCTGTTCGACCTCTCAGAATCTCTCCAAATGGAGAAAATTTAATTTGCCGTCCGAGGGTCGGACAACAGCTTCCACAGAATGTGGGAGCCATTCACCCAATTGTTCCGGGACCTGTTTGTGGCCAACGAACAAGCAGAAGAATAGCCAAGTAGCCAAGAGTCAGGGGAAAATAGCCAAGGTGTGAGATGGAGGGAAAGACGCGGTGGGAGGGGGGAGGGGAGGAGGGGGGGTGGGGGAGGGGGAGGGAACAGCTAAACCTAGGAGAAAAGAAAGGTGAACCACAGGAGATGGGGGTGGGGGAGGGGGCAGAAGGGGCAGGAGGGGGAAGAGGGAAGAAGGCGGAGACAGGGAACAATAGAGGGGAACCAGAGAGGGGGGGTGGAGGCGAGGGAATGAAAGCCGGAAGGAGAGCACAGGAAACAACAAACTCTGCAAATACAGTAAAAGAGAGCAAGAAGATACGGGAGCAAGAAGGGACGAACAGCCGAAGCGGAGGTGAACACGCAACAAAAACAGCAGCAAAAACCGTCCGGAAGAAGCAAGTAAGAACACCAACACCAGATCCATTCTCATATTGTCCTCTCTGTATTGGCCATAACTACTGTAATTGTTTCTCCGTCACCCAAATGTATAAATACCTCCTCAGCATCCCCCCCCCCCCCCGCCCCCGCAAACACATGTCAACTTATTTGTTAAATGCAATATTGCTAACTGTACAGAATTGCTGTCTTTGAGCTGGTGTACAATATCCTACCAGTTTTTAAAAATATTTTATTCTGTATACATAACTGTAAATATACTATATTCAAAAACCCAATAAAAAAACATTTTTAAAAAATCAGGAACTCCTCGTTCTACTCTTCGCCTGTCAGAAATGTCATGACTTTGGTCATCCTAAGATGGTTGAAACTGGTCATCAGCCACTTATGACTATTCTAAAAAAAAGCCTCTTCACACTGCATCTGGATGGCTGCAGCGCATGATGCGAAAGCTACAACGCTATAATCCCAGCGTCATCTACAAACATAGTAGAGTTGCGCTTGGCTGATGCCCATTCCAGAGCCTTCCTACCCACTACAGACCAGGCAAATCACCTGGTACAAACAGTTGGGCCGGCTTTCATCTGTCTGGGCAAGGTCCTTGCTGCTCCTGGCTGCGTTCAGAAAACACTAACAGAAAGCACTTAACTCTATTTGATGTGGTCCAGGAACTGTCAATCAAAGCCTGATGCTTCTAAATATTGGGTAGCTTCACAGCTGATTACTTTAAAGTCACTTAAGCATGAAGGGAGATGAATGAAACAATGCAGACTGCTGGATATTTGTGGTGGCTGTCAGTCACAGCTTAGTAAAATCTATACTAAAGATAAATAAATGAATGCCGTGCAGATCAAAGATCTTGGGGGGGGGGGGGGATAAGTTTAAACACAGCTGACTGGTTTTCTCTTTCCAGGAACTGAGAGGTGCTGCTTCCTCTGCCTGAGCTAGCAGGCGTATTGCACAGGTGAGTGTTAAAGCAGAGATCTTTTTCACTGCCTCTGTGGACTGCTCTCTAGCTTCCAGACAGGGGTTCCTCTTCTTGGGCGTCTCTGATGGGAGTCTCTTGAATTAGGGGGCCTCTTGAATTAGGAAGTCTCTAGTTAGGGTTGTGACAATATGTGTATTGTAATAATAATGAAGGGTCAACAATTTGCTGTAATTACATCCATGTAACTACTAAGATAACAATCAAGCCCATACACGTGGACCATGTGATACTCTTGATTCGGTGAGAAGGTTGTCAGCAAGATAGAGACTAGTCATGTTATCAGGAGCTCTGTAGTTAGAGTCATCATTTAGACAATCTGTTACCTTTTATAAAACTTCACCAAGCCCTCATCCAACTTGGGTTGGTCTCCCCGGTTTAGGGGGAGATAGCACTGTGAACAGTGAATACAATCAAATAAAATTGAGAGAAGCACAAATAAACAGTGATCTCACCTGGGAGGAGTGTTTGGGGACTTGGTGGGTGAGAAGGGAGCAGGTAAAAGGGCAGAAGTTGTATCTCCTGTGTTTGCATAGATAAGGTGCAGTAGGAAGGGAGGGGGTGATGGGAATGACTGAAGAGTGGGAAAGGATGTTGAGGGGGGATTGGTTCCCTTTGGAATGTTGAAAGGGAGATGTGTGGTAGAGTTAGGGAGTGTGTGTGGAGAACAGCTAGAGTGAAGACTTGATCAGATCAGAGTGCAGTGTATTATTGTAATTGTTAATTTAATATAAACGTACTTACTTGTTTTACTAGTTTAGTATTGAAGTGAAGGAATTCACTAGTTTGCCATATATTACTCAATAAACATTTTGTCATCATCTAGAAGACTTTGACTATTTCTTATCAGGATTCAACACAAGACAAAAAAAGTAATATTCATATTACAAAATAATAATATAACACAGCCTGCAGTTCTCCTTCGATTTCTGCCAGTGGGTATTGTGCAAAGACAATGGGCCGGATTCTCCGTCGGCTGACGCCAGAATCAGGAAACACGATTGGGCGGAGAATCGTGCTTCAGCCCTAAATTGTGGCTGGCGCCAAACGGAAAGGGGTTCTACGCCATGGCTGTGCAGTTGGTGTGTGGCCTGGAGATGCACATCTACACCCAATACCCAGGCAATGTGCTTGATGCCTTCATCCTGGCACACCCAATAGCTCCCGACACCTTTGAGGTTACCTCTGGGCCAGAGGGGTTATCTGCTGAGTTTGTGGCTGATGCTGCCTACCCGGAGGCCACAGACTGACATGGAGAGCTGCTACAGCGATGCCCATGCAGCGACAAGATGCGTGATCGAGCGATGCATCGGTGTGCTCAAGATGCGGTCAATGTGCCTGGACTGCTCTAAATGGGCCTTCCTGTACAGCACTAGGAGAGTCACCCACATCATTTTTATTTTCATAGAATTTACAGCGCAGAAGGAGGCCATTCGGCCCATCAAGTCTGCACCGGCTCTTGGAAAGAGCACCCTAGCCAAGGTCAACACCTCCACCCTATCCCCATAACCCAGTAACCCCACCCAACACTAAGGGCAATTTTGGACACTAAGGGCAATTTATCATGGCCAATCCACCTAACCTGCACGTCTTTGGACTGTGGGAGGAAACCGGAGCACCCGGAGGAAACCCACGCACACACGGGGAGGATGTGCAGACTCCGCACAGACAGTGACTCAAGCCGGAATGGAACCTGGGACCCTGGAGCTGTGAAGCAATTGCGCTGTCCACAATGCTATCGTGCTGCCCATTGAATGGAAGCCCATTGTGCCCTCCAGGACTGACCCCAGCCCCCTTCCCCTGCTCTCCAGTCAGATTTGACCAAACCCCACCCCCCCAACTCGGTTTGACCGGATCCCACCCCCCGCCCCCACACACTGTTGTTTGAACCACTTAATTTTAATTGCCCCTTTTAACACCTCCTTTACAGCAGCTAGTGCAATTGAAAGAGGACGTTTCTTACCCTTCTGCGGCCTAATTACTCCATGATGTTGCTACAGAGGATGTGCTTTGCTGCTCCTGCCTCGTTCCGGAGATTGCCACTCAGAGAGAAGTCATAGCTAATTTAACTCCAGTGAAAATATGGTTTCAACCATCAACTATTAAAAAAAAACAATAAACTCAAAGTGATGGCTCTGCAGATTAACAGACCACAGAGTTGGTGAATTTAATTTCCCTGATTGTTGAACAATCACAAGGGGCTTTTGGAAGAAATTAGGCTGAGCTGTAAACATGAACACCCAGCTCACCTAATTTGACAGTTGTCGCGTTTCCCATTTTGCTGCTTGACGTTCAAATAAATGGCTTTACTATGCAAGAATTTCCATTGCATTAATCACAGCTTAAGTTGTTAAAGGTCTTCAGCTGTAACTGGGGATCTCTGAATTCTATGTATATCAAACTTGTTCATCTTTTTATCTTGAAGGTCTATGAAAAACTATTTCATCCACAGGTCCTTTTGCACATCAAACTGTGAAACTAAAAAGAGCACTTTAAATCCCAGGTTTACTGATACATTATTCAGTCAGGAAATAAATCCATTTATTTTAGCCTGTGCACATGACATCGCAGTCATGGTTCTTAGCAGGCTCTTCTTTCCTGATGTTGGGTCCCTTGATCAGGCGCTGGGTGTCTTTGAATGCGGGACCTCTACTGGAAGCCCTGATGCCAACACACTAGGATTTGCTTTTTGAATTCCCCACATGGCAAGTCCCCTCCCTGCCATTGGGCTAATACTACAAGTGGTGGGATGAGGCCCTGAGAACATACATTGCCCACTTATGGACCTCAATTAGCATCCAGGCAGGAATGCCATCCAGAGGCCTTCCTACCATGGACTTAATCGAAACAGAGGCAGGAAGCCAGCCCAATCATCACCACCACCCTCCTGTCTGATTTAATGCACTCCCCATCAAACTTGCCATAGAGGGTAGTATTAAATTCCGGCCGGGAAATGTATAAGATTGCAGGCTTCACTTCACAAGATATTCATCCCTAGTTACGCAAATTGCATCCATGAACACAGAGAGAAAGTATTGGAAGACACATGGCAGGAGACCAAAGTCTTGGTTAAAGATGTAGGTTTCAAGTAGACTTTCCAATGAGGAGGGAGAACGAGAGCTAGTCAGATGGAGAAGATTAGGAAGGAAATCAGGTTCCCTTCATGGTTGCAGGAGGACCAGGGCTGGGAGTTTAATGTCCAAGGGTACTCAGTATTCCGAAAGGATAGATAGGATGGAACAGGAGGTGGAGTTGCTTTATTGGTTTAAGATGACATCAAGGCTGTATTAAGAAATGATGTTGGCACTCAGGGTCAAAATGTTGATTCGATCTGGGCGGAAATAAAAAACAAGGGAAAAAACTCCTTGGTAGGGGTAATTTACAGGGCCCCGAGCAATACTTCCAAACTGGGACATAGTATGAACCACGAAATAACGTGGGCTTATGAGAAGGGCACAACGGTAATCATGGGTGATTTTCACATGCATATTAACCAGAGGTGGTTCAAACCTCGGCGGCGGGAGAGGCCTCCCAGCGGCGGGACTTCGGCCCATCGCGGGCCAGAGAATCGCTGCAGGGGCCTCGCCGATCGGCGCGGACGTCACGCCGATCGGCGGGGCGTGATTCCCACCCCCGCCAATTCCGGAGAATTTCTGCCACGGCGGGGGCGGCATTTTCGGCGGCACCGGGCGATTCTCTGACCCTACTGGGGGTCGGAGAATTTCGCCCCTTATTTGTGGAAGGATGTGGTAGCATTGGGGGCAGTTCAGAGGAGATTCCAGGGATGAAAAGGTTGACGTGTGAGGAGAGATTGAACAGTTGGACTTATATTCGCTGGAGTTTAGAAGAATGAGAGGGGATCTGATCAAGGTGTATGAAATACCAAAAGGGATTGATGAAGTAAACATAAACCAAAGGAGGCACTACTTCTGGCAGAGGGTGGTGAGTTTGTGGGACTCGCTGCCCCAAAGTGCGGTGGAGTCCGATTCATTAAATGGTTTCAAGAAGGAGTTAGATATATTTCTGATTTTAAAAATGGGTGGAAGTGATATGGGGAACAGTCAGGGAGGTGGATTTGCGATCAGAGAGAGATCAGCTATGATCTGATTAAATGGTGGAGCAGGCTCGCAGGGCTGAATTGCCTACTTCTGCTCCGAATACCTATGTTCCTATGTTCTATGTGGCTGACAGGATAGCTGATAATAATGGAGTGAAGGAATGGACAGGAGGGCAGAGCACACAAGGGGGTTGGGGCTGGAGAAGGATATAGGAGGTAAGGAGGATATGGAGCAGCAAGGGCAGAGAGGGATTTGAACATGTAGAATCATAAAATCATAGAATGGCACCAAAGGAGGCCATTTTGCCTGTTGTGCCTGTGCTTGCTCTCTGCAAGAGCAACACAGCTAGTTCCGCTCTGCAACTGTTTCACCTTATCACTGCAAACCTTTGTCTTTTCAGATAATTATCCAATTCCCTGTGATTGAATCCTCCTCTATTACACTCTCAGGCAGTGTATTCCAGAGCCTAACCACTCGTCCTGCAAAAAAGGTTTTCCTTATCTCTCCATTCCGTCTAGTGCTGCTCCCCTTAAATCAGTGCCCTCTGGTTCTCACCGCTTAAGCCAAAGGCTTTCTCTCTATCTGTCCTGTCCAGGTAGCTCGTGATTTTGAATGCCTCCGTCGAATCTCCTTTTAATCTTCTCTTCTCAAACAAGAACAGTTTCTCAGCTTTTTTGTGGGTGGCATGGTGACGCAGTGTTTAGCACCGCTGCCTCACAGTTCCAGGGTCCCGGGTTTGAGTTTGGCCTTGGGTGACTGTCTGTGCAGAGTTTGCACGTTCTCCCCGTGTCTGTGTGGGTTTCCTCCGGCTGCTCCGGTTTCCTCCCACAGTCCAAAGATGTGCAGGTTTGGTGGATCAGTCATGCTAAGTTGCCCCTTAGTGTCCAAAGGTTAGGTGGGGTTATGGGGATATGGTGGGGAATGGGGCTAGGTGCGATGCTCTTTCAGAGGGTCTGTGCAGACTCGATGGGCTGAATAGCTTCCTTTTGTACTGTAGGGATTCTATGACTTTATCATCAATCCACATAACTGAAGTCTCTCATCACTGGAACTATCCTTGTGAATATTTTTTGCACCTTCTCTAATGCCTTCACATCTGTTATATTACCTTGCGTAATATATATATTACTCTTTTGAACCAACCGAATTGTTGAAATGAGAAGTGGTCTTCTTGTAAAGATATAAATAAATATTGTGAGTTCTTTATACTTAATACTCATCTAGTACAATAAAGAAACAATTGTAGAGATAACTAATTAAATTATATAATACAATGTCTTGATAACTTATAACTTCTTCTCTCTCTAGCTTTCCTATGTCTGGTCTCTCTCTGCACCTGATACACACTCACCACAGAAAGAGCGGAAAAGCTATTAATATAGATCCTGACAGTGAGAGTGTTCAATTGCCTGTACTATCACAATATGTTACATATATTGATCATGTATATTGATATACAGAGATCACTACAACATCCTTCCTAATGTGGGATGCCCTGAACTGGACAGGATACTCCAGTTGAGGTTGAACCAGGTTTACCGTAACCTCCTTGGTTTTTTAAATGCTGGTTTATCATAATTTCTTTCCGAACATGAGGAAGAGAATTTTTAAATCGAGGCATTTGCGGACGGGGAGCCAGTCTGAGTTATAGAGCATACATAGAAATGTAGGAAATAGGAACAGGAGTAGGTCATTTGGCCCTACGAGCCTGCTCCACTATTCAACACGATTATGGCTGATCCTCTACCTCAACACCATTCTTCAGCCATTTCCCCATATCACATGATTGCTCTAGAATCTGGAAACCTATTCCCTCCTAAAATACATTCAGTGATTTGACCTCCACAGCTGCTGTGATAGAGAATTCCACAGGTTCACCACTCTCTGAGTGAAGACGTTTTCCGTCATCTCAGCTCTAAATGAGCTACCTTGTATCCTGAGACTGTGACCCCTTGTCCTACACCATCCCCAGCCAGAGGAAACAACATCCCTGCATCCTGTCTCTCTGGCCCTGTCAGAATTCGACACGTTTCAAATAGATCCCCTCTCATTCTTCCAAATTCCAGTGAATGCAGGCCCAGTCAACCAAATCTCTCCTCATACGACAATCCTGCCATCCCATGCAGGCATGGGTGAATGGGACTCATGTTAGCTTTGAATATTTAACATTTTAACTACAGAGTGTGTGAGCCTCAGTTTCTTTTTAAAAAATGTTTCCAATTAAGGGGAAATTTTGCGTGGCCAATCCACCTACGCTGCACATCTTTGGGTTGTGGGGGTGAGACCCACGCAGACACGGGGAGAATGTGCAAGCTCCACACGGACAGTGACCTGAGACTGGGATCGAACCCGGATCCTTAGTGTTAACCACTGCGCCACCGTGTTGTCTGACTTATGTGATTCTGATACCATCACGTCTTTGTAAATATCAATATAAATGATGTATCTCTTTAATATAAATAATGTTTCCGTTTGTAAATGTTGACAACTCCAAAGGAAGGGGGATGTGGTCATATGTTGGTGAATGATAGTGTACATAGTTAGTCATGCGACCTCCAACCAGCTGGTGGCGTCAGACCTTGGTTACGTGACTTGGACACTCGACAGTTGGTTACACGATGTACAACAGGACAGTCGCACTTAGAGTAGCTCCCAAGTAACTTTGTCTATAAATGGATATTTCTGTCAGTTATCCTTCCAAATGTTTGACAATAAATCATTGTGCGAGTTGAACACATATATGTTCTGTGTGTATCCTTATGAATGCCAGCACCACATAACACAACAGGGGTGAGACCCATTCAGACAAGGGTAGAACATCCAAACTCCACATGGACAGTGACCCGGGGCTGGGATCGATCCCGGGTCCTCAGCGCCATGGGGCAGCAGTATTAGCCACTGCGCCACCTACTGCCTTTTGAGCATCAGTTTCAAGCTCCTCCCTTGAGTGAGAATGTCATGATGCTGACCCTCTGCTCTCAGTCTTCAGCTTAACAATTCATGCAAAGAAATCTGGCAGCGAGAGACACCTCTACCTTAATTGTTGCCTTTGCGAGGCACATGCTTTAATAGCCGACAAAGGGCTGAACAGTAGCTGAAGCACCTACTTATTGCAGTGGGTTTTTTCAGTTCAGCAGAATTGATTCTATATCTACGTAAAACTTTTGCAACCTCTGAAAAAAATTAAAAAGTCCACTATTCCAAAGAGGGTTCTTGCGTCAAGATCTCTCCTACCAACCAAACTATTATTGCCAGCAGAAAATCATTTCCATTCCAATCCTACACACAACTTTATCTCACCAATAAAAGATAAGGTTTACAAGGCCACAGGGCCACCTAGGACGTTAGAAACCTTGCCTGAAACTTTTATTCATGAGGTAATCAAAAGATGAAATGGCTGCACCAGTCGCCTTATGTCGGATGTACAGCTTCAGATCTCCTGATCACGTTTTACGGACAGAATCGACTTCAAAATAATCCATATTAAAGGCAACACATTTTGAATTCAAAATATTTTTAAACGGGGCTCACATTGGCTCCATTGTGTAAACAGCCATCGGCTTTTTCATGCAATGAGATTTGACTTGTTTAAATTCTAGTTCCTGTCCCACTTCCTTGCCTGAGGGTGTTAACTTTTATTGTGGGACAGCTCATGGGCGCTAATACTTTTCTTGCCATATTGTGTCTCCTCTCCCACAATTTTCAATCAGCATTTCAGAATAGGTCATAAACATCCCCTGGTTCAAGTGAACCACTCACTCACTGAACACTCTGGGACTGGGTGGATCAGTGGGTCAGACACTGCCCTTTCACACTGTGGGACTGGGTGGGACAGTGGGTCAGACACTGTCCTGTCACACACTGGGACTGGGTGGGACAGTGGGTCAGGCACGGTCCTTTCACACTCTGGGACTGGGTGGGACAGTGGGTCAGGAACGGTCCTTTCATACTCTGGGACTGGGTGGGACAGTGGGTCAGACACTGTCCTTTCACACTCTGGGACTGGGTGGGACAGAGGGTCGGACACTGTCCTTTCACACTCTGGGACTGGGTGGGACAGTGGGTCAGACACTGTCCTTTCACACTATGGGACTGGGTGGGACAGTGGGTCACACTGTCCTGTCACACTCTGGGACTGGGTGGGACAGTGGGTCAGACACTGTCCTTACACACTCTGGGACTGGGTGGGACAGTGGGTCAGACACTGTCCTTTCACACTCTGGGACTGCTTGGGAGAGTGGGTTAGACACTGTCCTTTCACACTGGGACTGGGTGGGACAGTGGGCCAGACACTGTCCTTTCACACTGGGACTGGGTGGGACAGTGGGCCAGACACTGTCCTGTCACACTCTGGGACTGGGTGGGACAGTGGGTCAGACACTGTCCTTTCACACTCTGGGACTGCTTGGGACAGTGGGTTAGACACTGTCCTTTCACACTGGGACTGGGTGTGAGAGTGGGTCAGACACTGTCCTTTCACACTCTGGGACTGGGTGGGACAGTGGGTCAGACACAGTCCTGTCACACTCTGGAACTGGGTGGGACAGTGGGTTAGACACTGTCCTTTCACACTGGGACTGGGTGGGTCAGTGGGTCAGACACTGTCCGTTCACACTCTGGGACTGGATGGGACAGTGGGTCAGACGCTGTCCTTTCACAATGGGACTGTGTGGGACAGTGGGTCAGACACTGTCCTTTCACACACTGGGACTGGGTGGGTCAGTGGGTCAGACACTGTCCTTTCACATTCTGGGACAGGGTGGGACAGTGGGTCAGACACTGTCCTTTCACACTCTGGGACTGGGTGGGATAGTGGGTCAGACACTGTCCTTTCACACACTGGGTCTGGGTGGGATAGTGGGTCAGGCACTGTCCTTTCACACTCTGGGACTGGGTGTGAGAGTGGGTCAGACACTGTCCTTTCACACTCTGGGACTGCTTGGGACAGTGGGTCAGACACTGTCCTTTCACACTCTGGGACTGGGTGTGAGAGTGGGTCAGACACTGTCCTTTCACACTCTGGGACTTGGTGGGACAGTGGGTCAGACACTGTCCTGTCACACTCTGGGACTGGGTGGGACAGTGGGTTAGACACTGTCCTTTCACACTCTGGGACTGGGTGGGACAGTGGGTCAGACACTGTCCTTTCACACTCTGGGACTGGGTGGGTCAGTGGGTCAGACACTGCTTTAACACTCTGGGACTGGATGGGACAGTGGGTGAGACGCTGTCCTTTCACACTCTATGACTGGGTGTGAGAGTGGGTGAGACACTGTCCTTTCACACTCTGGGACTGGGTGGGACAGTGGGTCAGTCACTGTCCTGTCACACTCTGGGACTGGGTGGGAAAGTGGGTCAGACACTGTCCTGTCACACTCTGGGACTGGGTGGGACAGTGGGTCAGTCCTGTCCTTTCACACTCTTGGACTGGGTGGGACAGTGGGTCAGACACTGTCCTGTCACACTCTGGGACTGGGTGGGACAGTGGGTCAGACACTGTCCTTTCACACTGGGACTGGGTGGGACAGTGGGTCAGACACTGTCCTTTCACACTCTGGGACTGGGTGGGTCAGTGGGTCAGACACTGTCCTGTCACACTCTGGGACTGGGTGGGACAGTGGGTCAGACACTGTCCTTTCACACTCTGGGACTGGGTGGGACAGTGGGCCAGACACTGTCCTTTCACACTCTGGGACTGGGTGGGACAGTGGGTCAGACACTGTCCTTTCACACTCTGGGACTGGGTGGATCACTGGGTCAGACACTGTCCTTTCACACTCTGGGACTGGGTGGGACAGTGGGTCAGACACTGTCCTTTCACACACTGGGACTGGGTGGGACAGTGGGTTAGACACTGTCCTGTCACACTCTGGGACTGGGTGGGACAGTGGGTCAGACACTGTCCTTTCACACTCTAGGACTGGGTGGGACAGTGGGTCAGATACTGTCCTTTCACACTGGGACTGGGTGGATCACTGGGCCAGACACTGTCCTTTCACACTCTGGGACTGGGTGGGACAGTGGGTCAGACACTGTCCTTTCACACTCTGGGACTGGGTGGGACAGTGGGTCAGACACTGTCCTTTTACACTCTGGGACCGGGTGGGACAGTGGGTCAGACACTGTCCTTTCACACTCTGGGACTGGGTGGGACAGTGGCTCAGACACTGTCCTTTCACACTCTGGGACTGGGTGGGACAGTGGGACAGACACTGTCCTTTCACACTCCGGGACTGGGTGGGACAGTGGGTCAGCCACTGTCCTTTCACACTCTGGGACTGGGTGGGACAGTGGGTCAGACACTGTCCTTTCACACTCTGGGACTGGGTGTGAGAGTGGGTCAGACACTCTCCTTTCACATTCTGGGACTGGGTGGATGACTGGGTCAGACACTGTCCTTTCACACTGTGGGACTGGGTGGGACAGTGGGTCAGCCACTGTCCTTTCACACTCTGGGACTGGGTGGGACAGTGGGTCAGGCACTGTCCTTTCACACACTGGGGCTGGGTGGGACAATGGGTCAGACACTGTCCTTTCACACTCTGGGACTGGGTGGGACAGTGGGTCAGACACTGTCCTTTCACACTCTGGGACTGGGTGGGACAGTGGGTCAGACACTGTCCTTTCACACTCTGGGACTGGGTGGGACAGTGGGTCAGACACTGTCCTTTCACACTCTGGGACTGGGTGGGACAGTGGGTCAGACACTGTCCTGTCACACTCTGGGACTGGGGGGGGGGCAGTGGGTCAGACACTGTCCTGTCACACTCTGGGACTGGGTGGGACAGTGGGTTAGACACTGTCCTTTCACACTCTGGGACTGGGTGGGACAGTGGGTCAGACACTGTCCTTTCACACTCTGGGACTGGGTGGGTCAGTGGGTCAGACACTGCTTTAACACTCTGGGACTGGATGGGACAGTGGGTGAGACGCTGTCCTTTCACACTCTATGACTGGGTGTGAGAGTGGGTGAGACACTGTCCTTTCACACTCTGGGACTGGGTGGGACAGTGGGTCAGTCACTGTCCTGTCACACTCTGGGACTGGGTGGGAAAGTGGGTCAGACACTGTCCTGTCACACTCTGGGACTGGGTGGGACAGTGGGTCAGTCCTGTCCTTTCACACTCTTGGACTGGGTGGGACAGTGGGTCAGACACTGTCCTGTCACACTCTGGGACTGGGTGGGACAGTGGGTCAGACACTGTCCTTTCACACTGGGACTGGGTGGGACAGTGGGTCAGACACTGTCCTTTCACACTCTGGGACTGGGTGGGTCAGTGGGTCAGACACTGTCCTGTCACACTCTGGGACTGGGTGGGACAGTGGGTCAGACACTGTCCTTTCACACTCTGGGACTGGGTGGGACAGTGGGCCAGACACTGTCCTTTCACACTCTGGGACTGGGTGGGACAGTGGGTCAGACACTGTCCTTTCACACTCTGGGACTGGGTGGATCACTGGGTCAGACACTGTCCTTTCACACTCTGGGACTGGGTGGGACAGTGGGTCAGACACTGTCCTTTCACACACTGGGACTGGGTGGGACAGTGGGTTAGACACTGTCCTGTCACACTCTGGGACTGGGTGGGACAGTGGGTCAGACACTGTCCTTTCACACTCTAGGACTGGGTGGGACAGTGGGTCAGATACTGTCCTTTCACACTGGGACTGGGTGGATCACTGGGCCAGACACTGTCCTTTCACACTCTGGGACTGGGTGGGACAGTGGGTCAGACACTGTCCTTTCACACTCTGGGACTGGGTGGGACAGTGGGTCAGACACTGTCCTTTTACACTCTGGGACCGGGTGGGACAGTGGGTCAGACACTGTCCTTTCACACTCTGGGACTGGGTGGGACAGTGGCTCAGACACTGTCCTTTCACACTCTGGGACTGGGTGGGACAGTGGGACAGACACTGTCCTTTCACACTCCGGGACTGGGTGGGACAGTGGGTCAGCCACTGTCCTTTCACACTCTGGGACTGGGTGGGACAGTGGGTCAGACAGTGTCCTTTCACACTCTGGGACTGGGTGGGACAGTGGGTCAGGCACTGTCCTTTCACACACTGGGGCTGGGTGGGACAATGGGTCAGACACTGTCCTTTCACACTCTAGGACTGGGTGGGACAGTGGGTCAGATACTGTCCTTTCACACTGGGACTGGGTGGATCACTGGGCCAGACACTGTCCTTTCACACTCTGGGACTGGGTGGGACAGTGGGTCAGACACTGTCCTTTCACACTCTGGGACTGGGTGGGACAGTGGGTCAGACACTGTCCTTTTACACTCTGGGACCGGGTGGGACAGTGGGTCAGACACTGTCCTTTCACACTCTGGGACTGGGTGGGACAGTGGCTCAGACACTGTCCTTTCACACTCTGGGACTGGGTGGGACAGTGGGACAGACACTGTCCTTTCACACTCCGGGACTGGGTGGGACAGTGGGTCAGCCACTGTCCTTTCACACTCTGGGACTGGGTGGGACAGTGGGTCAGACACTGTCCTTTCACACTCTGGGACTGGGTGTGAGAGTGGGTCAGACACTCTCCTTTCACATTCTGGGACTGGGTGGATGACTGGGTCAGACACTGTCCTTTCACACTGTGGGACTGGGTGGGACAGTGGGTCAGCCACTGTCCTTTCACACTCTGGGACTGGGTGGGACAGTGGGTCAGGCACTGTCCTTTCACACACTGGGGCTGGGTGGGACAATGGGTCAGACACTGTCCTTTCACACTCTGGGACTGGGTGGGACAGTGGGTCAGACACTGTCCTTTCACACTCTGGGACTGGGTGGGACAGTGGGTCAGACACTGTCCTTTCACACTCTGGGACTGGGTGGGACAGTGGGTCAGACACTGTCCTTTCACACTCTGGGACCGGGTGGGACAGTGGGTCACACACTGTCCTTTCACACTCTGGGACTGGGTGGGTCAGTGGGCCAGACACTGTCCTTTCACACTCTGGGACTGGGTGGGACAGTGGGTCAGACACTGTCCTTTCACACTCTGGGACTGGGTGGATCACTGGGTCAGACACTGTCCTTTCACACTCTGGGACTGGGTGGATCACTGGGTCAGACACTGTCCTTTCACACTCTGGGACTGGGTGGATCACTGGGTCAGACACTGTCCTTTCAGTAACCTTGATTAATTCAATCCCAATCTGATACCGTCCTCACCATTTGGTGTTACGAGCTCAATGTGAAACAACTCTGCACATTTTGAGCACAAGCTCAAGTGAAAAGGGTCCAGTAGATATAACTGTTCTGAACTGTCACTGACTTAACAGGCATCCTCAAAACGATGCGGACAGTTGTTTTATTGGGAGTGGGCAGCACATGTGAAACTTGCAGCCTCTACCACCTCGAAGTAAAAGGGCAGCAGACTTATGGCTATACTTCCACCTACAAAGTCAGTGCTTTATCTTCTCATACCCTTTGCTTTATATTTTCGAGGTTTTTCTTGATATTAATCAATGACTGTTTGATGTAGTTGTTGCAAGTTTTAAACTGAAAGAGATTTTCTCCAGCCACTGAGATTAGATCTGCCCCTGTTCTTTATCAAAAGGATCACTCCAGAATCAGAGGCAGTACGATGGGGAAACATTTATGATTAGACTTACTCGTGGTTTGGACTTAGGATTTAATGCTTTGTGTGCTGTGAAAGAAAGTTGCCACAGTCCCAGAGGACCACAGGCTGCTCTCCCCTTTGAGAGACGGAGCTGACTGCTGGTGATTTAGCCTGAGGGTCACCAGTCCTCAGGCCAGAGACAAGGTTGAGAAGGCCTCAGCTGGCTCGGAAATTGAACCCGCGCTGTTGGCATCGCTCCGCATTACGAACCAGCCGTCTAGCCAACTGAGCTAAACCAGTTCCTTTGCATGCTATGCGATGTTCTCAATCTACCAAGGAAGGTCCAGGACAGTTACTTTGGCTCCAGACTTCTGATGTGACAGGTAAACCTCCTTGTTTTACTGCCCCAATATGTCAGGACAAAGCTGCCTATCCACCTCCTGAAGTGACCATTCCCTCCACCAGCGGAGGACCATGACTGTAGTGTGTGCTCTCCACAGGATAGTAAGAAGTCTTACAACATCAGTTTGAAGTCCAACACTAGCTTTCGGAGCACTGCTCCTTCCTCAGGTGAATCAAGGGGTATGTTCCAGAAACATATATATAGACAAATTTAAAGATGCCAGACAATGCTTAGAATGCGAGCATTTGCAGGTAATTAAATCTTTACAGATGCAGAGATAGGGGAACCCCAGGTTAAAGAGGTGTGAATTGTCTCCAGCCAGGACAGTTGGTAGGATTTCGCAAGCCCAGGCCAGATGGTGGGGGATGAATGTAATGCGACATGAATCCCAGGTCCCGGTTGAGGCCGCACTCATGTGTGCGGAACTTGGCTACAGGTTTCTGCTGGGCGATTCTGCGTTGTCGTGCGTCCTGAAGGCCACCTTATAAAACGCTTACCCGGAGATCAGAGACTGAATGCCCTTGACTGCTGAAGTGTTTCCCGACTGGAAGGGAACATTCCTGCCTGGTGATTGTCGCCAATACTCTTGGTCGTCCAGTACTTTCCCGGAGCAGAAAAACTACAACATCTTCTTCGCAGCCTTCAACACGTCATCGATGAAGATGTACATCTTGCCAAGGTCATCCCCACTACTTGCCTTCAAACAACCGCGCAACCTCAAACAAACCGTTGTGCAGCAAACTACCCAGCCTTCAGAACAGAGACCACGACACCACACAACCCTGCCATGGCAATCTCTGCAAGACATGCCAGATCATCGACATGGGTACCACAGTTACACATGAGAACACCACCCACCAGGTACGTGGTACGTACTCGTGCGACTCGGCCAACGTTGTGGCCAATGTGGCCATTTCAGAGACATGGATAGAGCAGGGACAGGAATGGTTGTTGCAGGTTCAGGGGTTTAGGTGTTTTAGTAAGCTCAGAGAAGGGGGCAAAAGAGGGGGAGGTGTGGCGCTGCTAGTCAAGGACAGTATTACGGTGGCGGAAAGGATGCTAGATGGGGACTCTTCTTCCGAGGTAGTATGGGCTGAGGTTAGAAACAGGAAAGGAGAGGTCACCCTGTTGGGAGTTTTCTATAGGCCACCTAATAGTTCTAGGGATGTAGAGGAAAGGATGGCGAAGATGATTCTGGAAAAGAGCGAAAGTAACAGGGTAGTTGTTATGGGAGACTTTAACTTTCCAAATATTGACTGGAAAATATATAGTTCGAGTACATTAGATGGGTCGTTCTTTGTACAATGTGTGCAGGAGGGTTTCCTGACACAATCTGTTGACAGGCCAACAAGAGGCGAGGCCACATTGGATTTGGTTTTGGGTAATGAACCAGGCCAGGTGTTAGATCTGGAGGTAGGTGAGCACTTTGGAAACAGTGACCACAATTCGGTGACCTTTACGTTAGTGATGGAAAGGGATAAGTATACCCCGCAGGGCAAGAGTTATAGCTGGGGGAAGGGCAATTATGATGCCATTAGACATGACTTAGGATGTGTAGGTTGGAGAAGTAGGCTGCAAGGGTTGGGCACACTGGATATGTGGAGCTTGTTCAAGGAACAGCTATTGCATTTTCTTGATAAGTACGTACCAGTCAGGCAGGGAGGAAGGGGTCGAGCGAGGGAACCGTGGTTTACCAAAGAAGTGGAATCTCTTGTTAAGAGGAAGAAGGAGGCCTATGTGAAGATGAGGCGTGAAGTTTCAGTTGGGGCGCTTGATAGTTACAAGGAAGCGAGGAAGGATCTAAAGAGAGAGCTAAGACGAGCAAGGAGGGGACATGAGAAGTCTTTGGCAGGTAGGATCAAGGAAAACCCAAAAGCTTTCTATAGGTATGTCAGGAATAAAAGAATGACTAGGGTAAGAGTCGGGCCAGTCAAAGACAGTGGTGGGAAGTTGTGTGTGGAGGCTGAGGAGATAAGCGAGATACTAAATGAATACTTTTCGTCAGTATTCACTCAGGAAAAAGATAATGTTGTGGAGGAGAATGCTGAGACCCAGGCTATTAGGATAGATGGCATTGAGGTGCGTAGGGAAGAAGTGTTGGCAATTCTGGACAAGGTGAAAATAGATAAGTCCCCGGGGCCTGATGGGATTTATCCTAGGATTCTCTGGGAAGCCAGGGAAGAGATTTCTGAGCCTTTGGCTTTGATTTTTATGTCATCATTGGCTACAGGAATAGTGCCAGAGGACTGGAGGATAGCAAATGTGGTCCCTTTGTTCAAGAAGGGGAGTAGAGATAACCCCGGTAACTATAGGCCGGTGAGCCTCACGTCTGTTGTGGGTAAAGTCTTGGAGAGGATTATAAGAGATACGATTTATAATCATCTAGATAGGAATAATATGATTAGGGATAGTCAGCATGGTTTTGTGAAGGGTAGGTCATGCCTCACAAACCTTATTGAGTTCTTTGAGAAGGTGACTGAACAGGTAGACGAGGGTAGAGCAGTTGATGTGGTGTATATGGATTTCAGTAAAGCGTTTGATAAGGTTCCCCACGGTCGTCTATTGCAGAAAATACGGAGGCTGGGGATTGAGGGTGATTTAGAGATGTGGATCAGAAATTGGCGAGTTGAAAGAAGACAGAGGGTGGTGGTTGATGGCAAATGTTCAGAATGGAGTTCAGTTACGAGTGGCGTACCACAAGGATCTGTTCTGGGGCCGTTGCTGTTTGTCATTTTTATAAATGACCTAGAGGAGGGCACAGAAGGTTGGGTGAGTAAATTTGCAGACGACACTAAAGTCGGTGGAGTTGTAGACAGTGTGGAAGGATGTTGCAGGTTACAGAGGGACATAGATAAGCTGCAGAGCTGGGCTGAGAGGTGGCAAATGGAGTTTAATGTAGAGAAGTGTGAGGTGATTCACTTTGGAAAGAATAACAGGAATGCGGAATATTTGGCTAATGGTAAAATTCTTAGCAGTGTGGATGAGCAGAGGGATCTCTGTGTCCATGTACATAGATCCCTGAAAGTTGCCACCCAGGTTGATAGGGTTGTGAAGAAGGCCTATGGTGTGTTGGCCTTTATTGGTAGAGGGATTGAGTTCCGGAGCCATGAGGTCATGTTGCAGCTGTACAAAACTCTGGTACAGCCGCATTTGGAGTATTGCGTACAGTTCTGGTCGCCTCATTATAGGAAGGACGTGGAAGCTTTGGAACGGGTGCAGAGGAGATTTACCAGGATGTTGCCTGGTATGGAGGGAAAATCTTATGAGGAAAGGCAGATGGACTTGAGGTTGTTTTCGTTAGAGAGAAGAAGGTTAAGAGGTGACTTAATAGAGGCATACAAAATGATCAGAGGGTTCGATAGGGTGGACAGTGAGAGCCTTCTCCCGCGGATGGAGGTGGCTAGCACGAGGGGACATAGCCTTAAATTGAGGGGTAATAGATATAGGACAGATGTCAGAGGTAGGTTTTTTACGCAAAGAGCGGTGAGGCCGTGGAATGCCCTACCTGCAACAGTAGTGAACTCGCCAACATTGAGAGCATTTAAAAGTTTATTGGATAAGCATATGGATGATAATGGCATAGTGTAGGCTAGATGGCCTTTAGTTTTTGACTTCCCATGTCGGTGCAACATTGTGGGCCGAAGGGCCTGTACGGCGCTGTATCGTTCTATGTTCTATATGTCTACCTCATACGCTGCAGGAAAGGATGTCCTGAAGCGTGGTACATTGGCGAGACCATGCAGACGCTGCGACAACGAATGAACGGACATCGAACGACAATCACCAGGCAGGAATGTTCCCTTCCAGTCGGAGAACACTTCAGCAGTCAAGGGCATTCATCCTCTGATCTCCGGGTAAGCGTTCTTCAAGGTTACCCCTATCTTGGATCTGTAAAGATTGAATTACCTGAAAATTCTCGCATTCTAAGCATTGTCTGGCATCTTTGACTTTGTCTATATATATGTTTCTGGAACATACCTCTTCATTCACCTGAGGAAGGAGCAGTGCTCCGAAAGCTAGTGTGTGAAACAAAGATATTGGACATTAACCTGGTGTTGTAAGACTTCTTAATGTGCTCACCCTAGTCCAACGCCGGCATCTCCACATCATCTCTACGGGATGCCCTGCAGCCACTCGCCAAGGCATCTGTGACAGAACCTGCCAGACCTGTGACCTCTACTATCGGAAAGGACAAGGTCAGCAGACACCATCACCTCCAGGTCCCCGGCCACATCATACACCATACAGACTCAGAACATATGTCACTGTCCTTTCGTCATCACTGGGCCAAATTCCTGGGAATTCCTACATAACAGCACCTGTGGGAGCACCTTCAACATATAAATTACTTTACTGCGATCAGAAAGGGAAACACTTTCAATTACTACTGCCCTAAACCTATGTGTGTCCACTTACTGGGCCACAGATTATTCTCAATGGATGTATTTATGGTTGCAGAGTCAGAACAATGCGGCACTAGTAATCATCCAATCTATACTGATGGGCTGATGGTCCTATCTCACTCACTCACTCACTCTCTTTGGCAAACAAATTGGGCCACTTTCAATCAAACAATGTTAAAGATGTTCTTTGTGGACAAGATAGCACAGCACAAAACGTCCAACAGTTCAGTGGCAACAGATACAACATCTATAATGTCACCTCAAGAGAGACTACAGGACTGATGTTGGAGGTGGAAACCTCCCAACGATCAAGTCTAGGATGGGCGGCAAGGTAGCGCCGTGGTTAGCACTGCTGACTCACAACGGCGAGGACCTGGGTCAATCCCAATTGTCACTGTCCATATGGCGTTTTCACATTCTCCCCGTGTCTGCGTGGGTCTCACCCCCACAAACACGAAAAGATGTGCGGGGTAGGTGAATTGGCTGCGCTAGATTTCCCCTTAATTGTGAAAATAAATTGGTGCACTAATTTTTTTTTTTGTTTGAATCACATGTGGGATGCTGTCCTGAAGTTTACAGATTACAGGGGGAATCCCCTGTGGCCGTTCCCCTTAGTAACAAGTATACCGCTTTGGATACTGGGGGGGGGCAACGACTTACCAGGGGTAAGCCATGGGGTACAGGTCTCTGGCACAGAGTCTGTCCCTGTTGCTCAGAAGGGAAGGGGGGAGAGGAGAGCATTAGTCATTGGAGACTCCATAGTTAGGGGGATAGATAGGAGATTCTGTGGGAACGAGAGAGACACGCGGTAGGTGTGTTGCCTCCCAGGTGCCAGGGTCCGTGATGTCTCGGATCGTATTTTCGGGATGCTTAAGGGGGAGGGGGAGCAGCTCCAAGTCGTGGTCCACATAGGCACCAATGACATAGGTAGAAAAGGGATAGGGATGTAAGGCAGGTATTCAGGGAGCTAGGGTGGAAACTTAGAGCTAGAACAAACAGAGTTATTATCTCTGGGTTGTTACTCGTGCCACGTGCTAGCGAGATGAGGAATAGGGGAGAGAGCAGTTGAACACGTGGCTACAGGGAAGGTGCATGAGGGAGGGTTTCAGATACCTGGATAATTGGGGCTCATTCTCGGGTAGGTGGGAGCTCTACAAACGGGATGGTCTACACCTGGACCGGAGGTGTACCAATATCCTGGGGGGGGGGGGGGGGGGGGGGGGGGGGGGGGATTTGCTAATGCTCTTCGGGAGGGTTTAAACTAATTCAGAAGGGGGTTGGGAACGTGAATTGTAGCTCCATTATACAGGAGGCTGAGAGTAGTGAGGTCATGAGTAAGGTTTCAAGGTTGCAGGAGTATACCGGCAGGCAGGAAGGTGGTTTAAAGTGTATCGACTTCAATGCCAGGAGCATCCGGAATAAGGTGGGTGAACTTGCAGCATGGGTTGGTACCTGGGACTTCAATGTTGTAGCCATTTCGGAGACAGAGCTAGAGCAGGGACAGGAATGGTTGTTCCAGGTTCCGGTGTTTAGATATTTCAGTAAGCTCAGGGAAGGCGATAAAAGAGGGGGAGGGGTGGCAAGGACAGTATTACGGTGGCAGAAAGGGCTAGGTACATATCGCAGGGCAAGAGTTATAGCTGGGGGAAAGGCAATTATGATGCGATGAGGCAAGACTTAGGATGTATAGGTTGGGGAAGGAAACTGCAGGGGATGGGCACAATTGAAATGTGGAGCTCGTTCAAGGAACAGCTACTGCATGTCCTTGATAAGTATGTACCTGTCAGGCAGGGTGGAAGTGGTCGAGCGAGGGAACAGTGGTTTACTAAAGTAGTTGAATCACTTGTCAAGAGGAAGAAGGAGGCTTATGTAAAGATGAGACATGAAGGTTCAGTTTGGGTGCTCGAGAGTTACAAATTAGCTAGGAAGGACCTAAAGAGAGAGCTAGGAAGAGCCAGGAGGGGACATGAGAAGTCTTTGGCAGGTAGGATCAAGGATAACCCTAAAGCTTTCTATAGGTATGTCAGGAATAAAAGAAAGACTAAGGTAAGAGTAGGGCCAGTCAAGGACAGTAATGGGAAGTTGTGCGTGGAGTATGAGGAGAAAGGAGAGGTGCTAAATGAATATTTTTCATCAGTATTCACGCAGGAAAGAGACAATGTTGTCGGGCAGAATACTGAGTTACAGGCTACTAGACTAGAAGGGCTTGAGGTTCATAAGGAGGAGGTGTTAGAAATTCTGGAAAGTGTGAAAATAGATAAGTCCCCTGGGCCAGATGGGATTTATCCTAGGATCTCTGGGAAGCTAGGGAGGAGATTGCTGAGCCTTTGGCTTTGATCTTTATGTTGTCATTGCCTATAGGAATAGTGCCAGAAGACTGGAGGACAGCAAATGTTGTCTCCTTGTTCAAGCAGGGGAGTAGAGACAACCCCATTAACTATAGACCAGTGAGCCTTACTTCTGTTGTGGGCAAAGTCTTGGAAAGGTTTATAAGAGATAGGATTTATAATCATCTAGAAAGGAATAATTTGATTAGGGATAGTCAACACGGTTTTGTGAAGGGTAGGTCGTGCCTCACAAACCTTATTGAGTTCTTTGAGAAGGTGACCAAACAGGTGGACGAGGGTAAAGCAGTTGAAGTGGTGTATATGGATTTCAGTAAAACGTTTGATAAGGTTCCCCACGGTAGGCTATTGCGGAAAATACGGAGGCATGGGATTCAGGGTGATTTAGCAGTTTGGATCAGAAATTGGCTCGCTGTAAGAAGACAGAGGGTGATGGTTGATGGGAAATATTCAGCCTGGAGTTCAGTTACTAGTGGTGTACCATAAGCATCTGTTTTGAGCCCACTGCTGTTTGTCATTTTTATAAATGACCTGGAGGAGGGCGTAGAAGGATGGGTGAGTAAATTTGCAGATGACACTAAAGTCAGTAGAGTTGTGGTCAGTGCGGAAGGATATTGCAAGTTACAGAAGGACATAGATAAGCTGCAGAGCTGGGCTGAGAGGTGGCAAATGGAGTTTAATGCAGAAAAGTGTGAGAGATCTTGGTGTCCATGTATATAGATCCCTGAAAGTTGCCACCCAGTTTGATAGGGTTGTTAAGAAGGCGTACGGCGTGTTAGCTGTTATTGGTAGAGGGAATGAGTTTCGGAACCATGAGGTCATGTTGCAGCTGTACAAAACTCCGGTGTGGCCGCATTTGGAGTACTGCGTGCAGTTCTAATCGCCGCATTATAGGAAGGATGTGGAAGCATTGGAAAGGATGCAGAGGAGATTTACCAGGATGTTGCCTGGTATGGAGGGAAGATCTTATGAAGAAAGGTTGAGGGACTTAAGGCTGTTTTCGTTAGAGAGAAGAAGGTTAAGAGGTGACTTAATGGAGGCATACAAAATGATCAGAGGATTAGATAAGGTGGACAGTGAGAGCCTTTTTCCTCGGATGGTGATGACCAGCACGAGGGGACATAGCTTTAAATTGAGGGGAGATAGATATAGGACAGATGTCAGAGGTAGGTTCTTTACTCAGAGAGTAGTAAGGGCATGGAATGCCCTGCCTGCAACAGTAGTGGACTCGCCGACATTAAGGGCATTTAAATGGTCATTGGATAAACATATGGATGATAAGGGAATAGTGTAGATGGGCTTTAGAGTGGTTTCACAGGTTGGCGCAACATCGAGGGCCCAAGGGCCTGTACTGCGCTGTAGTGTTCTATGTTCTATGTTCCGGATACAGTGCTGGGGCAAAGCAGGGCAAGCTGTATTCTCACCTTCCCAGTGCTCCTGTCGGTCAGGATGACTTCAGCACTGATTTCATTCCCCGCGAATAACCTCCCTCACCTTGGCCAGTGCCAAACGCTGAGAGGAAAATATGGAACTGTGTTTTGAGTCATCTTGCAGTGTCACACGTTTACGCAGATCGAATTATATGTTCATGTTTCTTTTTCTTTTGTTCTGTGAACAAAAGGTCCAGTGAGTTTGTTCCCTTGATTTAATTAACAGCTTGGTTCTGTTGTAAAAGGGGAATTTGTTCTATTGTTAGCGGATTCTGTGTGATGGATTCATGCAGATTGCTCATGTCTGACAGGATGTGTAACATTGTATTTTGGGATATTGGTTTTCCTATTGTCAGTTGGTATATTTGTGTATGAAATACTGTCTTAGTACAAGTTATTATATATAATAAACTGTGCATATTTAATGTATAAATCTATTATATGTTATGTGTGTGTTGTGGAAGATGTTAAATCATATTTCAAAAAATGCTGTAATTTCCATCTGTATTTCATTTTCTGCCAGTTCACAGATTGCTGGCCAAAGGTGAGTTTTTGCTTCTATTTTTAAATGTGCTCAAGGCCTGCACATTCTCAGAGCTGGGAGGTAATCTATTCATTGTCCATTCACACTTTAACTAATGTACGGTCAAGTTATCGGTGCTGGATTGCTCACGGAGCATCTCGCGAGGCAGTGGAGTTCTGCAGGGTTCCGAAACCAGGACCTGGATTCTCTAACCTGGAGCCTAAGTGCTACTGATGCTGGAGAATTGCTGCTTGTCTCCACTGGCAGGCTCGGTATGCAAGTCTCTCCCCTTCACCACGTTAATTTAGGCTCCATCGGAATCCCAACATCAGGCTGCCATTTTGAACGGATGGCCCGATACTGAGGTCCGGCGGTGGGCCACCCCCCCACCCCCAACCCCCCCCACCCCACCCACCAGGTGACAAGTAAGGGCCTCCTCCCCGCCTCACCACCATGGGAATAACGGGTCAGCGCCTCACCACTCCCACAGCACACACACATGAGGGTGACCCAACAACCCCCAGATCTCCCCATCAGATGCACCGGCAGACCCCCCCCATTAGAGACCCCAATGAGACTAGAGACTCCCAACAGTCTCCACTGCCTGAAATCTGAAGAGACATCCGGGCAGTGTAGTGAAAAATCACCGCAACTTAACTTACCCTTTCCTAATATCTGTTTCCTCAGACAAAAATGTTTAACGCAACGATTGGAAGTATCAGAAGATTTCTCAAAAGGCAGGTATACTTCAAATCTTCAAGGGCTTCAAATCCCTTGACAGCCTTTGAAATGCAAACCTTCCATTCAATTGCACACAGCAATACACTTCACTAGCCAGTGACAGAGACAGGTGCTTGGTGGATAATTTACCTATCTTTCCCTTCATGCTTGAATGTATCTCAAGTACCCTGCTTTGATGCTTATAAACACTCTTGCTCTGATTGACAGCACCTCATAATATGAAACAGTTAAGTGGTTTTACTTCATCTTTTTCACAGCAGAAAGCACTTAGCTCTTTTGATGTAGTTTCTGTTGGGGTTCTGATGAGGGGGCTCTGATGAGGGGGTTCTGATGAGGGGGCTCTGATGAGCGGTTTAATAAGGGGGTCTGATGGGGGTGCTTGAAGGGATAGGGTTCGATGGGGGGGTCTGTCTTGGAGGATCATGTCAACCTCATGCGTGTGCTGTGGGGGGGGGGGTGGTGACCCATTATTCCCATGCTGGTGGTGGGGAAGGATGCCCTTACTTTTAGCAGGGGGCAGTATTTGTATTGCGGGAGGGAGGGGGGCCTTTTGATGGACCTTGGGGCTTCCTCAGTTGTGCACCGACCTCCTTTACCCACCCCAGGTTCCACCGCATCAGGGTCGCGTGTGGGAAAACTTGCACCAAAGCCTGCCCGGAGGGTTTCCCACTGTGGGGGTCAGTGCATCATGGGGGGAATCACGGGTTTCCAAATGGAAATTTGTGGAAACATACAGGTAGTGGCGCAGTTTGGGGCATCGCAAGGGATGCCAAATGTATTTTCCCCTTGGCGCTACATTCCCTGTCCGATCGGGTATCCTGATACCAACGGCAGGCAATGGAGTATCCATCCGAGGTCTCTTAATGATTTAGACTTAAATGAAGGGCATTTGATGAAGTAGGGTGTGATCTACCGGCCATGTCACGCACCAATGGGAGTGGCCAGTAGATTCTGGGTGAAGCCTCCTATGGGCTCCCCGACAGCCACGACCCAAGGATCTCCCTGAGTCCTGCGAGACATCGGGAGCAGGAACCCGCCCACAATAGACGGGACCAAGCCACTCTCGCCTACGTAGGCCTCAAACCTACTTAAGGCCTACGTATCATGTACCCTACCGGCCTCCCAGATCTACCGGCCTCCCAGGGAGGCTGCGGACGAAAGCAGTTCGGTACTGGTCCACACAAACTTGGACTAGGTGGTAATGGCACCTAGGAGGGTCTCCCAGGCCATCCCAGGCCACTGGGTGACCAGGGTGAATGCAGGGTGGTCAGGGTCTCCTCTGGAACCTGGGCACAATAACCTTTATTATTGTCACAAGTAGGCTTACATTAATGCTGCAATGAAGATACTTTGGAAATCTCCTAGTTGCCACATTCTGACGCCTCTTTGGGTACACAGAGGGAGAATTCAGAATCTTGGCACTGCCACCCAGGCACTGCCAAGATGCTGAGGTGGTAATGCCTCGCCAGCAGGAGCACTGCCAGCATGGCAGTGCCAGGGTACCCAGGTCACAGGGTGTAACTGCCTGATGGGGACCATGCCATTGAAAGAAAGGCGGAGGGCGGGATGAAAGGTAGGGGGGTTTCAGGGTAGGAAAGAAATGCCTCTGGGAGGTTTGAGGGGTGATGGGTGGGTTACTCGGTGGGGGGAGCCTAGAAGGCAGTGTGGGAGCCTGAAGAGGGGTGCTCCCAAGGACCCCATAGAGGGATGTCTTTACTTGTGGGGGGGGTGTGTGGTAATGCCCATATGTGTGCGGGGGTGTGACATTGCCCATGGGTGGGGGACCCATAAGCTCACAAGCCCCCCCCCCCCCCGCTAACAAGTGACAGCAGCACTTAAACCGCTCCTGCACAGCCAATCCCACTCACTGTCAGCCATGCCGCCACGGAGACCAGCCCCAAGCTTTGATGAGGCAGACCTGGGATGACTGTTGGGCGCGGTGGAGACCAGACGGGATGCCCTGTTCCCCCCCGAAGGTCCTGGAGGGTGAGCCACAAGGCAGCCACGGCCATCTGTGAGGAAGTGGCAGCCGACGGAAGAGGGCCCAGACTAGCGGCGGGGTGTCGGATATCAGAGCCCTCACCTTCCATGACGAATGGGCCTTGGAGGTTATGGAGGTGGCTGAGAACAGATCGGGCACCAACGTGGAGGTTGTCACACGGCACAGGTGAGTTTATACCGGCCCCCACCCAGATGAACTGTCAAACGTGAGTTATTAATGCCATACAGACTGACCCATCCCTCCCATTGATCACACGTCCACTCTCCCATAGGACCACCGGCCAACGGTGATAGCCCATCAGGGGTAGATTCTCCCCCCCCCCCCCCCCCCCCCCCACCTCCCATGAGACTACCTCGGAGGAGAGTTAGGAGGATTCCATCATAGACATGGCACAGCTGTCATCCCCACCCTCCACCGGCACAGAGAAACACACATCGGCGGGCCTCGGTAGCGGTCAAGCTTCTGGGGCACACTCTGGTGAGCCCCACACAGTTGCCGATATACATCAGGTGGAGGCAGGATCGTGCAGGGGAGTCGGAGGTCTGCTGGATCCCAGGGCCCAGCTGGGTCCCAGTCAGGTGCTGAGCCTCTGGACCAGAGTTACCCGGATCTGATGCAGCGATACGGAGCGTCCGTGAGATTCAGAGGGGGATGTCAGCGACCCTCCAGCATGTCCACAGCCGATTGGAGGAGTCCCAGAGGGGAAACGCATGAGGATGTTTCCAGGACTGGAGAATTTTAGCCATATTGGAAAGATTGGATCGGCTCGGCTTGTATGCTTTGGATCAGAGGAGGTTGAGAAGTGATTATAATTATAAAATTGTTGGATCCAAGAGTGGCTCGGAAGGTCCCATTCCCCATAACACAGAGGTCAATAGCCAGAGGCATAGATATTAAGTAATTGTCAGAAGGATTGGAGGGGAGTTGAGGATTTTCTTTCCACTCAGAGGATGGCGGTATCTGGAACATATTCCTTGGAAAAGCGGTAGGAGCAAAAACCCCCATTGCATTGCATAGAACGCCTAGAGCTGCACTTGAAGCACTGTAGTACACAGGCTACAGACCAAACACTGGAAAGTGGGGATAATCTGGAGACTCAATAATCCAACATATGCTCCGGTTAGGTGTTACCCTACACATCTAGTTTACAAAGTATTACTAAGTATTTACAGCAGAGGAACAGGCCATTCAGCCCAACAGATTTGTTTATGCTCCTAACTATCCTGCTCTTAGCCCTCTTCATTGAACCCCATCAACATATCCTTCTATTCCTTTCTCCCTCAAAGATATCTCCAGCTTCCCTGAAATGTATTTATGCTTTCACCTCAACAGACCTTGAGGTTTCACATTCTAACCACTCTCAGATGAAGAAGGTTCTTTTGAGCTCTTATCTTATATTTATGGCCCTGAGTACTGCTCTCGTCCCACCAGCAGAAACATATATACTTTTGCGGAATTTAACGGAAACATTTTGAAGTTCATTTGTGGTGGGTGTTTCGAGGAGTTTCCTGCTGGTTCTCCTGGTGAGTTCCCCACTGCTATCAAATGACAATTAGGGTGCGATTTTGTGGCCACGCTGTGCGCTACAGCACAGCGTGGCCGATAGAAGATGGAAGACCCCATTCCTGGGATCTATCCAGCAAGCAACGCCCCGCGAAATCTAACGCGATATCACGAGAAGCTGTGATGTGGGCGGGATCACTCTTTAGCAAATCTGGATATCAAAACAAAACAGCTAGTCTCACATTAATGTGCAGAACCCCGAGATACCTGAGGAGTGGGATCAATCCCCTTCACCTCGGAGACCTCAGGCGAGTGCCATTCAGTACTGGTCTCCACAAATGGTTCAATGATTCAAAGCATTCTGGGAGTTTGGAGTTGATGTGTCTCATGACCAACCTCTCAAAGCACTTCATAATGATAGATATCAAGGCCACTGGATCATAGTCATTGAAGCACGTTGCCTGGTTCTTCTTTGGGACCGGTATGATGGTGGTCTTCTTGAAGCAGGTGGGAACCTCGGAACGGAGTAGGGAGAGGCTGAAGATGTCTGCGAACACACCCGCTAGTTGGTCTGCGTAGGATCTGAGTGCACGTCCAGTGAGTCTGTCATGACCTGTTACTTTCCATGGGTTCACTTTCAAGAAGGCCAATATGACTTCTGAGGCTGTGACATTTGGTATGGGTGTGTCAGAGTGTGCAGTGGATCTCCCGGTTAAACCATGGTTTCCAGTTGGGGAACGCACGTACTACCTTCTTTGGCACGCAATCTTCGATACTTACTGATGAGGTCTGTGACGGTGGTGGCACTCATCTAGGTTGGCCACTGATTTCTTAAATATGGACGAGTCCACTGACTCAAGCAGTCACGGAGGAACTCTTCCGTTGCCCTGGACCAGCATGCATGAGTTTCTTAACCGGATTCTCCCACTTAAGTTTCTGCTTATAACCCAGAGAAGGAGCATCACCTTGCGGTTCAAATTTCCCAAATTTGGTCGGGGGATGGAGAGGTATTTTGGCAGTACACTCTTCAGGTTGGTCTGGTTGTAGTCCCACGGCCATGTTGAACAAGGCCTCTGGGTATTCCGTTTCACTGTTATTTATAGCGGTATACAATTCATCAAGCGCCTTCTTCACTTTCACCTGGGGTGGCATGTAGACCGCTGTGATGATGGCAGAAGTGATCTCCCGTGGAAGTAGTATGGGCGACACTTCACAGTCAGGTATTCCAGGTCCAGGGAACAGTAGGTCGCCAGGGTCGGCATGTCCGAGCTCCGGGAGGAGTTGACGAGGAGGCAAACCCCTCCACCATTCACCTCGATCAGGGACGCCATGCGGTCTCTCATTTCCCTCTGGGAGGTGAGTTTAGCATTAGACGTCCAGCTACGTGGCCCGGCTGCAGACTGGCAGGGGAGGCTGGTAAATCCCAGGAGGCCGGTAGATCCCAGCTAAGTTCGCCTCAGTAGGTTTAAGTCCTACTTAGGCGTGTGCCTTTTGGGCCGGATACTGATTACGAGGCCTGGCGGGGCTTGGGTATATTCCGCAAGATGTAAAGGCTGCCGGAACGCTTTTGAGAGGCCTTTCCTGGGACCTATAAGCCGCACTGCACTCTCGCTCGAGCGTAATGTGGCTGGTAGATCGAGCCCTTTATTTCTTTCTGCCATGGCATAACCTTCAGGAGCTTGTGTGACCCCTTTAAGGCCTATCTTTCAAGTGCCACGTGACCGCCTCAGGGCCTATCGCCCGGGAGCGGGTGAACCCTGGCCAATGAGGAAAAAGCATGGGACCCTGGGTGCTTGGGCCTGGGCAGTGTGGACCTGGGCATCATAGACTAAAGAGCTGTATGATATACCTCTGTGCCTGTATATAGTTAGACCTCATTGTTGTTTCCAATAAATCTCTTTGTTATATAAGCTTCCTCAGTGATCCCTCACGCAATTACAAACTCTGATCCGTTCTTGGGCAGGCATGATGGCACAGTGATTATCACTGCTGCCTCACAGCGCCAGGGACCCGGGTTCAATTCTGGGCTTGGGTGACTGTCTGACTGGAGTTTGCACGTTCTCTCTTTACCAGCGTGGGTTTCTTCCGGATGCTTCAATTTCCTCCCTCAGTCCAAAGGCATGCAGGTTAGGCAGATTGGCCATGCAAAAATTATCTCTCGGTGTCCAAAGCTTAAGTGGGATTATGAGGATAGGGTGGGGAAGTGGCCTGGGTAGTGTGCTCTTTCAGAGGGTCGGTGCAGTCCCGATGGGCCGAATGGCCACCTTCTGCACTGCCGGGACTTTCTGATTCTTTTCCCTCGAGGAAAGTCACCCAAACTCCAAGGTATAACCTTTTCACCTTTGTTGCGTTACTGGAGGATGTTTAGATTGAGGAATATGGTTAAGGAGGTGCGCAGGATATGCTGAGAAGTAACACAAAGGGATTGGGCCTAAGGGCTTTTTACTACATTCTGCACAGTATGGCAGCAGACCTGCTGCTTGACATTGCTGATGAGTTATAGTTCTTTGCTGGTATGGTGATGTATTTGAAAGCTGCTGGAATTTCAGTTCCCTCACGGTTATCTTCCTCCCATCAAAACCTCAATGAGAAACCTCTTTCAGTATCTTTGCTACTTCGTTGGCAGACTACAGATGTTTTAACTGCAGCACCTTTTGAGACTGAGTTGAAAATAAATGCCTGGAGGACAGGTTTAACCTGCTCTGAGATTGCCAACACTGTCGCCACTCTCTGTGAAATGGCTCAATCTTTACATCTAAGTGAGCAAGAGCGTGTGAAATCAGGCGCAGTTCCACACTGTCAGTCGTGGAATTAATTAAGGAAAAGGCAAATAAATCTCTCCTGACTTCAAATATCGCCACAGCTTGGTCAGGGGCGAACGTCACATCAGGAGCTCTCAGAGCGTATACAGGGCTGATGAAAGATGGAGGCATCTCATGCTGTTAATTCTCACCCCCACTTGACATTTCCTGTCGGGCAATTCCATTACAGCTGAGCCCCTTCAGTGCCAAGTGTCCGTTTCTCACTTGCAAGCTTTGACAAGAAACAGTTGGCGGGATATTTGCCCACTGGGGGCATTACCTGCCGCACAATGTCTGTAAGTGTGGGTTAGTGTCGGGATTCATTGGCTTCTTTACTCAGGAAGAGGTCTTGCTGGAGGCAATGATCTTTTTGTTCAATAACTTTTATTTACAAAAAATTGGGACGTAGCTGGAGTTATTCTCTGCGGTGCTTCTCACTCATCCTCTTTCCATGAGTGACATTGTTCCTTGCGCACATGCTCAGTAGCTATCGTTAAAGTTAATCCTCCACTCGACATCTCCTGAGTCTTTATCCCCATGTATACACAAGCTCTAACACCTCCCCACAAAGTCTCTGGGCTGGATTCTCCTAAAATGGGACTATGCCCCTACGCCGGTGTAAAAACACTGGCATTTCACTCTGAAGATTCCTGTGCAATAATGGAGCTGATTCACTGACATTCAGGGGGCTAGCAGGGACCCCGAGTAGTTCACGCAGCTTTTGCTGTGGATACGGGCCCCCCACTTCCGCTTTTGAGTCCACGCATGTGCACAGCGGCGGCCTCCAGCGGCCGCGCCGAGCGCCATGGCGGACTCGGGCCTCGGAGCAAATTAAACATATGGACCCCGCAGATCGGCCGCGCGCCCGAAGATCCGACTGCACTGATCTGCCTCCTGGCCGCTTATAAGGCCCCCTGACCCGGTGTCCGATCCCACCTTCCCCCCACCAGGACGGCCGTGGACACGCGCGAGCAGCCCGACCGCCGATAGTGGTTAGAACCACGCCGTCGGGAACTTGGCTGGTCGGGAGCGGAAGATCGCTGAGCGGGCCTCTGGCAATGGCCCCCCAGCCGCACGGAGTACTCTGCGATCACGCCGATTCTCGGGTCCCAGAGAATCTCTAGACCGGCGCCGGGCCCGATTTCGGCATGAAATTGGATTCTCCACCCCTGTGCCGAACACGATTTCGGCGTCGGGCTGCAGAGAATCCAGCCCTCTGTTTTTAAAGTGATAGTTTCTTTAATCTCCCAGAATGAGTGCTGAATTATTTCTGAGGTAATTGGGAATCCATTTGTCCGAGGTCAGTTCATGGGGTTTCATGACTGGTTTCCCTCATTTCTGTAGGTGCGACATTCGCCTGATGTTCACTGTACTCGGCCCATCCTGTTTAGGGTTTTCTGTCCATAGAAATCAGGAATGCTCTGTTCATTCGAATGATACCTGACTGCGTTTGACCAGATATAATTTTGGTTGCTGTAGCTTCTCTATTTACAGGGCCTTCTTGCTGCTGGTCTCTAAGCCCTCTCTTTTCTAGAGTGGAAAGGTCATGAGCCCTGTTAAAAGCGCAGGTTGATGACTTCCCCTGGCAGCCATTGGCTGAGCAGTCCCACAAAAGGTGGCTCTCTCCCCAAGGAACTGGTTGGACCTATTAACCCTGGCAAATGGATACTTAAAGGGCAAAAGGTTCCCCAGATTAACCCTCCCATCCACCACTGTTCCAACCAGGATGACAAACGAGCCAGCAATTAGGCCGATAAAACAGCAAGAGCAGGAAGAGGAAAACCTCGACTCCTGAACAGGGAGACCGCTTGGCGGTCCAAAACCGACCATGGCAGACCCTATGGGATCGCCAATGCCAACCTTGGTGCGATCATCGTCAGGGTGCCCAACTAACCACACCCACATATTATGGTCTTGCCCCAGACTATATGGGTTCTGACCGCCTTCTTTGAGGCCATGTCCAGGGTGGTTGGAAAGAAGATGGAGCCACGCCCGTTAGCGGCGGTCTTCGGGGTATCGGGCGATCCAGAACTCTTTATGGGGAGAGGGGCTGAAGCCCTGGCCTTGGCCTCCCTGATTGCCTGGAGGAGAATTCTGCTTGGATGGAGGTCTACGGCACGGCCGAGAGCCTCAGACTGGCTGTCCGACCTAGCGGAGTTCCTAAAGTTAGAAAAAATTACATTCGCAATTAGGGGTTTAGATGAAGGATTCCACTATATGTGGAAACATATCACCAGCCTCTTCGAAGACCTGTTCTTGACAAGCAACTAGGGGGAGGAGGGAACAAGAAAGGGAGGAGGGATCAGGGAAGGGCGGGAGGGGGAGAAGGGAGGAACAACCAGAGAAAAGCAAGGGGAGGCAGGGGGGAGGAGGGAACACCCACATCACAGAAAGGAATAGGAGAAACCAGCCCTATGTGCCAAGGGGCACAGGCATATGGAAGGCTAAAACAAAGTGTAAATTGAAGGAAGGCTCAAGAAGTGCAAAAAAAAGGGGGCTCAGAGACTAGAGCAATCTGCCTACATTTGAACTGAAGCCAATCAATTCAATGTGAATAGACCACCATTTTTTATCTGAGTATTTGAGTTTCATCTCGTTAACTTATTTCATGTGTTTTCTCTTATCTTTTATTTACCGTTCCTTTTTATTACTATGTTTTTCCCATTGTTTTCCGTCTACGCTAATGTAAATAATGAAACGCCAATAAAATTATCTTTTTTAAAAAAGTACCGGCTTAACTCGCTCTGTAAGCTTCTACAATTTTGACAATCCTAACTGTGGTCTTCTACCGTGACACTTGGTTGCAATGTGTGGGGAAAGGAAAGGAAGTTAAGTTCTTAGCCTGTGCCCTACCAGAATCTCACATGGGGCAAAAGGTGTGCAAAGGGGTAGAGTGATAACCGAGGAGAGCGAGCTCAAATTCATCACTCTTCCTCAGTCGGCCTTTTATAGAACGTACTCCTCGCTGTTTTCCAGGAGAAGACACAAAAATCATTTTGCAAGTAGCAGGAAACCGAGGCACTGGAGAAAATCAGGAAATCAGGGAAATTACAGTTGGCGAAGATGTAGTTCTGAATAAATTAAAGGGATTGAAGTCAACAAATTCTCTGGCTCTGCAGTCTAAGGCTTAAAAAGAGGCTGCTGCACGCATTGGTTTTGATTTTCCAAACTGAAGGTGCCTGAGTAGGCTCTGCATAGGATGTACGCCCATCGACAAGGTTGGGTACTGCCAGTCATCACAGCCTCAGAAGACAAAGCGATCACTGATAAAGGGGAAGAGGAGCTTCTGCCCTGATGTAAGAGGTGCGCTCGGAGACGCCAGGTAGCTTGTCCGCCAGGGTGAGACTCATCTGCACCTCGCTGCCTACCACTGATCGATGGGCACCTAGCAGAGATAACCTCCCAGTGGAGGAGCTTGTTCGCTCAGTCTTCTGGGTCAATGGCTCCACATGGACCAATTTCATGACAGAAGCCATGGCACGCAGACCCTCAGGGATCTCCAGCTGATCTTCTTGCACTCCTCGCTGGAAACTAGCATCTGCTGCCTGATGGACGACTCCTCAGGATCAGCCCCGTCCTGCACGCCGGGATGCTTGGCATGCTGGGCACTCTCTGCCCCTGCCAACTCTTCATTCAAGCGTGCTGTGCCCACTCCACAGTGCACTACCATGTGAGCCACCGATCTAAAACCCACTGATGTGTGTGATGTGTGCTGGTTTAGCACACTGGGCTAAATTGCTGGCTTTGAAACCAGACCAAGGCAGGCCAGCAGCACGGTTCAATTCCCATACCAACCTCCCCGAACAGGCGCCGGAATGTGGCGACTAGGGGCTTTTCACAGTAACTTAATTGAAGCCTACTTGTGACAATAAGCGATTTTCATTTCATTTTCATTTCATTTCATATGCGCTGGTGTCTGATAGGAAGAGAGATCTCAGGTGGATCTGCCAGCAGTGCCTCTTCAGGTGTCAATGGAAGGTCCGGAATCCCAGCCGGCTCTGGAGGATAGCTTATCTGAGGGAGGAAGATAATTGGTCAGTATTATCTCTTAGCACATAGTCAATGCCCATGCCAGGTGGCTGGTTGAGACTGATATCGGAGGTATCATTGTGAATTTGTGATTGCTGAATAACTAGGAACTCGTTGTTTAGAAGCCCTCGTGAGAGATGAGATGACCCTACATTGTTTGCACTATCCATCTGTCCTGCTTCTCTCCACTGGATTCTTATCCTTTTTCTGAGATGCCTGCCTCTCCGTGACCTGAGGAGCTTCCTCTGTGCTTGCACTTCAGGTCAAAGGGGCCCAACTCCAATGTGCTCAGGATGAGAAGGGTGGCCACCTCACAACCAGTTGCTGATAGTTCAGCTTCCCTGAATCAAGCCATACAAGTGTCATTGTCCCGGGAAGGTGCAGAGCGAAGGGTGCAGGAAATAAAAGGAATGGAAGTAAATGCCATGGGGCGTGCCGCACCCCTCCTAATTTGGGACCCCTCCCAGATATCCACCCTGCCCTGGACTGAGAACCAAAAAGGCTCGACCTGTTGGCTGAAGGCTCAATTGTCTCGACGAGACAATTTCCCGGAATCTGCTGAGGGCGAGCCGGGTTGTTGCGGGAGGTGTAGTCATGGGTCCAGGTGACAATGCAGGCCGTAGAGCAACCAGGTGCCTTGGTAGAGGTAGGCATCAGCCGAGAGCCTGTACCTTGACTGCATGCAGTTAAATTGTATTGCGGGTGGCCCCCAAAAGGATCCAGCATTTGCTGGACATGGAACTGGATATTGGCACGGCGGTCTCCGTTGTGGAATGGAAGATGATCGACTGCATTCGGCAGGGCATACAGGGCTTGGACCTGACCGATATCAAGGCTAGGTTGGACACCTAGACAAGTGAGCCATTGGATATTGTTGGTACAACCATGATTCCTGTGGTTTATGATAACCAGTCAGTGGGCCTCCCACTTCTGGTCAGAGGTCAAGGCCCCAGTTTTTTTGGGCCGTGATTAGTTGAGCCATTTACAACTGAATTGGCAACTCATCCTCAAGATGGGGTCCAGGAGTTTAAACGAATTGTTGGGCAACTACACTGAGGTATTTCAACACGGACTGGGGAAGATCAAAGGGGCCGTTGCTCGCATTCATGCTGACTCGGGTTGACTCATGTTGACATGCTTTATGGATTGGGTAGCGCCTGTGGTGCCCGTATTAAAACCAGACATATCAGTCCGGGGGGACTATAAGTGTACCGTTATTGTCTTCCAGGTTACTGACCCACTACGATCTCACCAAACCCTTAATTGTCACGTGCAACGCATCGCCTCACGATATCGGGCCGTCCTGCCGAATTGGATTGGGAATAGCGGGAATGGCTGATCGCATTCACCTCTTGGATGCTGGTGGTGGCAGAACGAAAATATGCACGGATTGAAAAGGAGAGTCTGCCACTGGTTCACGCAGGAAATACAATTTCACTAATATGTTTACGGCCGCCATTTTACTATTATTATGGATCATAAGGGCAGCACGGTAGCATGGTGGTTAGCATAAATGCTTCACAGCTCCAGGGTCCTAGGTTCGATTCCCGGCTGGGTCACTGTCTGTGTGGAGTCTGCACATCCTCCCAGTGTGTGCGCGAGTTTCCTCCGGGTGCTCCGGTTTCCTCCCACAGTCCAAAGATGTGCGGGTTAGGTGGATTGGCCATGCTAAATTGCCCGTAGTGTCCTAAAAAGTAAGGTTAGGGGGGGGGGGGATTGTTGGGTTACGGGTATAGGGTGGATACGTGGGTTTGAGTAGGGTGATCATGGCTCGGCACAACATCGAGGGCCGAAGGGCCTGTTCTGTGCTGTACTGTTCTATGTTCTATAACCCGCAAGTAATTTATAGGGTGGAACAATCAACTTTCCTGTGAACCTTGCAGAATACAAGGTCCCTTAACGGGGTGGGTAGGCGCCTCTACACAATGTATAGTCGGATGATACATCGACCCTTCCGGCTCTCCACACTGAATCAAGACAACTTGGTACTCATCCTTGCCAAACGCAGAGGATCATTGAACCTTCCTTTGGCACTGTTTCCAGGCACGGCGCACCACGTCATGTCTCCTGACCTTGGCGGCTACCTCTGCCCAGGCCTTCTTCGTTTGGTGGGGCAGCTTTCACTTACCATACTGCGGCATCAGGATCACTGCCTCCGTGAGGGTGCGTAGCCACTCATCCGAGCAGCAGGGTGAGCAGAGTGCCCAGCTTCATTGCCTTCCAGTCTGAATCAGGGTCCACGATCTCAGCCTGGTGTGTCGACTGGGTGCTGCTGTCGACATTCTGTCCTGATTGTTCAGCTCGCTCTGCAACCCCTGTAACTATTGGCCTTCTTCTGCATGTTGACACCGCGTTCAAACCTCCTGCCGGGTCCAACTTGAACCTGGCACCCGCCGCTCTCCCAACCCTACCAGTGGCCCTTCTCCAATGGGAGGCAGGCAGCACGTTTCACGCTGGTTTGCCCTTAATTGAACAGCCAGTCTGAAATTCCGTCATTTGGAATTGTGCGGGTGGAAACAGTCCGCGCCGCCGCTTCCGATGCTGCCAATCATGCGCCACCGACAATTGCGAAATTCAGACCAGGGGCGGGATTCTCCGTCGCCCGGCGCCGTAATCACGAAACACGATTGTGTGTAGAATCGGATATGACGCCACAATCGTGTCAGGCGACGGGTTCACGCCAAAGCACAATTCTGCCTGACAGCGGCATCATTGTGTTCCACCCAGCACATATGGTAAACGCTGTTGTTCCCGGTGGTGAGGTTCACTTCTGCTTTTAAAAATCGAGAATCAGGCGCCATGGCTGCTGAGGGTGAGACAGGAGGTAGGCGAGAGAGTGGTTAGCACAGTTGCTGCACAGCGCCAGGGTCCCAGGTTCGATTCCCCGCTGGGTCACTGTGCAGAGTCTGCACGTCCTCTCCGTGTGTGCGTGGGTTTCCTCCGGGTGCTCCGGTTTGCTCCCACAGTCCAAAGATGTGCGGGTTAGGTGGATTGGCCATGATAAATTGTTCCAGTGCTGGGGGTGCACCGTGGGACCGGGGTGATCCCTCATGGGACTCGGGAAGTGTCCAGGAATGGACTGCCTTCGCTGCAGCCTGCAAGGCACCATTTTGCTGCGCACCCCACTGACCACCCGCCTGGTTCTGCAGAGCGGCACTGGCCGTATGGGTGCCCCAACCCCAACCCCAACACCCCTGCACCCCTGCCCCACGCTCCACAGCACTGGCAGATCTCTGCTACCCTACTACACCCACACCCCTGTCACCACTCTTCACCACACCACCCCTGCACCCCACTCTCTGCCATGCCACTCCATGCCAACCAGCCGGCACCGCCAACTGGGTATCACCCACAGTAGTCCTGACAGGGGGCACCAGATGGGGGCCGCAGAACATACCGCTGGCAAGGGTGGCGCCAGCCGATGGTATTCCTGACAGCAGGTTCAGAGGCAGGGGGAGATCCGGGGGCAGGGTCCGCACTGCCAACCAGGGCCATCGTGTTGCCCGTTGGACATGTATGGCGCTGGGGAGGTTGCCCGCAGCCTGGCGGCCTGCTGTTACCTCCACAACATCGCGCAGCGACATGGGCGACATGCTGGAGGAGAATGAACACCAAGGCCGTGTGCGGCAGGGCCAACGTGCACAGGACGCTTTGTTCGCCTCCAGGTTCACCGAGTGGGTGGGAGGGTGCCTGGCCAGGGGCACGGACACCGTATCCCACCCCCACAGCCCGCTCGCCCCACTACCCACCCGGCCGAACACCACCCCGCCTGCAACCCCCTCCGTGATACATACCTGCCGCACTAAGGAGTGGAGGCCCTGGGTTGGCAGTGACAACAAGTCTGGTCCATGGGATGGAGGGTGATGATGGCCCGCTCTGTGATGAGCTTTCGTGCTCCTCAATGTTCGATTACATCTGACCCCTGTCCACAGTAGCACTTTCCACCTGGGTGATCCCTGCATGCGAGCTGGTCATTCCAACACGCGGTCCCATCAAATTCCCGGGGTGGCGGAGGTGGGGATGGTGGGATGGGGGGGTTGGGTAGGATAGGGGTGGGACACAGGAGAGGTGAGCACTGGCTGAACTGCGTTCCCTGAGCCAGGTCCACTCCCAATGTCCGCCCTTTTCTAGACCCCCCCCCCACCCACGCACCTTCGGCGGCTAGCCCAGACCAGCCCACCCCTCACACTCTTCCGACAGAGCACTGAGGCAGGCTGTAACATTGTGCACAGGTCTTTAATGTGAACAAATATATACAGGTTTGTGCCCTGCACCTGTGCCAACGTAACTGGTGTTTACTCTTCTGGTCTTACGGGCCCTACTGCAACGTCTCGGTGGATCCCCCGACGTTACATCAGGAGTGGAGGTGGCTTGCTGTGATTCCCGCCCTGTGACCTAGGTCCCCTTTGGCAGGAGTCTTCTGGAGCAACCAAGCCTGGATGGGCCCTGCTGCTGCTTAGGTGCCCCTGGTGGCGTGGTGCCACCCTGTCCTGCCCGATGCCCACCAGGTGTGCCAGGGACAGGAGGGGGAGAGTCCGACATGCTGCGGTGTTCAGGCACCTCCCCAGCAGGAGTCAGCGATATGGGCCCCATCACCTACTCCCCCCTCACGGTGCCCAATAGCCCACGGGCCACTCCATGAGATAGGGGTGTGAGCGGAGCCATCCCCTGAGACTCCCCCGCCACTTGGCTCTGCCAGTTCTGGAGGCCCTCTTTGGTCTCAACCAGGGTCTGCAGGCTCGCGGCCATGGAGACAGGGAATGGACCAACTCCGTCTGGGACTGCGCACATCGCGCTGTGACTGTGCCACCACCTTCTGGGTCTGTGCCACATCTGCCAGTGACTGTGCCATCTCCCTCTAGGATTGGGCCACCTCCCTCTGTGTCTGTGCCACTTTGGCCAGTGTCTGGGCAATGCCACCGACGCTCTCAGCTATGGCCTGCTGTGACTGGGCCACACTCAGGAGCACCTCTGCAATGTCTAGGTGGCTCTGGCACATGGCTGCCTGTGAGAGGGCAGCCCTGTCCTGGGCTTGGCCACTGTCTGCACAGATTGCCCCAGGCCTTGGATATTCTTATCCATAGGTGAAACTATCACTCCCGAGGTCTCCACCGTGGACCCCAGCCATGCTGTGTTGGCCTGGGTGGCACGCATGGCCGGCACCACCTCCTGCTCCTGCGCACGGTTGGATTCCACCTGCACATGCAGGTGCTGGACACTCACCGACAACCCCTCTTGTAGTCTTTGGCTATGCGACTGCATTTCCGTGATCGATGGGACTGTCCGTTCCAGAAGCTTGAAACCCGTCTGGACAGCAGCTGGTTCCTGGGATCGGCCTGCCCTCAAAATGTCCGCCCCCTCGGGGGCTCCTTCCTCCGCTAAACACTGTCCCAGGAGCCTCTTCAATAAAGTACCCAACCAAGGTGAGTGTTTCAGGGATGGTGCGGGGTGTTGGAGACAGCTGTGACGGGAAATCTGTGTCATCATTGGACTTGAGGTCCATGGTGTCCTGGGTCTCAGGTCTACGGCTTGCTTCCGTGTTGGTGTCCTCGTCACTGCTCGACAACTGGGGCTGTGGCTGCGGCTGGGGGTGGGGAATAACAGAAGGGCAAGATGCATTATTAGACCCCTCCATCCAGGTGGTCCGGAGGGGGGGAACGGTGCCTGAACACCGTTGCTTAAGGGCTTCCGAGAGTGGGGGTACGAGACATGTCCCCCCACTCAGTGTCTGAGGCAGGGAGTCACTGTCAGGAAGGGGGAATCCATTCAGAGCTTTGCTTCTGATCCCCCTCCTCAACCCTCCCTCATGGCCCGCCACCCCGTAACACCCCCATCCCGCCCCCACTAACCTATGCCTTGGTGATCCCAGGCCTCTCCTTGGGTGTGTTGCCAGCAGCTGCCATCGCTTCCACAGGCAATGGACAGCTGCTGGCCTCTGATTGGCCGTTCTCAGGGGAGGCAATTCTGGCCCCAGGTTCCTTCATCCTAAGTAAGGCCCACGGATGGCCACTTTAGTACCTCCGAATGTCCGTTCTACTCATTCATCCGTCAACTTTACGCTTCTGACTGTCTGTTCTACTCTGTTGCCTGTCTGAATGTTGTTTGGAGGCCTCAGGCTGTCCCATATTGTTTGTTTGGCATCTTTCTCCATTGTTTGCTGCAGACAGCTGGAGAGGTAATGAGCTCTACTGACTTTTAGGGTTCTTCTTTGGCATTTGGACCACTTGATGCACTGAAGCCAATGATTATGCTCCTGGTCTTGCACTATCAGCTACTTGATTCAGCCCTGTTGAAATGTGCCCCTCGGTCTATGCCTGAAGGAACTGCAATCAGTACCTTTCTCCTTTTCCTGACCTCCTTCAAAAGGCCCTCTCCATTCAGATCTCGGAAAACCCGGGGACAGCGCTACCCTCCTCGCCAACGCCTACTTGCTGAGGGAGGGCTACAGTGCGTCTCTCTGATGAGACATTAAACCTCTGTCACTCTCAGAAGGGTATAAAAGACCCCGCGGCACTATTTGAAGATGTGTAAAGGACTTCTCTGGCTCGTAGTCAATATTTAACCCTCAACACCACAAATAAATTGCTTACATTGTCTTGTTTCTGTTTGTGGGATCTTCCTGTGAGCAAATTAGCTTCCATGTTTCCTAAATTACACCAATGACAACACTTTACAAACACTCCATTAACTGTATTTCACAGCATTCAGTACAGAAATAGGCCATTCAGCCCCATAGGCCCATACTAGTGCACGTACTCTACTTGAGCCTGTCCTGGCCTCTGTATAACCTCACTGACATATCTTTCTATTCCTTTCTCCCTCTTGTGGTTATCGAGCTCACCCTTAAATATTTACTATGTGCCTCAATTGCTCCATGTGGTAGCATCCTAACCAGTCTCTGGGTATAGAAGTTTTTCCTGAATTCTGGATTAGATTTACCATTTTATATTTCTGGCTCCTAATTCCCAACTTGCTCATGGGTGAAATCTTGCCCCCTACCCACTCCCTTGCCCCACTTTATGGTGCCTTTGATGGCGGGGGCGCATTTACTTGGGTGAGAAGATGGTGAATGGGATGCCAACATCCTCCTTCCTCTGTTCCAGTGAAGTCTTAGCAGGAAGACTCTTGGATGCCCTACTCAGCCAACCATTAATTGAGGTCCAGAAGTGGGCAATTACTGTCCAAGCCTCATCCCCCTGCCGCAGGTACTTACTTGGTGATGAACGGAGAGGGCTCGCAATGCACCGAGAACGACAAGGAAGCCATGACATGTTTTCTGGTGACTTCTGGTGGGGAAGGTGTCTGATTGAGGAACCCGGCATTGGGAAGTGGGGGATGGTGTGACATCATGAGAAATGTACAGAACTGTAAGGGATAATGTTAATGTTATGCCCGAATCAACCACTAGAGGGAGCTAGATGCAGAACTAAATAAAGCATCAATGCTAAGCCTTCTGGGAGAGAGTTGAGGAGAAGGCTAGAGAACAGACTGTAGAAAAGATCGTGTGAGTGAGAGCAGATCATAGTTATTGTATTAGTGTAGAGATTAGTGATAGATGAGTGTAGATTGTATGATTATTGTCAATTGTTTATTATATAGAAGTAAGAGTCAAATTCAATTAAGCAGTGCAAATAAATCTTTAGCTTTGTTTAATACAAAAGCTAGTTGTGGTCTTTGTGAACACTATGCCAACTATCCTATGATCTGATTGACACAAAGAACACCGCAGGGGGAAGGGCACACTATGAGCCAATCTCCTTCTTTGCTGTCAATCTCCCTCTCTCACAAACCCCTTTCTAAGTGCCACTTGCCTGTGAGAGGGTCCCTCCTCAGCCTGAGGCCTCTGGTGGATGTGGTCCAACACCTCGCTGGTGGCACTGCTGAGTACAGAAGAGCTCCTGGCCTCTGATTGGCCGGCAGCCCTTGGAAAGCAGGACTTCCGTCCTCGGAGTCCTTGATCCTGGGATAAGGCTCATGGCAGGCTTGTCCGAGAGGCACACAGTGAGGTGGGCCTTCCTGAGTAGAGGCGACATCTCTCACCGGTTCTACAGCTGGAGGATGGTACCCCCAACACCTCCACAAGATTTCTCCCCACTAGCCAAAACACCAGCTTTATATTTACCCTAACAAACTCTTTTATAAAGTTAGACTTGTATCAGGTTACACCTCAGTCTTCTCATTTCAAGTGAATCGAACTTCAGCTTGTTCAATCCTTCCTAATGTGTATAACCTCTAAGTTATGGTAGCATTTCATTATTATTTTCAACCTCCGTACTGCCTCTGCAACCTCCTTATAATTTGGAGAACGGAGCTTCTTATGGTACTGACAAAGTGCATGGGGATGCCCTGAGGTTAAGAGAGGTGTTATATTAATGCAGATCTTGTAAGCACAACATAATGTTAATCTTTATTATTGTCACAAGTAGGCTTACATTAACACTGCAATGACGTTACTGTGAAAATCCCCGACTCGCCACATTCCGGCGCCTGTTGGGGTACACCGAGGGAGAATTTTGACTATCCAATTCACCGAACAAGCACGTCTTTCGGGACTTGTGGGAGGAAACCGGAGCGCCCGGAGGAAACCCACGCAGACATGGGGAGAACGTGCAGATTCCGCAAAGTGACCCAAGCTGGGAATTGAACCCGGGTGCCTGGCGCTATGAAGCAACAGTGCTCAACACCGTGCTGCAGTGCCGCCCTACATATTTACGACATGTAGTTTGGTTGGGGAAGGAGCAACCACGGGGTTAAAATCAGATCAGCTTATTCAGGGGCTCTCCCTCACAGCTCCGGTGCAAACATTGCGGCTGATGGTTTAATTGTGTCATCAGCATACATCAGAGGTCCCCAGCACCTCAGTTTATTGTTTGTTTACCTTGACACTACTTAACCCTCAATTAGAAGGGTTTCATTAGAAATTTCATTTGCTGGCGGATGTAATGAGCCCAGAGGGTCCTGCAGTGCAAACACAGCCCTATTGTCTGAATCCTAGAAAGCCACAGATGTCATTCTCTGGAGAGCTCGGGCAGGTTAATGATATCACAAGCTGTTCAAATAAATAAATCATGATGAGCACGACCCTGATATAAATCTTTGCCTGAGCACTGATTTGCCTACCGTCGCCACTGGTTGCAAATGACTCTCTGTTTCACCATAGCCCCAGGGTGGGGTGGCACAGATGATTTAGTTTTTATTATTTTATTCGCCAGTTTTGAGATTCATCAAGGGACATTAGTAACGGGACTCAGATTTTAGAGGAAGAGGATAGCGTCATCCGTGATTTGACAAAGCAGCCTGAATAGAGACAGAGGTGGGGGAGATTCCGTCAATACTTTGCCCGATTGTCACTAACGACTGTCCATGCCCTAGAGCCCAAGAGTGATGTGCAACTTGACTCCCGTGTCTGATTTGGTAAAACATTAATTTCCGTGGGTACAGCAACCATCCCAGGCGCCTCCCAGCACCGGGAGGGGAGGCGCAATCACCCGCTGTCCTCTTGACGCTCAAGGGGCATGATTTCTGGCTTTTGCATTCCTAGGCCGAAGCCTTGGCTGCTGGAAGCCCGTTCAGGAAATCCTGCATGGAGCTGTTGATTTTCCAACCACAAACCGGATGAAATGAAATGAAAAAATGAAAATCGCTTATTGTCACAGTTATTGAATCTCAATAACTGGCTTCAATGAAGTTACTGTGAAAAGCCCCTAGTCACCACATTCCGGCGCCTGTTCGGGGAGGCTGGTATGGGAATTGAACCGTGCTGCTGGCCTGCCTTGGTCTGCTTTAAAAGCCAGCGATTTAGCTCAGTGAGCTAAACCAACCCCGGATGGATGGAATGTGTTCTTTCCCAAATTCCTGATATGAGCTGTTAGGGAGAGCAGAACAGAAAACTGTCCTCTGTATTATCGCAGAATGGAATGCACACTAAACCATAGGAGAATGAAAAACCTACTCACCACCCCACCGCCAACCCTCACTCCCACCTCCATTAGCTGACTGCTTTAAAGCTTTCATAAATGTTTTGCTGATGATTCTGAGTTCTGAACTCGCAAAGTTCAAATTCGCTTCTTTCCTGAGTGAAGTGATCACAGTCACTTGAATGGTCAGAGCGATGCAATTAACATTTAAGTTTCATGGCCCAGTGAGGGAAAAAGAATCAGCCAGAGTTCCCTAGCGCCTCCTGCTGGACAGTTTCATGGCCTGCGACTTCAAGCAGGACAGGGTTTGACTGTATCCTACAACATTCCATAACCCGTGAGGTGTCCAGCCCTCAGTCCACCATGTCCATGTGGTGGGGAGCCATCGGTGTTACTGTTGAGGAGAGATGGTGGCATAACGGTAAGGGTAAGGAGGTAAAAGTCAGTGATAACCCCGAAGATTGGGATAGATTCAGATTCAACAAAGGAGGATGTAATGATTATAATAAAGAGGGAGAAAATAAGCTGCAAGAGCAAACTAACAAGAAATCTAAAAACTGACAATAAGAGCTTCTTTAAATATATAAAAAGGAAGAGAGGGGTGAAAGTGAACATATACCTCAAAGAGAATGAATCAGGGGAGATAGTTATGGGGAACAAGGAAATTGCAGAGGAGTTAAACAGATATTTTGCATCAATCGTTAGAGTGGAAGATATTTCAAACATCCCATTAATACTGAAGAATACGAGGGGAGGAATTAAATACCATCAACATCACTAGAAAAGTAGTATTAGACAAACTAATGGGGCTGAAGGCAGATAAGTTCCCTGGCCCTGATAGCTTGCGTCGACATAGAGCATACAGTGCAGAAGGAGGCCATTCGGCCCATTGAGTCTGCACCGATCCACTTAAGCCCTCACTTCCACCCTATCCCTGTAAACCAATAATCCCCCTAACCTTTTTGGACACAAAGGGCAATTTAGAATGGCCAATCCACCTAACCTGCACATCTTTGGACTGTGGGAGGAAACCGGAGCACCCAGAGGAAACCCACGCAGACACGGGGAGAACGTACAGACTCCGCACAGACAGTGACCCAGCAGGGAACTGAACCTGGGACTCTGGCGTTGTGAAGCCACAGTGCTAGCCACTGTGCTACCATGCTGCATCCTCTGATCCTAAAATAAGTAGCTGCAGAGATAGTGAGCACGAATTAATAGAAAACGTTCGAAGTGTCCTTTCGGGTGCAATTTTCTGGATGTGTCCTGACAGCCACACCGGTGAAATCGTAGCCCGTATTTAGTGGCACTTAGTGCTGAAAATAAACCCCCACGTGATTCACGACATTGCTGGCTTTCTCGCCAGCAGATTCGCCAGACTCACGCCCGCAGCTCCCCGCAAACAAGCGGGAGCTGCTTTTAAACGCTGCCTCATCAGTCACTCCCAGTCATCACACAAGCATGGCACCACGCAGACCTGCTCTTTGCTTCAGGGATGCCTACCTGCCCAGGCTTCTGGTCGCTGTGGATGCATGCTGGGACATCCTGTTCCCCCCCCAGGGGGTCGGAGGACCAGCAGCAGAGCCGCCAATGCCACCTGGGAGGCAATGGCAACTGCCATCAGTTCGAGCAGCGTGACCAGGAGGGCCGCTGTACAGGAAGAAGACCGCCACAGAGCCACAAGGATAGGTTAACACCGGTCCTCTGGCATCAGTTCCCCCTGCCGCCCCCCTGACCTCCAACCCCCCTCCCCGCACAACACGTCAGCGGTTGGCACCTCACATTCGATCACAGCACTTGTGCCCCTGCACACCCTGGCACCAACCAGCACAACCCCTCCATGTCCAGGTGCAGTGCCTACACATGCCCTCTGCCATGGTTCTCACTATCTGTCGCTAGGGGAAATGGGAGTTTCAAATGTTCACCATTAAACATGTACCATTGATACATGTGAAGCCCCTGGCACATTATTGTCCAGAGCAGGCCTGCCGGCAGCCCCAGCCCAGTTGCCCTCGGCCCACCCCAGCCCCCACCCCAAAGGTGCAGACCCCATTCAGAGGATGGGTGGGAGCGTGCTGCCAGAAGGAAAACAGGAGTCAACCTTTGCATAAACTGAGGAGCACCAGTGAGTGATGAAGTGAGCGTCACTCTCCTGCCTTGATGTTACACAGACCTTTGAGGGTGGGGTGGGCTAGCCGGAGAGAGGGGGGGAGAGGGGGTGCAAGGGTCAGGAAATGGGTGGGAAGGATGGGGATGGGAGTAGTCAGTGGGGGGAGGGGTGGATGAACGGGGGATGGGATAAATGAGGGGGAGTTGGGGAGGGGAGGGGTGAGCTGATGGACAAAGCCTCATCCTACGAGGTGGGTTAGGACGAGGGCCTCCCTGGTCCTCTGGGTAAGCGGGACCCTCACCACCGCCTGTCCTCTATCCTCCTGATCCTCTCCGGGCTCATCTTCCAGCCCCTCTTGGTCCAGTTATCCCCATCCTCCTGAAAAGAGGCCGCATGTCCCTCCCCCTTGTCCAACACGTCATCTCGCTGCTGTGCCAGGTTGTGGAGGGCACAGCAGACATTTACAAAATGAGAAACCCTCTGGTGGGGTGCAGTGCATTGCACCACCTGTGCAGTCCAGCCATCGAAACAACATTTTGAGCAGTCAGATGCATTGCTCGATGACAGCACAGGAGGCAACATGGGCTTCATTAGATCGGGTCTCCGCCTCGGTCTCCGGCCTCCGCAATGGCCAGGACTTAAGCAGGTACCCATTATCCCCAAGAGCCAACCTGCCATCCTGGGTTGTCCTCGAAGACACCGGGGTTCTCCGAGTGTCCCACTGTAACTGTCTTGCACGCTCCCTGGGATGCATGCACACATGTGCTTGACATTAAGGTGGTGGTCGCACATGAGTTTGATATTCGGGGAGTGGAACCCCTTCCTGTTAATAAAGGGCACTCCCTGATGCCCTGGTGCGTGCTTGGCAACATTCATGCCATTCATTACGCCCTGGACCAGGGGCACCCTGGCGATGGCGAAGAATCCTGCAGCCCAGGCTTCTTGGTGAGGTTGGTTCAGCTCAAAGTTTGATACCCGGGTATACAGGACATCCATAACCTGACTGATGGACTTGTGGGCTGTAAATTTGAGCTGGACCAACCTCACCAAGAAGCCTGGGCTGCCGTACAAGTCCCCGCTCACGCTGCTGGTGGCAGACCAGGCAGCCAGATATTGGAGAAGGCAGCAGCGTCAATGAGGGTTCGAGCCCTGGAATGAACCCGTAGCATAAAAGTTCAGGGCTGTAGTGAACTTCACAGCCACGGGAGCAGGCGTCCTTTCCCTCCACAGGGTGCCAAATCAACAAGGATACGCACAGGTGACACACTGTTTCCTTGTTGAGATGGAGTCTCCTGCGGCACAGGCTAATCGTTATTTCCTCGGGCGTACACCTTGGGCCCTCACCGTAGTCCCTCTTAGGGCCCCTCCTCAGCTTGATGGGCAACTGAGCAGGCAGGGTACGTAGCAGCCCCCTTCACATTGGGTGCCAGCTCCAGCCTACGTCGATGCTGCTGCCTTCTCCGGTGTCTCCAGCACAGCGTTAGGGCTGCCGCTGTGGTGTGGGCAACACCATCCATTGTGGTCCCTGCAAGCAATTGGAGAAGGAGAAAGACTGACAGTCAGTTATGGGTTCCATCTAGGACCTTCAAATCCCCAAGCCTCCCCCACCCTTACATGTCCCGCCTTCTCACAGAGCCAGTTGTGCTGGAGAACCCCGCTCTGCGCAGTCACCTCCAGCCACAGCAGGGGCCTCCCCTACATCCCAGACCACAGACCCCTGCTGGGAACATGAGGGAGACCGTGCTCAAGTGCCCTCCCCTGATCCGCACACTCGCCCTCTGGTTGCGGGGTATCCCCAGTGCTGAAGCCCAGCTCCCGAGTGTCTGATTGTCGGCTGCTGCCTCTGATGTGCTGACGCCCCCAGGATTCAGGCAATGTGTCCAGGCCTCATAGTATGATTGTAATGCTAGGCAATAACAGTCATCTGAAACATGGTACGTGTACCCATGAGAATGCACTTCGGAGCTGTGAAGTGCTCACATAACTAACAATGCCAATTCCTTATTAGCAATGGCTTCCAGCTGAGCAACTCAGGGCTGCTGACAGTCAAAGGGAGTCCATGTGACAGTCACAACGTAACCAGGAACAGGGCCCTGGAAGTATTTGGCAGGACAGGGAGGATCCAGCGGTAGTTGACCCTGTTATGGTTATACAAAATATTGGATGATGACTTGTTAGCCCGCAGACATGAAGCCCCTCCCCCACCCCGGCCCAGTAGCTACCCTTGACCTTTGACGCTCAGCATACCGACCAGGCCGATTCCTCCTCCACCGAGGGGACCCGCCCACTGAGCATTGGGGCAGCAACCCCTGGGCTCCATGCCGGGGATAGGAAATGGCTTCTCACCTCCTCAGTTCCCCTCAGCAGCCATCGCACCAGATTCCCATTTTTAAAAATGAGTGCTAAATGATGCGCACGTGATCGCTCACTGGGAAGCCAGTTAGTTCCTGAGAGGCCATTACATTAGGCTTCCATCTTGCTAATGAGGTGGAAGTTGGTGCTAATTGGGATCAATGAACTTCATGCCACGTTTGGGCAGGATCGCAACCACCGCCGGGAAGGGGCCGGTTAGATAGCAAACTGATTCGCGCCTGGTGTGGATCTCGATTTAGAATCATATAGAATTTACAGCGCAGAAGGAGGCCATTCAGCCCATCGAGTCTGCACCGGCTCTTGGAAAGAGCACCCTACCCAAGGTCAACAACTCCACCCTATCCCCATAACCCAGTAACGCCACCCAACACTAAGGGCAATTTTAGACACTAAGGGCAATTTATCATGGCCAATCCACCTAACCTGCGCATCTTTGGACTGTGGGAGGAAACCGGAGCACCCGGAGGAAATCCACGCACACACGGGGAGGATGTGCAGACTCCGCACAGACAGTGACCCAAGCTGGAATCGAACCTGGGACCCTGGAGCTGTGAAGCGATTGTGCTATCCACAATGCTACCGTGCTGCCCCACAATGCTACCGTGCTGCCCCAGGGAGGGATTTTGGCCTCTCCCGCTATTTAACCGGCGCGCTAGTGGATGCATTGGTGATAATTTTACAAAACTGATTGGATTCTAGAGAAGTACCGGAGAATCAAAAAACTGCCAATGTGACACCGCTATTCAAAATGGGGGGCAAATTTTTACAGTATATGTTAATGACTTGGAGGAAGGAAGCGAATGTCCCGGAGCCAGAATCTGCAGACGGCACAAAATTAGGTGGAAAGGCAAATTGTGAGAGGGATACAAAGAGTTTGCAAAGAGATAGTAAAGGTGAAGTAAGGGGGCACAAAGTTGGCAAATAGAGTACAATGTGGGAAAACATAAAGTTTTTCATTTTGGAAGGGAGAGTTGAGAAGCCTTGCTGCAACTGTACAAGGTACTAGTGAGACCACATGTGGAGTCCTGTTAACAGTTTTACTCCCCTTATTTAAAGGATTACTTCATTGGGGACAGTTCAGAGAAGGTTCATTTGGATGATCCCCGGTATGGAGGGATTGGGGGATTGTGTTATGAGCAACAGTTAAACAGGTTGGGGGGATTATCTTATGATCAAAGGTTAAACAGGTTGGGACTCAACTCATTGGAATTTAGAATGAGGTGATCTCATTGAAACATACAGGATTCTTAAGGGACTTGACAGGGTAAATGCTGAGAGGATGTTTCTTTCCTCTCATGGGAGAGTCGAAGAGCAGAGGACATAGTCTCAGAATAAAGGGGTGCCAATTTAAGGCTGAGGTGAGAAGGAATTTCTTCTCAGAAAGTTGAGTATCTTTGCCACAGAGAGCTCGGGGGGCAGAATCCTTGTGTATATTTAAGGCTGAGATAGACTCTTGATCCGTAAGTGAATCAAAGGTTACGGGAAAAGGGCAGAAAACTGGACATGAAGAATGTTGGATCAGCCACGATCCTATTGAATGGCGGAGCAGGCTCGAGGGGTCGAACTGCCTACTCCTGTTCCTATTCCTGATGGTCACTGGGCTCCTGATTCAAGAGCCCAGCCTAATGCTCTGGGGACACTGGTTCAAATCCCATCATAGCAACTGGTGGAATTTGAATTAAAAGGGTGGGAGAGTGGGCCTAGGTGGGGTGCTCTTTCAGAGGGTCGGTGTAGACTTGATGGGCTGAATGGCTTCCTTCTGCACTGTCGGGGTTCTATGATTCTAAGACACAGTTTAAGGGTGCTTTTCTGATTGGAGGGCTGTGACTAGTGGTGTTCTGCAGGGATCAGTGCTGGGACCTTTGCTGTTCATAGTATATATCAATGATGTGGAGGAAAATGTAACTGGCCTGATTAGTAAGTTTGCGGGCGAAACAAAGGTTGGTGGAATTGCGGATAGTGATGAGGACTGTCAGAGGATACAGCAGGATTCAGATCGTTTGGAGACTTGGGCGGCGAGATGGCAGATGGAGTTTAATCCGGACAAATGTGAGGTAATGCATTTTGGAAGGTCCAATACAGGTAAGAAATATTCAGTGAATGGTTAAACCCCCAAGTGTATTGACAGTCAGAGAGATCTAGTTATACAGGTCCACAGGTCACTGAAAGGGGCAACACAAGTGGAGAAGGTAGTCAAGAAGGCATACGGCATGCTTGCCTTCATTGGCCGGGGCATTGAGTATAACAATTCGCAAGTCATGTTGCAGCTGTATAGAACCTTAGTTAGGCCACACTATAGAGGTCTACAAAATTATGAGGGGCATAGATAGAGTGGATAGTCAGAGACTTTTTCCCAGGATAGAGGGGTCAATTACTAGGGGGCATAGGTTTAAAGTGCGAGGGGCAAGGTTTAGAGGAGATGTACGAGGCAAGTTTTTTACACATAGGTTAGTGGGTGCCTGGAGGAGGTGGTGGGTGCAGGGACGATAGTGACATTTAAGGGGCATCTTGACAAATACATGAATAGGATGGGAATAGAGGGATACGGACCCAGGAAGTGTAGAAGATTTGAGTTTAGACGGACAGCATGGTAAGTGCAAGCTTGGAGGGCCGAAGGGCCTGTTCCTGTGCTGTACTTTAATTTGTTCTTTGTTCTTTATCCCAAACCCACACTGTGCCTGCACTGTTCACCGAATGCTATGTTGAAATGAGAGCAACTAAAAGTGCTGGAGCTGGGTTTGGCGCCCGGTTATTGCTTTGGGCACTGCATGGAAACAGGAAACAGCTCTCGATTGCAATGCTAAAAGGCAGAGAGGCTAGCCAAGACAGGGCTTGACGTCGCCTCGCAGAATGGAGATCAGTGGGCCAGCAGTGTCAAGGTACATACAAGAGGCCAAATGGTTAATCACAAGGAACTTTTTTGATTTGATTTGATTTATTATTGTCACTTGTATTAGTATACAGTGAAAAGTACTGGGCGGAATTCTCCGCACCCCTCACAGCCTGGGAGAATCGCGGGAGGGCCCCCCGACATTTTTCACGCCCCCCTGGCGCCCCCCGCGATTCTCCCCCTCCCGCTCGGAAAAATCGCCGCTCGCCGTTTTCCACGGCGAACGCCGATTCTCCGAGCCCAATGGGCCGAGCGGCCGGTCCATCACGCCCGTTTCAACACGGCAGCAACCACACCTGGTCGCTGCATTCGTGAAACGGGCGCCAGATGCCTGTTTGGGGCATCTAGGGGCCCGATTGGGACGGGAGCACCACGACTGTGCTCGGGAGGGGCCAGGCCCGCGATCGGTGCCCACCGATCATCGGGCCAGCGTCCAAAACGGACGCACTCTTTCCCCTCCGCCGCCCGGCAAGATCAAGCCGCCACGTCTTGCCGGACAGCTGAGGAGAAAGACGGCCACCGCGCATGCGTGCGTTCGTGCCGTCTGCGCGATGGTCATCCGCGCATGCACAGGTTGGAACCGGCAACCCGCGCATGCGCGGATGACTTCACAAATGCGCCGGACGCGCGTCATTCTCGGCGCGACGAGGTCGCTGCCGAGAAAGACGGAGGCCCGCTCCGAGCCCCCCGGGTGGGGGTGAATTAGGTGCGGGAAGCGGGCTCCGAGGCCGTCGTGAACCTCGGCCGAGTTCACGACGGCCTTCACGAATTCGGCCCCCTGCGGAGTATTCTGCCCATTGTTTCTTGCATGCTGTACAAACAATGCATACCGTACATAGGGAAGGAAGGAGAGACTGCAGAATATAATGTTACAGTTATAGCAAGGTGTAGAGAAAATATCAACTTAATGTGAGGTAGGTCCATTTAAAAGTCTGATGGCAGTAGGGAAGAAGCTATTCTTGAGTCGGTTGGTACGTGACCTCAAACTTTGGTATCTTTTTCTAGACAGAAGAAGGTGGAAGAGAGTATGTCCGGGGTGCGTGAGGTCCTTAATTATGCTGGCTGTCTTTCTGAGGCAGCGGGAATTATAGATAGAGTCAATGGATGGGAGGCTGGTTTGCGTGAGGGACTGGGCTACATTCACAACCTTTTGTAGTTTCCTGCGGTCTTGGGCAGAGCAGGCTCCACACCAAGATGTGATACAACCAGGAAGAATGCTTTCTATCATGCATCTGTAGAAGTTGGTGGGGGTCGTAGCTGACATGCCAAATTTCCTTAGCTGAGAAAGTAGAGTCGTTGGTGGGCTTTCTTAACTATCTCTCTCTCTTATGGGTGTACTGTGACCAGGGCAGTATCAGATTAGTTCAGATGGTTAGTGGAGTTACGTATATTTACTGTAGTTAGATCTTATTAACATTATCACAGGTTAAAGTAAAGAACTCATGCAATTATTGTTATAGTTACTCAATAATCCTTTTGTTACTACTGGACGAGTTCGAGTCTTCATCATCGAGATTCAGTTAGCAACAAATATTACACTCTGTAGTATCTCAAGATATTACAGGAGTGTAATAAAAGAGAGGGAGGGCTGTAAGGGGTTAATTATAGATAGGCTCTTGGGTAGGCACTGAGGCAAAGAAAATGCAGAATGGCTGAACAATCCAAGACAGGTACCTATATCTGAATGCGACATGTGTGAGGAATTAAATGCATGGGATGGAGGCATACACAGTTGCAGGGAATTATGTATGTATCTAGTGTTTCAGAATGAGTAAATTCAACTTGCAGGGTTGGCACGGTAGCACAGTGGTTAACACTGTTGCTTCACAGCATCAGGGACCCGGGTTCGATTCCCATCTTGGCTCATCATCTGTGCGGAGTCTGCATGTTCTCCCCGTGTCTGCGTGGGTTTCCTCTGGCTGCTCCGGTTTCCTCCCACAAGATCCTAAAGACATGCTTGTTAGGTGAATTGGACATTCTGAATTTACCCGAACAGGTGCCGGAATGCAGCGACTAGGAGATTTTTGCGGTAACTTCATTGCAGTGTTAATGCAAGCCTACTTGTGACACTAATAAAGATTATTATTGCAGGAAGCTCGGGGAGACTGAAAGATCAGGAGAGGAGGAAGAGTGGCTTTTTATATTCAGGATCATTTATTAATGGGGATGATTTGATATCTCAGGGAAAGCCTTAAAACAAAATAGCCTCACTTGACAAACAGCGAAGAGGGTCAGCAGAAAGGGGCCTGTGGGCAGGATAAGGCACGGCACGCATGGTCTTTTAGGAGCAGATAAGAAGGTCTTGTTGCAATAATGGGTAACTTAACTCAATGCAGGACATACCCAAATTGAACAGGATTCTGAACTGGTGAATTTGGGAGCAGATTGTTCTGTGAGGCTGTGTGTTCTAGCCCCCACTAAAGGGTGACTCACACCTAGACTTGCTTCTGAGAAATGATCAGGTTAGCATCTATAAAATGGAAGCAGTGGGGGATTAGTGGGCGCATTATGATCACATTTAAGATTATCTAGCAATCAGCAACAGCAGGTGTCAGGGCAAAAAATACAGAGCTTTAAAAAGACCAACTTCAAAAGGATGAGCAATGAACTGAAAGAAATTAACTGACAAATATCACTGGAAATATCTGCGTTAGGGAAAAATGGAACAGTTTGAAAATTCTAACATGTTGCCTCTGCAGGATAAATACATGCTTAAGAAAAAATCATTGAAGTGAAACAAGCTGTCTGCAAACTGGGGGGAAAAAGGCAATTAAAGCAGTGATAGTAGAGGAAAGCAGATGGTGCCAAGGCTATGGGGACGAGAGGAAGGAGCTATCAAAGGAGGGTAGGTTATTTGCTTACAAGCAATGTACAAAATGTGCCCCAGAGACATGCTATGTGAGAAAGAGCAAAAGCATT